>NC_031992.1:3114947-3130740 GCF_001879085.1 Nicotiana attenuata
ATTTGGTGTTTTGTGTGTTGTTTTGAGTGATTCGAAGGCTCGGCCAAGTTTGAATGATGTTATGGGATAGGTTGGCATGTTTGGTTGAGGTCCCGAGGGCCTCGGGTGTGTTTTGGGTAAGTTTTGAGCAAGTCCGGACATTCCGGAGCTTAGAAAATGGATCTGAGGCTTAAATCATCGCTGGGGGCAGAAGTCTTGCCGCTGAGGCGGAAGTTTTTCTGCGGTCCGCGGTGGGATTACCGCTGGGGCGGAAAATGGACCGCGGTCCGCGGTGAAGAACAATTCGCAAGTCGTTGGTCCAACTTCGGAAGCCTATATCTTTTGATCTACAAAGAATTTTGAGATGATGCAAAAATGAAAGTTGTAGCCCTTCATGTCTAATTTTCAGAAAGCTGAAGAAATCACAATTTGGACATTTGTAGAGAACGTTATGGCCAAAATACTAAAGCCTATCACTGCAGTCAACATCCACCGCGGTCAGCGGTGCTCCACCGCGGTCAGCGGTGATTTTTCGCGGCCGCGGTGGGGGGAAATCCGGAAGGTACATTATAAATACGAGTTTTGGGGTTTTATTTCATATTTGGACCTAGGGAGCTCGGTTTGTGGCGATTTTTCGAAGGTTTTTCAAGAAATTCATCGGGGTAAGTGATTCTAACTCAATTTTGGCTAAAATACATGATTATAACGTTGGATTCATTATTTGAGTAGAGATTTGGGATGTAAATTTGGGGAAAATTGTGGAACTTCATAAAATGAATTTTTGGGATTTGAAAGCCGATTCAAAGTCGGAATTGAGTGAAACTAGTATGGATAGTCTCGTAATTGAATGGGTTGTCGGATTTTGAGACTTTGGTCGAATTCCGAGATGTGGGCCCGGGGGCCGGGTTTGAGCAATTTCGGGATTCTTGAGTTAATTTGATTATTTTCGCATGGGCTTTATTCCTTTAGCGTATATTGATGATAATATACTGATTTTTTGTTAGATTTGGAGCATTTGGAGGTCGAGTCGAGAGGCAAAGACATCGCGGGCTAGAGTTTGGACCGGTTTGAGGTAAGTAATGATTGTAAATGTTGTCTAGAGGGTATGAAACCTCGGAATTCACATCGTTGTGCTATTTTGAGGTGATGCACACGCTAGGTGACGAGCGTGGGGTCGTGCACTGTTGGGGATTGTGACTTAGCCCGTCCCATATGACTGTTTAATTGCGCATTTGATTGAAAACCGCTTGCTATTATCATGTTTTGGGCTGAATGCCATATTTGGGCTTCGTGCCAGGATTTTTACTGCTATTCCTCGCTATTTTGACTTAGTATTTGTAATCAGTCTTGCTATACTCTACTGTTTTTCTCAACTCAGCCATCTTTACTCGTTTTTGGTATTTTAAATATTATTTTGGGCTGAAAATCATGTTTTACTGTTGCCCGAGTGGCTTGTGAGATTCTGACTGATTAAGGCCGAGGGCCTGTGTTGTCAGGATACTATGGGATCGGGCTGCACGCCGCAGCATGTGGTACCGTTTGTGATACATGAGAGGCCGAGGGCCAGATTTGTTATGCCACGAGGTGGCTTGTGATTTATATGAGGCCGAGAGCTTGTTGATTTTGCCACGAGATGGCTTATTATTGTGCTTGGGCGGTAAGGGGCCCCTCTCGGAGTCTGTACATCCCCAGTGAGCGCGGGTACTCAGTTTGTGATGTGATATAGCCCGAGGGGCTGATGTTGTTCCATGTTGTTGCCCGAGGGGCTGATACGAGTGATTGTGAGATAGCCTGAGGGGCTGGTTCTATTGGTATTGTTGCCCGAGGGGCTGTTTGTTGTTTCTATATTTTATACTGGTTTTCCATTCACTCGTTTGAACTGGTTTTACTGAATTAAGAAGTTTTTATGAGTTTTTACTGTTTACTGCATTGTGCTGGTTTTACATTGTCTCGCTGTAGCATCTTGCTATGTTTACGTGTTTTCTTATCGCTCAGCTGCCTTTATTTTTATTACTTACTGAGTTGGCGTACTCACATTACTCCCTACACCTCTGTGTGCAGATTCAGGAGTCTCAGGTCATGCTAGCGAGGGTTGATTTGCTTCTAGCAGGCTTATTTGGAGTTGACTAGGTAGCTGCTTGGCGTTCGCAGCCCAGTGCTTCTCCTTCCTACTTTTAGTTCTTTGTCCTAGTTTCGTAATAGACTATGTTGTCTTTTTCATACTCTTAGACGGATTTTAGATGCTCATGACTGGTGACACTCCGATGTCGGGCTGTGTTTTATTTCCGCAGTTGATATGTTTCACTTTGTTTTGGGATTATCATTATTAATGACTTGATTATGAATCATTATATCTGTTAATTAAACTTGGGGTTTGTGTCGGCTGGCCTTATCTTCACGAGAGGCGCCATCACGACCGGTTTGGGTTTAGGGTCGTGGCAGAAATCTGTATAGAGTGTGCAGAGTGCGGTATCAGTACAACCAACCTTGTGTACTGGTAAGTGCCGAGCCTAACCTCGACGAGGTAGTGACGAGGTTACGGCGGGACATTTACAATATAACCTGCATACAGTATATAATAAAGCAAAATGAAGTATGGAACGAAATGGAACAGTCACTTGCAGCAAAAATAAATACGGAACTCAATTATCTTGCCAGTACTCAGTTATAACCAATCCTTAAGAGAGTTAAACTGCTACAGAAATAAATCACAACAGAGAAGAAGAATACATAAACAACAAAATGATGCAGCGCGCATCCCAATCCCACCATATAATCAGTAACGATATGTACATTCACCCTTATTACTCCTGTTGCAGCGTGCAACCCGATCCTACCTATACTCCCTTATTACTCCTCAATATATAACCCTTATTGCTTCTGTTGCGGCGTGCAACCCAATCCCACCAATCCACCCTTATTACTCATGTTGCGGCGCGCAACCCGATCCCACCAGACAATCACATTTCACCCTTATTCCTCCTCAATATATCACCCTTGTTGCTCATGTTGCGGCGTGCAACCCGATCCCACCATATCAGTACCAATCACATAATAAGAACAAGTATTTCAAAATTCAGCTCAAAACCCTCCACAATATTTAAGCCTCAAACCAAAGCAAATAAAAGGTTATACACTTATGAAACTTCACTCAGTTACTACTACACAACGAGACCAGCCAAAATATATCATGAAACACCGATAAACCAACTTAAATCAATAATGTAACACAATGAGACTATGGAACAATTACTACTTTCCATAAAGAAAACAACATCTAACAAGAAGCAATTTAACATGGAAGCACCAATAAGCATGTAGCAGTTAAGACAGGAAGACAATATATTAGGAACGGGGAAAGGGACAGATTAAACAGATAATTTGGCGGCGCATATGTACTCGTCACCTCACCTATACGCCATACACATGGATTTTCAAGTAGCAATTAAGTCAGGGATTCCTAATCCCTCAAGTCAAAGTTAGACACAACACTTACCTCAATCCAACGGCCAACTCAAAGATCAATTATCGCTTTTCCTCTAGATTCCACCTCCAACCCACTCGTATCTAGTCATAATTAACTTAATAACATCAATTATCGCTAAAGAAATCAATCCCAATACAAAATTATGAGTTTCCCAATATTTTTCCCAAAAAGTCAAAAACCGATCCCGGGCCCGCTTGGTCAAAATCCGAGATTCGGACCAAAACTCGACTACCCATTCACCCCCGAGCCCGAATATACAATTGGTTTTGGAATCCGACCTCAATTTAAGGTCTAGATCCCCAAATTTTGAAATTCCTAAGTTCTACCCAAAAATCCGCAATTCCACCATGAAAAACCCTAGATTCTAGGATGAAATCTTGTAAAAAGAAGTAAAAGATTGAAAGAAATAAGCTAAGAATCATTTACCAATGTTTTGGGTAAGAAATAGCCTTTGGAAAATCGCCTCTTGAGGTTTAGGTTTTGAAAAATGGGAGAATGAACGAAAAATCCCGCCTATGTCTAAACTTATCAGCTGCAGATGTCGCATTTGCGACCTGAGTTTCGCAAATGCGAAGGTGACATTGCAATTGCGAAGCCCTTCACAGTCTTGCTGCCTTCGCAAATGCGAGAAAAGTGTCGCAATTGCGATCACTAAACCTCGCAAATGCGAGTAAAAGACCGCATTTGCGATCCTGACCCTTCCCAGACTCCCTTCGCAATTGCGAAGGTAACCTCGCAAATGCGAGAACTGCTGGCCCAGCCTTCCTTCGCATTTGTAGACATGTGATTTTTGACCCTCCCCAAGATTTTTTATATTTTAGCACGTAAATATTTAATTTAGGCTTAATATAGCTATTTCAACTATTTTTGACTTCTTTACTTTATTTTATCACAAAAAATAAAAATTACAAAAAATAAATAAATAAATATTTTCATCTTTAGGTTAAAGTCAATTAGTATATTTATATTATTATAACATTTGCAAATACAGAAAAAAAATTAGTTTCACTCGTAGTATTTAGTGTTATATTAGTTTATTTTAATTTAGAGTGATTTTTATATTTTTATAGATACATTGCAGTATTTGGTCTTTTTAGCCTAAGTTCAAAACCCAAAAAGACATGGTCCAACCCAATTACCCTTAGCCCATTCTTCCCAACCCATTAGCCCATTTAAAGTGCAAGATTTAATCTTAGCCATCTATTTCCTTCTAATCCAATGGCCATCATCCCTTCCCACTTCCATATAAAATACCCAATTATAGAAACTCTACCTTAAGTTTTCAATTCCCATAACTCTAAAGCAAAAATCGGCAGTCATTTTTGTATTAGCTCCAACGCCGGTTCCAATAAAGAATCCAACAAAAGTTGAACATATTGAAAGCTGCCAGAACAATAAAACGAAGCAGAAATCACAAGCGACGATGAATATCAACTAGTGTCGGTTCCTAATCAAGCAGAAATTACAAGCAACGTTAATTTTGAAGGATCACCCAATCTTAGTCTAGCAGCCCTATTTCGCCAAAATCGATAAGGTGCGTTGAGGTTTCCGTTGAGGTCCCCGGTCGCCGGCTTTTACTTGTATTCCCAAATAGAAATCGTGAAAGACCATTGAAGGTACAATGTTCCTATGATCTTCTTCTTTGGATGTGT
The DNA here is from genome assembly GCF_001879085.1 of Nicotiana attenuata. Lineage (NCBI taxonomy): Eukaryota > Viridiplantae > Streptophyta > Magnoliopsida > Solanales > Solanaceae > Nicotiana > Nicotiana attenuata. Next base: position 3,120,066 of record NC_031992.1, read on the forward strand.
GATGAATTGGCAGCGTTTTTTGGTTTATAATGTTGTTAGATATTTGGTTTATATGTGATCTTTGTTTCTGTCATTATCTATATTTTTGAGTTTTCTGCTTGATTATTCATGCAAATATGCGTTATTCATGCACCATGGTGTGATTTATAACTTTTTTTTTTCTTGATGATTGTTTGCTAAAAGAACGAGAGTGACTGAGCAGTGGAGTTGTGATTTTTCTTTTTTTAAAAAAAAAAGAATTCTTAAGGCAGCATGATATCTTCATTTTTCATTAGATTTTTCTTTATTTAGAACTCAATGAATTGGAAAAGTTAAAGAGAAGTGAAGGTTGTATAAACTGTTTACAATTTAACTTGTTCTAAGATTATTCATAAAATGTGAGTGTTGGATCATATTAAAAGGGATATTTGATTGATTTTATCGGCATGAACCCATTTAGTTGTGTTAGCTTGGAATTGAAAGGAATCGAGGTGTGTCGTGCCAAACAAAATCTAAAAATGCATGGCCCTCATTTAATTAATATCCTTAGAAATCGAGACGCGCCATTTAGCGAATTTTCCATGGCCCTCGCAAAGTTGAAAATGCGTAGCTGCTTTAGGCCCGGCATTTAATAATATTACTTTCTTAAATTCGGGGTCACATTTATGTGACCTAAATCCAAATCCCAACGAAGTCGAAATGTGTCAAAAACCGCGGGTGCATTTATGTGACGTGGTTCGAGATGCGTTCTCACAACGTTGCAATTCTCTTAAAAAACAATAATAAAAACGGTTTAAAGTTAAAAGGCACATAAGTGAAAACATGTATTAAAAATCAGATCTTTAGCCAATTATAATAATTTAAGCGACCGTTCTAGAACCACGGGATCCGGGGGTGCCTAACACCTTCCCTCGGGTCAACAGAATTCCTTATTCAGAATTTCTGGTTCGCAGACTCCAACTCGGAAGTCGAAATTTTCCTCAATTTGGGATTTAAGTTAAACCGGTGACTTGGGACACCAATAGCGAATCCTATCCCAAGTGGCGACTCCGAAATAAATAAGTAATCCCATTTCGAATAATGTCACTTTAAATGGAAAAACTCCCTTATACATTTATCCTTCGGGGTAGGTGTGTAAAAAAAGGAGGTGTGACAGCTCTGGCGACTCTGCTGGGGAACTAAACCCATAACTTCGGTTCAGGGTTTAAGAATTCGAGCTTAGAATAATTGTTATATTTGGCTTTATCTGATTTTTCTACATATTTCATGGTAAGTGTGCAAAATGTTGCTTTTTACCGCTTTGATATTATCTGAATTGTATATAAACTGTGCCGAAATCATTCTCTTCTCACCTCCGGGGATGTGCTTACTTGTTGAGACTCGCTATTCTGTTAGTGTCATACCCTGAAATAAGAAATAGGCTCGGACAAGTTACTAAGCCGGACGATCTTGCGGGTCCCCGGTACGTAGCCCCCTCCTCGACTCGAGTTGTCCACTCGGGTACACAGTCTAGAACATATACCCAGGTTTTGAACCTAGAATAACTTGACCTCATGCCGGATCCCTAGTAGGAACGCTTATTTGCATCACGTGCATTTGACTTAGGGGACTCGACACAGGGGTTGGGTCCATCTAGGACAGGTGACCTCAAATGAATTGACCATCCCGATGCATCTTACGTGCTACTTGCGCATTTATTTGCTCGGCTTTGCATGTTGACCGACCTGTATATAATGAGAAAATTTAGGAAAAACAGCAGTGTTAAGACTTAGTGAGGATAACCTTTTGTTGTGAAAAACCAATGCCAAAATAGTACCGAAATGCTTGAAAAATAGGAAGAAAATTGTTGTTCAAAACAGTTTTGATTTAGGCAAATCTGACCGAACTACGCGGGTCTGATTCTCACCGGATGTGAGATACGTAGGCAAACCTCATCGGTTCCGACCCCAATTTTCAAAAAAATCCAAAAATATTTTCTTTCAGTTCTTTCTTTAGAAATCTTTCCTTAGAAAATTCAAAAAAAAAAGTTTTTTAAACTCAAAAATGGTTCCTTTTTCTAATGTTCATGCAAAAAAAAAATTTCAATAAAATCAAAATCCAAAATACAGTTCCTTCATTTTGAGTATTTTTCCAAAAATTCCAAAAAAAAACTACAGAAACAAAAATCAAAAAATACTCTTATTATTTTTTTTAGAAGTCTTTTTTTGTAAATGTCAATAAAAATTTTGAAAAAAAAATTTTGAAGTCCAAAAATATTTTTGCTTTTCCTTAGAAGTACTTTTATAAATAAATAAAATCTCGTAAATTCAAAATATTTTTCTTAAAGAAGTTCCCCTTTCGAAAATTAAGAGGTTACATCCAAAATCGAAAAATATTTTCTTTATTTTCCTTAGAAAAAGAGAAAACAAATGAAAATTCAAACAAAATATTTTATTTTTACTTTTGAAATTCCCATAGTTCAAATCAAACAAAAGGAATTTTCAGAAGTTTTTATTTCAAAAATAAAATCAAAATCAAAAATCCAAAACAAAATTCCTTTCTTCTTTAAAAGCATTTTTTTTAGAAAATTCCAAAAGAAAAAAAAATTAGGAAAAAAAAATCAAAAATATTTGTTCTTTTGCCTTAAAGCTTCATGGTCTAAGTTTTATAAAAAGAANTCTCTTCTTGATTATTCATACAAATATGTGTTATTCATGCTAACATGGTGTGATTATGACTTTTTTTTTCTTGATGATTGTTTGCTAAAAGAACGAGAGTGACTGAGCAGTGGAGTTGTGAATTTTTCTTTTAAAAAAAAAAAAGAATTCTTAAGGCAGCACGATATCTTCATTTTTCATTAGAGTTTTCTTTATTTAGAACTCAATGAATTGGAAAAGTTAAAGAGAAGTGAAGGTTGTATAAACTGTTTACAATTTAACTTGTTCTAAGATTATTCATAAAATGTGAGTGTTGGATCATATTAAAAGGGATATTTGATTGATTTTATCGGCATGAATCCATTTAGTTGTGTTAGCTTGGAATTGAAAGGAATCGAGGTGTGTCGTGCCAAACAAAATCTAAAAATGCATGGCCCTCATTTAATTAATATCCTTAGAAATCGAGGCGCGCCATTTAGCGAATTTTCCATGGCCCTCGCAAAGTTGAAAACGCGTAGCTGCTTTAGGCCCGACATTTAATAATATTACTTTCCTAAATTCGGGTGCACATTTATGTGACCCAAATCCAAATCCCAACGAAGTCGAATTGTGTCAAAAACCGCGGGTGCATTTATGTGACATGGTTCGAGACGCGTTTTCACAACGTTGCAATTCTCTTAAAAAACAATAATAAAAGCGGTTTAAAGTTAAAAGGCACATAAGTGAAAACATGTATTAAAATCAGATCTTTAGCCAATTATAATAATTTAAGCGACCGCGCTAGAACCACGGGATCCGGGGGTGCCTAACACCTTCCCTCGGGTCAACAGAATTCCTTATTCAGAATTTCTGGTTCGCAGACTCCAACTCGGAAGTCGAAATTTTTCCTCGATTTGGGATTCAAAATTAAACCGGTAACTTGGGACACCAAAAGCCAATCTTATCCCAAGTGGCTTTATCTAATTTTTCTACATGTTCCATGCTAAATGTGCTAAATACTTTACCGCTTTGATGTTATCTGAATTGTATATAAACTGTGCCGAAACCCTTCTCTTCTCACCTTCGGGATGTGCTTACTGGTTGAGACTCCCTATTCTGTTAGTGTCATACCCTGAAATAAGAAAGAGGCTCGGACAAGTTACTAAGCCGGACGATCTTGCGGGTCCCCGGTACGTAGCCCCCTCCTCGACTCGGGTTGTCCGCTCGGGTACACAGTCTAGGACATATACTCAGGTTTTGAACCTAGAATAACTCGACCTCATGCCGGATCCCTAGTAGGACGTTTGTTTGCATCATGTGCATTTGACTTAGGGGACTCAACACAGAGGTTGGGTCCGTCTAGGACAGGTGACCTAAAATGAATTGACCATCCTGATGCATCCTACGTGCTACTTGCGCATTTATTTGCTCGGCTTTGCATGTTGATCGGCTTTACTAAATGAGTGAAAATTGAGAAAAATAAGCAGTGTTAGGACTAAGTGAGGGTGACCATTTGAGAAAAACCAATGCCCAAATAGTACCGAAATGCTGCCGGATTTTTGAATAAATGAAAAATGGAAAAGAGAAAATTTTTTGCAAGAAAAACATAGAAAGAAAATTGTTGTTCAAAATAGTTTTGATTTTGGCACATTTGACCGAACTACGCGGGTCTGATTCACACCGGATGTGAGATACGTAGGCAAACCTCATCGGTTCCGACCCCAATTTTCAAAAAAATCCAAAAATATTTTCTTTCAGTCATTTCTTTAGAAATCTTTCCTTAGAAAATTCAAAAAAAAAAAACGAAGTTTTTTAAACTCAAAAAGGGTTTCCTTTTTTTCTAATGACTTTCATGCAAAAAAAAAAAATCAATATGCAAAAATACAGGTTTCCTTCATTTTGAAGTATTTTTCCAAAAATCCAAAAAAAATCAGAAACAAAAATCCAAAAATACTCTTTTCTTCTTTAGAAGTCTATTTTTGTAAATGTCAATAAAAATTTGGAAAAATTGAAATCCAAAAATATTTTTGCTTTTCTTTAGAAGTACTTTTGTAAATAAATAAAAGCTCAGAAATTCAAAATATTTTTCTTAAAGAAGTCCCTCTTTCGAAAATTAAGAGGTTACATCCAAAATCCAAAAATATTTTCTTTTGTTTCTTAGAAAAAGAGAAAACAAATGAAAAACTCAAACAAAAAGTATTTTCTTTCTACTTTTAAAATTCCCAAAGTTCAAATCAAAAAAAAAAAGAATTTTCAGAAGTCTTTCTTTCAAAAATAAAGTCAAAATCAAAATCCAAAAAAACATTCCCTTTCTTCTTTTAAAGCATTTTTAGAAAATTCAAAAAAAAAGGAAAGAAAACAAAATTTTCAAAAAATTAAAAAAAAAACTATTTTTTGCCTTAAAGCTTTCATTGTCTGAGTTTTATAAAAAGAAAAAAAGAGTTAAGTTTACTCAATTCCCAATTTTGACCGAACTACGCTGGTTTGATTCTCACCGGATGTGAGATACCTAGGCAACCCTCATCGGGTCCAACCATCCTTTTGCAAAAATAGTCAAAAATACCAAAATTTTAATTTTTGTCGACGATAAGTCGGGTGATGTCATTCTTGTTTTAAAATAAGCCGAATGTCCCCAAGAGGGCGCCGGAAGGCTGTTTTTGCAAGAACAACCACCTTGAGTCATTTTTAAAAGGGTTTAAGGACACATCCTTAAAATCTTCCTCCCAGAAGTGCTGAAAGGCCGTATCTGCAAAACCAAGTCCTTGTTTTTCTAGATAAAGAAAAGTTTGCAAAAATAGCCACTTTTTCCTTTTAGGTCAGAATAAGTCATTAAAATACTCCTTAGCTATCTTTCTTTCATAAATAAATAAATACAAATTTTGAAAATTGAGTCCGAAAATATTTTTGCTAAAAAATCCAAAATATTTCGTAAAAGTCTCTTTTTCGGAAGTAAGAGGCAACTTTCAAAATCAAAAAAAAAAAGAAAAGAAAAATAAACAAAAATATTTCTTTTTACTTCTAAAAATTCCCAAAGTTCCAATAAAAAGAAAAGAATTGTTTAGAAGTCTTTCTTCAAAAATCAAAAAGAAAAATCAAAGTCAAAAATCTTCAAAAAAAAAATATTTCCCTTTTTCTTTTAAAGCATTTCTTTCAAAATTCCAAAAAAAGAGTTAGCTTATTTACCTTATTTGCAAGAACTACGCTTGGTCTGATTCATGCGGGGTCATGATACGTAGGCAATCTCCATAGGATTCGACCGTAACCCTAGAAAAAATACGAGGGAAGGAAATAAAAGAAAAACAAGAGAGAAAGAAACGCAGAAAGAGAAAATAAGGAATCGAGAGAAAAACCATGGCAGAAAAAAAAGAAGGAGAAAAGAAAAAAAAACAGAGGGGAAAGGAAAAATGAGAGAAAAACAAAGAGAAAGGAATGCAAGAAAAACAAAGAGCACAAATCAAAAGAAGAGAAAATAGAAAAAGAAAAGCCGGGATGACGCATGCAACCAGTGCAAACATGTAGACATCCGTTTAACTGTATAGGTGCATCACGCCCCAATGTGCGATTACATATCTGTTACTTGTCTCAAACTAACCGTGTGTTGCTGTCAATTCCAGCCTAGCTTTTAGAAACGGTGGTTGGTTGTGGTAAGCCGGCATCGCATCAATACTTTATCAGATCGAAAGGAAGTGTGGAAATGTCTACAGAAATGACTTTGCCCGCAGTTCCCATCTCTGAGGACAACCCCATCTCGGGGATCCCGGCATCTGAGTCTATCACAGCGGAAGAGAACCGGATACTACGTCTCCGACTCATGGAGATGTGGGACGCCTGGACCAATAGAAGGGAGCCTCCAAGCGCCATCCCTGGATTCCCTGAACTATTCCCTAGATCTGGGGGTACTGGATCCTGCTTGGACGAAACGGAAGATATTGTCAATAAATAGAAGTACGTCTTGTTCATTAACATCTCGGAAATATTCCGCCATAGTTAGGGCAGTCAAACCAACTCTCATACGAGCTCCCGGCGGTTCATTCATCTGACCGTAAACTAGGGCCACTTTTGATTCTGCAATATTTTCTTCATTAATCACTCCAGATTCTTTCATTTCCATGTAAAGATCATTTCCTTCCCGAGTACGTTNAAAGAAGAGAAAATAGAAAAAGAAAAGCCGGGATGACGCATGCAACCAGTGCAAACATGTAGACATCCGTTTAACTGTATAGGTGCATCACACCCCAATGTGCGATTACCTATCTGTTACTTGTCTCAAACTAACCGTGTGTTGCTGTCTATTCCAGCCTAGCCTTTAGAAACGGTGGTTGGTTGTGGTAAGCTGGCATCGCATCAATACTTTACCAGATCGAAAGGAAGTGTGGAAATGTCTACAGAAATGACTTTGCCCGCAATCCCCATCTCTGAAGACAGCGCCATCTCGGGTGTCCCGGCCTCTGAATCTTTTACAGCTGAAGAAAATTGGATCTTGCGCCTGCGATTGATGGAAATGTGGGATGCCTGGAACAATGGAAAGGAACCTCCAAGCAACATTCCTGGATTCCCAGAGTTATTCCCTAGAGCTGGAGGTGCTACTACTGTCCCTATCAGTCATCCTCACACCCCTTTTGGACAACCTACCATAACTGCTCATTTCGTCGGAACACCTTCTGAGGTCCGCCCCCAGGTGTTCCCAGCGGGAGCAGCTCCTAACATCTTCACTGCTCCACCGTGCCCTGCTACAACACAACCTTCACTGCCAAGGCCTGCCTTTGATCCCTCAGCATTTACCTTCCAAAACCCTGTCTTTCCAGTGGATCCTCCTCAATATCCCACATACAACTACTCTCAGCCGCCACCATATGAGCTTACACCAGGGCAGAACAAAACCCCCAAAGACCCAGAGCAGGATGAGATGGCGAAAAGAATGAGAAGCCTCGAGCAGAGTTTGAAAAACATGCAAGGATTGAGCGGGCAAAAGAGTGTCTCCTATATAGACCTATGTATGTTCCCTCATGTACACTTGCCGTCGGGGTTCAAAACACCAAAATTTGAGAAGTATGACGGACATGGTGACCCCATTGCTCACTTGAAGAAGTACTGCAATCAGTTACGGGGAGCCGGTGGCAAAGAAGAGTTGTTGATGGCATATTTTGGAGAAAGCTTGGTTGGTATCGCTTCAGAATGGTACATGGACCAAGATGTTTCGCGTTGGCATATTTGGGATGATCTGGCCCGAGATTTTGTTCGTCAATTTCAGTACAACATAGACATCGCGCCAGACAGGAACTCCTTGGCGAATCTCAAGAAAAAGCCCTCAGAAAGTTTCCGCGAATATGCAATTAAGTGGCGTGAACAGGCTTCAAGAGTGAAGCCTCCGATGGATGAGGTAGAGATGGTCACTGTTTTCCTTCAAGCCCAGGAAGCAGACTATTTCAGAATATGATGTCCGCCATGGGCAAGCCCTTCGCAGAGGTAATAAAAATCGGAGAGATGGTAGAGAATGGGCTAAAAACGGGTAGAATTTTGAGCCAGTCAGCCATAAGAGCAACCTCCCAAGCCATCCAAGGCGGGTCTGGAGGAATGGCCAAAGGCAAAAAGAAAGAAGAAACAGTGATGGCAGCATCGGGAGGAAGAAGATACCGGGCTCCTAGACCGGTGTTCTCTGAAAGAACCCCTCAACACTACTATCCGCATACTTATATGACTTATGTTCCTCCACCTTATGCGGTCATGAATGCTCAACCCTTCGGCCGACCGCAACCACAAGCTAACCGAAATCCACCTCCGTTCCAAAGAAATCAACCTCCTTACCAGAACTAGTAGAATCCCCGACCACCGCAAAATAACTTCCGCCCTCGGGAACCACCCAGACGATCAAATTTTACGCCAGTTGGTGAACCTTACTCCAGTTTGTTCCCGAAACTCGTCCAGATGAATTTGCTGCAGCCTATTCCCCAAAACAGGTAGAACCCAGAATCTCCAGCTTATCAACGAGGGGTCCATTGTGCCTACCATTCGGGAGCTGAAGGGCATAGTACTGATAACTGCTGGACATTGAAGAAAGCTGTGGAAGATTTGATTGAACAAGGAAAAATAGTGTTGAGGGATGAAGAAGCCCCGAATGTGACTAATAACCCATTACCCACTCACAATAACGGTCCGGTAATCGGGATGATCTGTGAAGACAGAGAATTTGATCCCGCATTAAAAGCTATAATTGCCATTGCCGACGCCGAAAAGAAACCCAGGGTACCCCCGGAGCAAGGGAAAGGGGAGAAGAAGAATAAAACTGTCAAAACTGAGCCTGAGAAGAAACCTGAGACAAAAGTAGAAACGGACTCTCCTAAGAACGGAATTCTCTATGTTCCGCGAGGACGCCAAGGAAAACCATTGGTTGTCAGTGTTCCAAGGAAAGCTGAAGTAAAAGGGGAAACACCAATATACGTACCAAAAGGAGCTTATGTGGTCCGGGGGACAATTAAGCCATCTCGGCTGAATGAGCTAGTGGTTATTGGACGCGTACCACAGAAGCCAATGACAGACCCCTATGCAGTGCCATGGAACTATCAGCAAACAGTGGTTACATACAAGGGCAAAGAAATTTCGGGGGAACTTCCAGGGAAAACCTCTGTTGAGAAATATTCAAATGTACAGGAAGTAAACAATGCCGCTCGAAAGCGCTTTCCGTCCAAGAGGCCAGTGAGTGCTGAGGAAGCAGAAGCCTTCTTCCAGAAAATGAAGATGCCTGATTATGAAACAGTGGATCAGTTAAGGAAGTACCCGGAACAGGTATCCCTGCTATCATTGGTGACAAAATCCTCCGAACATCAGAAGATCTTGATGAAAACTTTGAATGAGGCATATGTGCCAATTGAAACTTCAGTCGAGCAGCTCGAAAGGATGACAGAAAGGTTCTTCGCCATCAATCAACTCTCTTTTAGTAAAAATGACTTGCCTCCGTAAGGCGCAGCTCACAACAAAGCCTTACATCTGACCGTCAAGTGTGAAGGTTATTATGTCAAGCGATTCATGGTGGATGGAGGATCGAGAGTTGACATCTGCCCACTCTCCACATTGCAAAGGATGGAAATCGGGACAGGAAAGATTCGTCCGAATAATGTTTGTGTGAGAGCGTTTGACGGTATTAAGAGGGATACCATCGGTGAAATTGACTTGATATTGACCATAGGCCCGGTAGAGTTCGAGGTGACCTTCCAGGTGTTGGACATGGATACATCTTATAACTTCCTTCTGGGGAGGCCCTGGATCCATGCTGCAGGAGCTGTGCCCTCTACTCTCCACCAAATGGTAAAATTCGAGTATGAAGACCAGGAAATCGTGGTCCACGGAGAAGACGAGCAGTCCATTTATCGTGATCCATCTATCCCATGTTTGGAGGCAAGGGAAGGAAGTGAGCATATTGTTTATCAAGCCTTTGAGATTGTGGTAGCAGATCAGCACGAGGAGGGAAATCCTTGTCCTCAGCCTTTTCTGTCTAATGCTTCAATCATGGTGGCCAGAGAAATGATTAGACACGGTTTCAAGCCAGGAAAAGGGTTGGGAAAAGCTCTACAAGGAATATTTGAGCCGCTAACTCTACCCACAGCAGAAAAGTTCTTCGGAATAGGCTTCCACCCTACCCCAGATGATGAGAAATGGGCCGAGGAAAGAAAGAAAGAAGGATGGGTTCTGCCACAGCCATTGCCATATCTCTATGATACTTTTGTCAAGACCAAGTATGGCAAGTAAAGGGACGATGAGTTGTTCACAGCTGAGGAAATCGAAGATATATGTGGAGCTATGAGACAAATGCTTTATGAAACCAACATGGTTCAGCCAGGGGAAGGGACTAGCACCGCTGAGATGCTCTATATGGGACCAGACGCTAAACTCCAAAACTGGAAGGTTACGCCATTCCCGATTAGGCGGGAGTCCCGGTAGACTAGCCCTGCCATCTTTTCTGCATCCCGAGTTATTTCAGGGTGTAACTCGGATATTTCTTTTAGTTTCTTGTCTTTAAATTCCTGAATGTAAACCCTGTTATCTTTCCAATTCCAAGAAATGAAATCAATATTTCATCGTCCATT
>NC_031992.1:3130840-3138198 GCF_001879085.1 Nicotiana attenuata
ATTTCCTTCGATATCGCCTAGATACAATGCTCCTCTCGGCAATATCTTTCTGATGATGTATGGGCCCTTCCAATTAGGAGCAAATTTTCCTTTTGCTTCCTGGTGATGAGGAAGAATGCGCCTTAACACAACTTGTCCCACTTCGAAATTCTTGGGCCGCACTTTCTTGTTATAAGCACGAGCTATTCTTTGTTGGTACAACTGCCCGTGGCAGACCGCAGCCATCCGCTTTTCATTAATTAAGGTTAGCTGTTCCAGACGAGTCTTGACCCACTCACTGTCCTCAATCTCGGCTTCATCCGGAGAGAAGGGATTTCCACCTCCGCGGATATTACAACCTCAGTTCCATAGACCAAAAGGTATGGGGTTGCTCCTACCGATGTGCGTACCGTGGTTCGATATCCCAGTAATGCGAAAGGCAACTTTTCATGCCATTTCCTGGAGCTCTGAATCGTCTTTCTCAAAATCTTCTTGATGTTCTTGTTTGCTGCTTCAACAGCAGCATTGGCTTTGGGCCGATAGGGAGTAGAGTTCCTATGCGTTATTTTGAATTGTTCGCATATCTTTCCCATCAAATGACTATTCAAATTTGCAGCATTATTTGTGATAATAGTTGCAGGAATGCCAAAACAGCAGGTAAGATTGGAGTGCACTAAATCTACCACAGCTTACTTGGTGACTGATTTGAGAGTGATGGCTTCAACCCATTTTGTGAAGTAGTCAATGGCAACCAGTATGAATCTGTGTACATTTGAGGCTTTCGGCTCAATTGGCCCAATGACGTCCATGCCCCAAGCGACAAATGGCCAAGATGCTGACATGGGATGTAGTTCCGTAGGGGGTGCGTGAATCAAATCACCGTGTACCTGACACTGGTGGCACTTCCGAACAAAGCTAAAGTAGTCCTTTTCCATGTTATCCAGTAATAGCCCGCTCGAAGGATTTTCTTTGCTAAAACATACCTGTTCATGTGGGGTCCGCACACTCCTGCGTGTACTTCATGCATGATCCTTCCGACCTCTTCAGCGTCAACACATCTTAACAAGTTGAGATCCGGGGTCCTTTTGTACAAGACGTCACTGCTTAAGAAGAAAACACTTGTGTGCCGTCTAATGGTTCTCTTTTGGTCTCCACTGGCTTGCTCGGGATATTCTTGCGTTTTTAGAAACCTTTTGATGTCATGGTACCATGGCTGGGTGTTTGGTTCTGCCTCAACCGTATTACAGTAACCGTGCTTTTCCCTGATTTGGATTTCCAAGGGATTAATGTGGGTGTTGCCTGGGTAGGGCAACATCGAGGCCAGAGTGGCGAGTGCATCAGCTAGTTCATTATGACAACAAGGGATGTACCTGAACTCTATTGACTTGAACCGCTTGCTAAGATCTTCCACATGCTGCCGATAGGGAATAAGTTCAACATCTCAGGTTTCCCATTCTCCTTGGGCTTGCCGGATAATCAGACCTGAGTCCCCCATAATCAATAACTCTTCGACATCTTGGTCGATCGCCATGTTCATACCCATGATGCAGGCTTCATATTTGGGAGTGTTGTTTGTGCAGAAAAACCGAAGCCTGGCTGTGGCCGGATAATGCTGTTCAGTGGGCGAGATCAAGATTGCCCCAATTCCAACACCTTTTGCATTTACCGCTCCGTTGAAGAACATTTTCCAAGCATTGGTGTCTTTGGATATTGCCTCAACTGAATTTACCTCTTCGTCCGAGAAGTAAGTGTTCAAAGGTTGGTATTCTTCATCAACCGGGTTTTCACCCAAATGATCTGCCAACGCTTGGGCTTTTAACGTGCGAATGACGTAGACTATGTCAAATTTCGTGAGCAGGATTTGCCACTTTGCTAATCTTCCCGTGGGCATTGGTTTCTGGAATATGTATTTCAAAGGATCCAACCTGGTTATAAGGTAAGTGGTGTAGGCTTGCAGATAATGTCTTAGCTTCTGAGCGACCCAAGTTAAGGCACAACAGGTTCTTTCCAGCAGAGTATACTTAGCTTCATAGCTGGTAAACTTCTTGCTCAGATAGTAGATCGCCTGTTCTTTCTTCCCGGTAATATCATGCTGTCTGAGGACACACCCGAAAGAATTTTCCAAGACTGTCAGGTACAAGAAAAGAGGCCTCCCTGGCTCTGGTGGGACCAAGACTGGCGGATTTGACAAATATTCCTTGATCTTATCAAAAGCTTCTTGACATTCATCCGTCCACTTGATTGCTGCATCTTTCTTCAGCAATTTGAATATGGGCTCACATGTGGATGTCAACTGAGCAATGAACTGGCTGATATAGTTTAATCTGCCCAACAAGCTCATCACATCTTTCTTGGTTCTCGGAGGAGGCAAATCCCGGATAGATTTTATTTTTGTTGGATCTAACTCGATACCTCTCCGGCTGACTATAAAGCCCAAAAGTTTGCCCGATGGGACTCCAAATGCACATTTGGCCAGGTTCAGCTTCAAATCATATTTGCGCAACCGCTCGAAGAATTTTCTCAAGTCTCGAACATGATCATCCTGGGTTTTGGACTTGATGATTACATCGTCCACATACACCTCTATCTCTTGATGCATCATATCATGGAAAATGGTGGTCATGGCCCTCATGTAGGTTGCCCCAGCATTCTTCAGACCAAACGGCATGACTCTGTAACAGTATGTACCCCAAGATGTGGTAAAAGCTGTCTTTTCAGCATCTTCTTCATCCATCAACACCTGGTGATATCCTGCGTAAAAGTCCACGAAGGACTGTATCTCATGCTTGGCGCAGTTATCAACAAAGATGTGGATGTTTGGACAAGGGAAGTTATCTTTGGGGCTTGCCTTGTTTAAATCTCTGTAATCCACACACACCCGGGTCTTCCCATCTTTCTTCGGTACTTGAACTACATTGGCTAGCCATGTGGTGTACCGGACCACTCGGATCACCCCTGCTTTCAACTGTTTTGTGACTTCTTCTTTGATTTTGTCACTGATGTCAGTTTTAAACTTTCTCTGCTTTTGCTGGACAGGGGGGTAATCGGGGTAAGTCGGCAACTTATGAACCACCAAATCAACACTTAGCCCTGGCATGTCGTCGTACGACCAAGCAAACACATCTTTGAACGCAAACAGGAGTTGGATTAATGCATCCCGGATTTTCCCGTCCGTGTGAATGCTTATCTTGGTTTCCCTGATTTCTTCAAAACTACCCAAGTTAACCGGCTCAGTATCATTTAAGTTTGGCTTAGGTTTATTCTCAAATTGTTCCAATTCTCGATTTATTTCCCTAAAATCCTCTTCTTCATCGTATTCCGGTTCATGGTTCATTATTTCACAATCAGACAGCATGTTTGGATCTGGGCGTGAAGTCCGCAAGCATGTCATGTTATTTAAAGCCGCATTATTAGAACTGAAAGAAATAAAAGAGAAAAATAGCAAAATCAGTAAGAATAAAGAAAGATGAACGGTGAAATATTGATTTCATTTCTTGGAATTTGAAGATAATAGGGTTTACTTTTGGAAATTAAAAGACAAGAAGCTAAAGAAAACACCCGAGTTACACCCTGGAATAACTCGCGATGCAGAAAAAGTGGCAGGTCAGGTCTACCGGGACTCCCGCCTGATTGGGAATGGCGTAGTCTTCCAATTCTGCAGCTCGGCGTTTGAGACCTCTCATGGCTGGACCATGTGGGTTTCATATAGTATCTTCCTCATTGCCCCACATATCTCTTCAATCTCTTCGGTCGTAAAGGCCTCATCCTCCTCTTCTTCATTGTATTTTGGCTTGACAAATGTCTCATACAGATGTGGCAGTGGTTGAGGCAAAACCCATCCATCATTCTTTCTGTCGTCAGCCCATTTTATATCATCTGAAGTAGGTCGGAAGCCTACCCCGAAGAACTTCTCAGTGGCAGGCAGGGTAACTGGTTCAGCTATTCCTTGCAAGGATTTCCCAAGTCCCTTCCCCGGTTTGAAGCCATGTCGAATCATTTCTTTGGCCACCATAATTGATGCATTGGAAAGGAATGGTTGGGGGCAAGGGTTTCCTTCTTCGTACTGGTCTGCAACCACAATTTCAAAGGCCTGATAAACTATGTGCTCACTCCCTTCTCTTGCTTCAAGACATGGGACTGATGGGTCCCGATAAATTGATTGCTCATCTTCCCCGTGGACCACGATCTCTTGATCCTCATGCTAGAACTTTACCATTTGATGAAGAGTAGAGGGCACAGCCCCCGCTGCATGGATCCATGGCCTCCCCAAAAGAAAATTGTAGGATGTGTCCATGTCTAGAACCTGGAAGGTTACTTCAAAGTCTACTGGGCCGATGGTCAGAATTAGATCGATCTCTCCAATCGTGTCCCTTTTTATACCATCGAAGGATAGACGCAGACATTGTTGGGTCAGATTCTTTCGGTCCCAATTTCCATGCGCTGTAAAGTTGAGAGTGGGCAGATGTCTACCCCAGAACCTCCGTCCACCATAACCCTCTTCACGTAGTACCCTTCGCATTTGACTGTTAGGTGCAGGGCTTTGTTATGTGCGGCCCCTTCTGGGGGCAAGTCATTTTTGCTGAAGGAGATCTGGTTAATTGCAAAAAATCTTTCTGCCATTCTCTCCAACTGCTCTACAGAAGTCTCGGCAGGCACATATGCTTCGATAAGGGTTTTGATCAATACCTTCTGATGTTCGGTGGAGCTCATCAACAGAGATAATAAGGAGACTTGTTCGGGAGATTTTCGAAGCTGGTCGATCACCTCATAATCCGCCATTTTCATCTTTTTTGAAAGAAGGCTTCCGCTTCTTCGGCACCCACGGGCTTCTTAGATGGGAAGCGCTTTCTAGTGGCATTGTTCACCTCTTCCGAATTGAAATACTTTTCAGCTGGGTTATTTTCTAGAACTTCTCTTGAGATTTATTTGCCCTTATAGGTCACCACTGATTTGTTGTAATTCCAGGGCACAGCGGCAGGATCCGTCATAGGCTTCTGTGGCGCGCGCCAATAACCACGGGCTCACTCAGCCTTGGTGGATTAATTGGCCCCCGCATCACATAAGCTCCCTTGGGCACATACATTTGGGTTGTCTTGTTTAGCTGGAACCTCCTGGGAGGACTCAAAGTCATCTGCTTTTCTTTGCGGCCTCGAGGGACATAGAGAACAGCATCTTTGGGAGGCATTGCCCTAGTTTCAACTTCAATCTTCTTCTCCGACTTTGGAGGGGTGGTTTTGTTCTTTTTCTCCCCTTTTTCTTGCTTCGGGGCAGCTTTTGGTTTCCTTTCCACATCCGCGATGGCAATGATGGTCTTCAATGCTGGGTCAAATTCCTTATCCTCACAAATCATTCCGATTACCGGCCCGTTGTTGTGGGCTGGCAGTGGGTTGTTGGTCATATTGGGAATATCTTCATCCCTCAGCACTATCTTCCTTTGTTCTATCAAATCTTCCACGGCTCTCTTCAAAGTTAACAATTTTCTGTATCATGCCCCTCAGCTCCTGAGTGATAAGCGCATCGGGTGCCACGTTGGTAAGAGGGTGATTCTGGGTTTTGCCTATTTGGGGGTACTGGCTGCAACAAACCCATTTGGACCAATTTTGGGAACAGGCTAGAATAGGACTCGCCAATTGGTGTGAAATTTGTTTTCCTTGGCGGCTCCCGGGTACGGAAGTTATTTTGTAGAGGTCGGGGATTGTAGTGGTTTTGGTAAGGGGGCTGGTGTCACGACCCAACCCCGGTCGTGATGGCGCCCAACACACTACTAGGCAAGCCCTACCATTTAGACAACCTTGACCTATTAATCACAGTGGATAAATAAATATTCACAACTAAAATACCAAATTAAATGCGGAATTTCTGAAATAATTTCTAACATTCGAAACCCCAAAATAAAAATACTAATCAGCCCACAGAATCTGGTGTCACGAACATGAGCCTCTAATACAGAATATTCACCTATCACAAGTCTGTGTAGGAAAAATGCGAATAAAAGGATAAAGATAGATGGGAGAGATCAAGGTTGCGAACGCCATGCAGCTACCTCGATACTCCCAGATACTGCTGCTCAGCTAAACAAATCCTCACTCACCCTGTGGTGTACCTGGATCTGCACACAAGGTACAGGGAGTATTGTGAATACTTCCAACCCAGAAAGTAATAAATATAAATAAAGTCTGAGGATAAGAAATCCCAAATAAACACAAGGTAAAGCTATAAATACAGTAAAACAGCGAAGACAATTATATAATACCACAACAGATAAAGAATAAATGACAATTAAAATATCTAATGCAACACATAAACCGGTACTCTCCAGTACCCCGCTGCGGCGTGCAGCCCGTTCCATTTATTTAACGTCGACGTCGCTCACTGGGGGTGTGCAGACTCCGGGAGGGGCCCCTTACGGCCCAAGCGCAATAATAAGCCATCTCGCGCATCAAACAGGCCCTTGGCCTCATATCAATATCATTATTATACCACTGCGGCGTGCAGCCCGATCCCATACTCAGTCCAAAAAAAAATCACATAATAGTACAAAAATATTCAGCCCCAAACTTCATTTAAAATATTAATTCAGTTTCTAATTTAAGAAAAATGGCTGAGTTTCCAAACACGGTATTAAATACCAGGACTAAGTTTAACATCTATAAATATGGTAAGAAACCAGTAAAATCAATCCCTGAAGGATTCAAGTAGTTGGCACAAAGCCCAATTATAACAATTAATCCATTTTTATAATGATATCACAAAGCTACAATCAATTAGGTAGTAATTTTTATTAAGCGGGACGGACCAAGTCACAATCCCCGACAGTGCTCTACCCCACGCCCGTTATCCGGCGTGCAAGTCACCTCAACATAGCACTACAATGTGCAAATTCGGGGTTTCAAACCCTCAACACCTCATTTACATTTATTACTAACCTCAAGCTGGACAAAGTCCTAGCTTGCTATGCCCTTTCCTTTCAAATTCACCTCCTCGTGCGTCGAATCTGACAAAAATCACAACGAATACGTCACAATATGCCAATGGAACAATACCCAATCGAAAAGACTCGAAAAACATCGAAAATCACGAAGTTGGCAAAACCCGAGCCCCGGGCCCACTTCTCGAAAAATTATAAATTTTACATCACCGGATTCCTTATCTCGCCGCGATTCTATACATATAAAGAACACCAAAATCGGAGTCCAAATGACCCCTCAAATTCCCATTTTTGTTCTCTTAGGTTTCAAGCCCTAAACCACCATTTTTTACCTTAATTCCTTGAGTTTTCAGTCTAATTTCATGTATTTGCATGATAAAATCGTGTTCTAAGTCCAAGAATGCTTACCTGATCGAAGTCCTTGAATTTCCTCTTCAAAATCGCCCAAAAA
>NC_031992.1:3138223-3154877 GCF_001879085.1 Nicotiana attenuata
ACCGCACCTGCGGTCCCACAACCGCAGGTGCGAAAATACCAGATACCAGCAGACTTGCAATCTCCAAACTTCAATTTTCATCCCGTTAGCCATCCGAATCACCCCGAGGCCCCCGGGACCTCAACCAAAAACACAAACATGATCCAATACCTTATTCAAACTTGCTCCAATCATCAGAACATCTCAAACAACACTAAAACCATCATTTCTCATCGAATTCAAGCCTAAGTTCTTCCAAAACTTCCGAAACACGCATTCGATCAAAAACCCAACCAAAACACCTCCGAATGACCTGAAATTTTGCACACACATCCCAAATCACCTAACGAAGCTACTGCAACTCTCGGAATTCCATTCCGACCCCTGGATCAAAATCTCACCTATCGACCGGAATTCGCCAAAATCGTAACTTTGCCAATTCAAGCCTAATTCTACTCCGGACCTCCAAAATCACTTTTGATCACACTCCTAAGTCACAAATCATCCCCCGAAGCTAACCAAATCATCGGAATTCATATCCGAGCCCTCTAACACAAAAGCCAACGTCCGGTTGACTTTTTCAAAACAAACCTTCCTTAAAGAGACTAAGTGTCTCATTTCCTTCTAGAACCATTCCAAATCAACTCTAACACATCTAATACTGATAATGAAGCATAAAGAAATAGAAAATGGGGGAAACGAGGTGGTAACACACATGACGACAGGTTGGGTCGTCACATCCTCCCCAACTTAAAAAAACGCTCGTCCTCGAGCGAGTCAAGAAACATACCTGATGCCTCAAATAGGTGAGGGTATCTGCTCCGCATCTCCTGCTCGGTCTCCCAGGTAGCCTCCTCCACGGGCCGACCTCTCCACTGCACTTTCACCGAAGCGACATCCTTTGACCTCAACTTCCGAACCTGCGATCCAAATGGCTGCTGACTCTACCTCATAAGTCAAGTCACCCTCCAACTGAACTGTATTGAAATCTAGAACATGGGACGGGTCCCCAATGTACTTCCGGAGCATAGGCACATGAAAAAACTGGATGGACGCCCGACAAGCTAAGGTGGCAAGGCAAAGCTCATAAGCCACCTCCCGATCCTCCTAATTACCTCAAAAGGCCTAATGAACCGCGGACTCAGCTTCCCTTTCTTCCCAAAAATCTCATAACACCTTTGTGGGTGAAACCTTTAGCAAGACCTTCTCACCAATCATAAAAGAATACATCTCGGGACCTTCTGTCTGCATAACTCTTCTGTTCTCGACTGTGCTGTTTACGGAGTTCTCTCTTAATCACCTTCACCTTCTCCAATGCATCCTGAACCAAATCTGTCCCCAACAATCTAGCCTCACCGGGCTCGAATCAACCAACTGGAGATCTACACCGCCTCCCATACAAGGCCTCATACGGTGCCATTTGAATGCTGGACTGATAGCTATTGTTGTAGGCGAAATTCTGCAAGCGGTAGAAACCGATCCCACTGACCCTCCAAAATCAATAACACAAGCACGTAACATATCCTCCAATATCTGAATGGTGCGCTCGGACTGCCCGTCCGTCTGATGGTGAAAAGTTGTGCTCAACTGCACCTGAGTACCCAACTCTCGCTGAACAGCCTGCCAAAACTGAGAGGTGAACTGAGTGCCCCGATCTGATATGATGGAAACTGGAACACCATGCAATCGAACTATCTCCCGAATATAAATCTCCGCCAGCCGCTCTGAAGAATAAGTAGTACAAACCGGAATGAAGTGCGCGGACTTGGTCAGCCTGTCTACAATCACCCAAATAGCATCAAATTTCTTCAGAGTCCGTGGGAGTCCGGTAACAAAATCCATAGTGATCCTCTCTCACTTCCACTCAGGAATAACCATCTGCTGATGCAAGCCACCCGGTCTCTGATGCTCATATTTCACTTGCTGACAGTTAAGACACCGAGCTACATACTCCACGATATCTCTCTTCATCCTCTACCACTAATAGTGCTGTCTAAGATCCTGATACATCTTTGCAGCACCCGGATGGATGGAATACCGCGAGCTATGGGCCTCCTCTAATATCAACTCCCGAAGCCCATCTACCTTGGGCACGCAAATCCGGCCCTGCATCCTCAACAAACCATCATCACCCACGGTCACGTCTCTGGCATCATCATGCTGAACCATGTCCTTAAGGACAAGCAAATGCGGATCCTCATACTGACACTCCCTGATACAGTCATACAAGGAAGGCCGAGAAACCACACAAGCCAACACCCGACTGGGCTCTGAAATATCTAGTCTCACAAATTGGTTGGCCAAGGCCTGAACATCA
Source organism: Nicotiana attenuata (assembly GCF_001879085.1). Taxonomy (NCBI): domain Eukaryota; kingdom Viridiplantae; phylum Streptophyta; class Magnoliopsida; order Solanales; family Solanaceae; genus Nicotiana; species Nicotiana attenuata. The sequence continues at coordinate 3,140,520 of NC_031992.1, forward strand.
ACTGCAAATGGCCTCTCCTCAACTGGAATGTATGCTAAGCTCCCCATACTCAACGACTTCCGGCTCAACGCGTCGGCCACTACATTAGCCTTCCCCGGGTGATACAGAATAGTAATGTCATAATCCTTAAGTAACTCTTACCATCTACGCTGTCTCAAATTAAGATCCTTTTGCTTGAACAAATGCTGAAGACTGCGATGATCAGTAAATACTTCACAGGATACGCCATACAAGTAATGCCTCCAAATCTTCAGTGCATGAACTATAGCAGCTAGCTCCAAATCATGAACGGGGTAGTTCTGCTCGTGGGGCTTCAACTGACGAGAAGCATACGCAATAACTCTACCCTCCTGCATCAAAACACAACTAATCCCAACTCTCGAAGCATCACAATATACCGTATAAGAGCCTGAAGCTGATGGCAAAACTAACATTGGGGCTGTGGTCAACGCTGTCTTGAGCTTCTGAAAGCTCTCCTCACACTCGTCCGACCATACAAATGAGACACCCTTCTGAGCCAACTTAGTCAAGGGCGATGCAATAGAGGAAAATCCTTGAACAAACCGGCGATAATAACCTACCAACCCTAGGAAGCTGCGAATCTCTGTGGCCGAGGTCGGTCTAGGCCAACTCTGCACCGCCTCTATCTTCTTTGGGTCAACCTGAATACCCTTACTGGACACCACATGTCGCAAGAAAGCCACTGAACCGAGCCAGAACTCACACTTGGAGAACTTTGCATAAAGCCTTTCCTCCCTTAATCTCTGCAACACAACTCGCAAATGCTGCGCGTGCTCTATTTATTACTTTCTGGGTTGGAAGTACTCACAATACTCCCTGCACCTTGTGTGCAGATCCAGGTACACCACAGGATGAGTGAGGATTTGTTTAGCTGAGCAGCAGTATCCGGGAGTATCGAGGTAGCTGCATGGCGTTCGCAACCTTGATCTCTCCTATCTATCTTTATCCTTTTATTCGCATTTTTCCTAGACAGACTTGTGAAAGGTGAATATTCTGTATTAGAGGCTCATGTTCGTGACACCAGATTCTATGGGATTAGTATTTTTATTTTGGGGTTTCGAATGTTAGAAATTATTTCAGAAATTCCGTATTTAATTTGGTATTTTAGTTGTGAATATTTATTTATCCACTGTGATTAATCGGTCAAAGTTGTCTAAATGGTAGGGCTTGCCTAGAAGTGTGTTGGGCGCCATCACGATCGGGGTTAGGTCGTGACAGCTGGTTTCTAGGAAATGGAGCTTGGTTTCGGTTGGCTTGTTATTGTGGCCGGACATAAGGTTGAGCATTCATGACCGTGTATGGCTGAGGAGCATAGGTCAGGTCCTGGTGAGTGTAATAGTGCTGCGGGGTCCTTTCTAGGAAAAGGGATATGGGAGTACGGTGTTTTCTTGCACCCGACGCTGCCATGGATGTTTCTTCTTTTTTCTTGCCCTTCGCTACTCCTCCAGACCCGCCCTGAATGGCTTGGGAGGTTACTCTGATAGCGGATTGGCTTAGAATTCGACCTATTTTCAATCCATTTTCCACCATTTCACATATTTTGATGGCCTCAGCGAACGGTTTACCCATAGCAGACATCATATTTTGGAAGTAGTCGGCTTCCTGAGCTTGGAGGAAAACTGTGACCATTTCGACCTCATCCATCGGAGGCTTTACCCTAGATGCCTGCTCACGCCATTTAACTGCGTACTCCCGGAAGCTTTCCGAGGATTTCTTTTTCAAGTTTGTCAGTGAGTTCCTATCTGGAGCAATATCAATGTTGTACTGGAACTGCCTGACGAAATCTCTAGCAAGATCATCCCAGATGTGCCAGCGGGATATGTCTTGGTCCATGTACCACTCAGAGGCGATGCCAACCAGACTTTCTCCGAAATAGGCCATGAGTAGTTCTTCCTTTCCTCCGGCTCCTCGCAGCTGATTGCAATATTTCTTGAGATGAGCAATAGGGTCACCGTGCCCATCGTACTTCTCAAATTTTGGGGTTTTGAATCCCAATGGTAAGTGCACATGAGGGAACATGCATAAGTCAGCATAGAGCATACTTTTCTGCCCACTCAAACCTTGTATGTTCTTGAAGCTCTGCTCCATGCTTCTCATCCTTCTTGCAATCTCTTCCTGCTCGGGAGTTTTGGGAGTCTTTTCTTGTCCCGCAGTGAACTCAAATTGAGGCGGCTGAGGATAAGTATAAGTGGAGAACTGGGGAGGCTCCATTTGCAAGGTGGGTGTTTGGAATGTAAAAGCTGAAGGGTCAAAAGTGGGCCTAGGCAATGTAGGTTGTGCCGTGGCCGAGCATGGGGGAGCGGTGAAGATGTTTGAGGCTGGACCAGACATTAACACCTGGGGGCAAACCTCAGAAGGTGTTCCCACAAAATGAGCCGAGACAGTCGGGTGTCCTAGTGGTGTATTTGGGTGACTGATCGGAACAGTGAAGGTACCCCCTGATCTAGGAAAAAGTTCGGGGAATCCCGGGATGGCACTTGGCGGCTCTCTTCCATTCGCCCAAGCGTCCCACATTTCCATAACCCGAAGACGCAGAATCCTGTTCTCTTCAGCAGCTGCCGATTCAGAGGTCGGGATGCCCGAGATAGGGCTATCATCTACGATGGGAACCGTTGGCAGAGTCATTTCCGAAGACATTCCGATGCTCCCCTTTGATCTAGTAAAGTATGGGTGCGAAGCCAGGTTACCACAAAAACCAACCACCATTCTATAAAAACCTGGACTGGAAAGTAACAGCAACAAACGGTTAGTTTGAAACAAATAACAGATAGGTAATCGCACGTTGGGGTGTGATACACCTATACAGTTAAATGGGTTTCTACACGTTTTGCAACGGTTGCATGCTTCATCCCGGCTTTCTTTATTCTTTCCCATTTATCTTCTTTCGATTTCCACTCATTCTCTTTTGTTTTCATCTCTTTTTTTTCTTTCTTTTTCCTCTTTTTTCTTTTCCTCTTTTTTATCACTCTTTTTTTTCTTTCGGTTGGTTATGGTCGAATCCTATGGAGACTGCCTACGTATCATGACCCCGCATGAATCAGACCGAGGGTAGTTCTGGGAGATTGAGAATTGAGTAAACTAACTCTTTTTTTTTTATAAAACTCAGACCACGAGCTTTAAGGCAAAAGAAAAACATGTTTGATTTTTTGATTTTTTTTTTCTTTTGGAATTTTCTAAAAAATGCTTTACAAGAAGAAAGGGAATTTTTTTTTATTTTGATCTTGATTTTATTTTGAAAGAAAGAATTCTAAAAAATCCTTTTCTTTTAATTGGAACTTTGGGAATTTCAAAAGTAAAAAGAAAATATTTTTTTGTTTGAATTTTCATTTGGTTTCTCTTTTTCTAAGGAAGAAAGAAAATATTTTTGGATTTTGGATGTAACCTCTTACTTTTCGAAAAAGGGACTTTTAAGAAATATTTTGGATTTCTGAGTTTTTATTTATTTACAAAAGCACTTCTAAAGAAAAGCAAAAATATTTTGGACTTCAATTTTTCAAAATTTTATGGACATTTACAAAATAAAGACATCTAAAGAGTATTTTTGGATTTTTTGTTTCTGATTTCTTTTGGATTTTTCTTTTTTTTGAAAAATACTTCAAAATGAAGGAAACCCGTATTTTGGAGTTTGATTTTTATTGATTTTCCTTTTTTCGTATGAAAGACATTAGAAAGAAGGAAACCATTTTTGAGTTTAAAAAAAACTTCTACTTTTTTTGAATTTTCTAAGGAAAGATTTCTAAAGAAAGAACTGAAAGAAAATATTTTGAATTTTTTGAAAATTGAGGTTGGAACCGATGAGGTTTGCCTATGTATCTCACATCCAGTGAGAATCAGACCTGCGTAGTTCGGTCAGTTTTGACGGAACAGGGTGGCACTTGAAAATTTTGGCTCATTTTGAAAATGACCTTTCTTTTTTTTTTAGAATTCCGACAGAGTTTCAAAATTTTCTAAATACCTACCTCTTTTTTTTATTTTCTTTTTTTTTCTTTTTTGATTTTCTCCCTATTCTAGAAGCCGGTCAATATGCAAGCCGAAACAAATAAATGCGCAAGTAGCACGTAAGATGCATCAGGATGGTCTTTTCATTTCAAGTACACCTGTCCTAGACAGACCCAACCCCTGTGTTGAGTCTCCTAAGTCAAATGCACGTGATGCAAACAAACGTTCCTACTAGGTATCCGGCATAAGGCTTTGTTATACTAGGTTTAAAACCTGGGTTTATTGTTCTAGACCTGGCTTACCCGAGCGGACAACTCGAGCCGAAGGGGGCAGCGTACTGGGAATACAGAAGCTTCGCCGGCTTAGCAACTTGTCCGAACCTCGTTCTAAAATGGGATAAGACTCTTGACAGAAGAGAAGTCAGACGAAGTGCACCCTTCTCCATGATGTAGAAGACTCAAAGAGAGGAAGGGTTTCGTAGCAGTTTATATACAATTCACAAAATATCAAAGCGGTAAAAGCATTTAGCACATTGGGCTCAAACATGTAGGAAAATCAGATAACAGATAAAGCCAATTATAACAGCTATTCTAAGCTCGAATTCTTGAACCCTGAACCGAAGTTCTGGGTTTGGGTCCCCAACAGAGTCGCCAGAGCTGTCACACCTCCTTTTTTACACACCACCCCCGGGAGGATAGTGTATAAGGGAGTTTTTCCACTTTAAGTGACATTCGAAATGGGATTAATTATTGATCAGAGTCGCCACTTGGGATAGGTTTGTTTCTGGTGTCCCAAGTCATCGGTTTATTTTCAATCCCAAATCGAGGAAAATTTCGACTTTCCATGTGAAGTCTGCGAACCAGAAATTCTGACTAAGGAATTCTGTTAACCCGGGGAAGGTGTTAGGCACCCCCGGATTCCGTGGTTCTAGCACGGTCGCTTAAACTATCATAATTGGCCTATTATCTGATTTTAATACATGTTTCAACCTATAGTGCAATTGTAAATTAATTACCGTTTCTAATTAATTTTAAGGAAGATTGAACGTCATCTAAAATATGTCTTTGGATCGCGTCACATGAAATGCACCCGCAATCCGGAACACATCTTATTCAACGTTTTAGGATTTGCATTTGGGTCACATGAAATGCACACCCGAATTTAAGAAGGTAAAATTATTAAATAATGTGCCTAAAGCAACTAACGCGTTGTTAACTTTGCGGGAGGCCATGAAAATTCGCTAAATGGCACGTCCCGAGTTCTAAGGATTTTAAAGATATAATTAAAAAGGGCCACGCAATTTGTGATTTTATTTGGCGCGGCGCACCTCGATTCTATTTTTGAAGGATATTCTAACTAAAATTCAAAAGGGGCCATAACTATTATTATCTAAGATTATTCACTTTAAAAGGCTGTTGACCATTTGAGCAAAAAAAAGCCCGATAATTTTAAGGAAAGGCCAAAGCGGAAGGTAAAAAAAAAGGACAAATTGGGCTAGACATGAAGCCCCACAGCCTGTCCAGCCAGACCATTTCTATTCACATAGACTTGTGGTCCAGGGCCCATAAGGTGGCCCAAAGCAATAAGAGCTAAAAACCACTGAATCTGCTCAAATTCGAATCCCATTCACACACATAATATTTGAAATCAAAACATTGACACAATCACTCGGGAAAACGAGTGCAAAAGAAACAAGCCATGAACTCTCCATTTTCTTTTATCTTTTTTGATTTTTGAATACAATTTGATTCACAGTTTTCCAGCATTCAAAACTCAAGCGGTAATAGGGAGTACCAATCTAGCATGTTACTAAGCAATTAACTCGAAATTCAAACCTTCATCCACACAAAGTAAAAAAATCAAATTCTAATTGAACTTATCAATTTTGCAAAATGCTCGGGTCCAAATGACAAGTCCAGATTCACACTCACATTCAAACCAAAACGTATGCTCATGACCAATTAATTAGCTGTTGTGAAGACTAAATGCAACACACTCGTTTTCTGAACTTTCACTCCCAAGACAAACAGTTCAACTCCATTCTAATCTTAATCTAATACATTTTACGGTGCTTATTCACAGATTGAAACTAAAAATAAACTCCTGAGACATTTAATTACATAATCACATGGGTAATCTTAACTTTAGGCATATTCATTTCAACAACATGAATCTAAAAACTGAACATTTCTGCATTACTTGAACAGTACTATTTAAAGTTAAAAACAGTCCATTCATTTACATAGAGTTCAAACCATATCATAATCCCAGCATTCTGAAATTATACACTAGATATAAGCAACTAAATTACACTAGCTAATAACATGAACCAGCACTCAACCAAACCAGAAACTAAATCAAACAATATGAAACGTTTAATCACATATAATGGTAAGAACTAATAGCAAATACATCAAAAAAACTTGAGATATTTATTCGAATTTCAACTTGAACTTCCAAAGCTTCATACATGCTAATCAATGCTCAATTCCATGCTAAGTTTGGGTAGTGTACCTGGAGATTATAGAAGGAAGAGAGGTGATTACAATAAGAAAACAACAGCAGCAGTACTCAGCAGAGATATTAACCCAGGAATAGATAAGAAATGATCAACTTCGAAGCAATTTCGAACCAGCAACAGCATTCGATAGAGTTCAGCAATTAAAAATCAACCCAAAAATGATCTACACACTTGCATACCCAGCAAATTCAACTCATTTTAAACCTTCAGTTGCTCATTAAGTATTTCAGAATGAATATCTCAAGAATTTCAGGGATTCTTTCTAGTAGAACAGTGAATTTTTGAAGTTTTTCAGCTGCCTCTATTTCTCTACTTTTTGCTTTTTTAAAATCTGATCTCTCTCTGTGTATTTTCAGCTCTTTTAATTCTGTAGGCTCTAAAATCTTTTTGCTCTAAAATCTTTTGGCTCTCAAATCTGACTTGCAAGGCAAGAATAGTACGCCTTTATAGGCAAGCAATTAGGGCAGCCCTGCTCATTTTTTGTTTGCCCCTTAGGTCCTTTTTGATTTATGCTTTTTGCTTAAAAGTCCCTAGGATTCTGACTTGTTTTCCAAGTTATACTACCCACAACCTGAAATTCAAATTAAAACCCCACACTAGAAGCTTCTAGGAGCTTCCTATTTCTGTTACTGCAAGATTCCCTAACCTAGAGTTCCTAAACTAACCTATAAGACCCCAATATTTACCCCTGAAACCAAGCCAATGTGAATCAGATTGCCCCAAGCCCTAAACCAAGCCCATGAGTCTGTATACTTACAGCCCAAGCCTAAAAAAATAAGGGACCAAGAAAGCTGTTTCGTCAAGCCCTTTAGTAAAATTTCCTACTGAAACTATATAATCCCAAACAACAAAAAATCAAACTCAATCAAAAATAAATTCAGTAATATATTAATCCTAATCAAACTTGAACAAACTAAAGTTGCTGATTCTAATCAACTATCACTGATTCAAACACACGAAATACAAGAAACAAAGAAAATAAGAAGCAAAACAAAGAAAAGAATAAAGGAAGGAAAGTACTGGTCTAACCTTAAGCAATCGACAAAGGCGACGAACTTAGTTGGACAGTGTCGACTTGGCCGGAACCCGGTGAGCTTCGAAAAGAACCAAAAATGACACTAATAAATTGTTCTTACTGAGAACAATTGACTGGCATAATTTTTGGCTCGAATCGAGCCTTGAAACCATTAGAAATCAGAAGGGGAGAACGGATTAGGGTTTTGTTTATTTGATTTAAAATTCGAGGATGTTTGGGGTGATTTGAGAGGAGTGGAGTGTGGATTTGGGATGGGGGAGGCCTGGTGGTCCATTGGTGTTAGTTTGGGGTTGATTGGTGGTGGCGACGCCGCCGGCGAAAATAGGGGCGGCGCTAGGGTTCCGCCCTTCGATCCAAAATTTGAGAGGTTTCAAAGGGATTTGAGGGAGGTTATTTGGATATCTGGGACGAGGAGGCAGAGAGGAATCAATGGCGTGATTTTGGATGAACTTGGGGACTCGCCGCCGCCGTGGGCGATTTCCGGCGGCGGCAGACGGCGGAGATGGTGAGGTTGTCTCTAGGGTTGAACGGGGTGTAAGAGGAGACTGGATGGGGGGGTAGGCAGCTTAGGACAGTTATATGTTAATTGACCCTACCTTCTGAGCCGTTGGATCATCTAACCTCGACGGCTCAGATTTAATGGCTATGAAACGACGTCGTTTTGGTTATGGGGGTGCCTGGACCGGGTATTGAAATGGATTTGGGTTGGTTCTTTGGGTATTTTGACCGGGTTTTCTTTGGGCCTGGGGGGTTTTCGCAAAGACTGGCCCAAATTTCCTTTTATTTCTTTTTATTTCTTCTTTTCTATTTCTTTTTCAAATTAAAATAAAACTAAAATTAAATTAACCTACCTAATTATATTAAGCTATAATTAATAATCAAAACTATTAATAAAATACCAATTTAAAGAAAACTAATAAAATTCAAAGCTATTATTTAAACCAAGCAAAACAAATCAATTTTTTGTGATTTTTTTGTATTTTTTGTAAAACCCTAATTACTAATTAATCTAAAAATATGTAAAATTAAGTCCTAAATGCAAATTCAATATTTTTGTATTTTTTATGAATTATCTAAATTAAACAATGCACACAAAAATGCAAATAAACATGAAAATTATGCAATTAAATCCTAAAAATCAAATAACTAAAAGAAAAATTCTAATTTTAAGAGTCCTGTAGGAGTAAATCATGCGAGGCAAAAATCACGTGCTCACAAGACCAAACATCAACACAAGTCTAGAAACATAACAAAAAACTCGCTTGTGCTATCAAATCATCAAAATAATATCCGAAACCACGAATCGGACCTCAAAACACAAGGATTCAACATGAAATTCAAAATCTCCTAAAAACACAACTGTGCGTCCGATTCCTATCAAATCAATTCGGAATGAACTCCAAAACTTGCGAACAAGTTTCAAAATGAAAAAACGGACTTATTCCAAGTCCTGAAATAGAAATCCAAACAAGTTAGCTACGAAGTCAACCTACAGTCAAACTTATGAAAATTCAAAGCCTTAAAATTTCCAACTTTCGGCAAAATATCATAAATCAACCTACGGACTCCCGAATTCGATTCCGCATATACGCCCAAGTCCAAAATCACGATACGAACCTATCGGAGCCGACAAAATACCATTTTGGATTATTTTCATAAAAGTCAAACCTAAGACAATATTTTCAACTTAATCTTTTAAAGTGAGAACCACTCATCCAAATTCATTCCAAACCATCCGAAAAATCAATTCGACCATGCACACAAGTAAAAATACACAATATGTAGCTACTCAAGGCCTCAAACCAGTTAATGGATCGCTAAAGCTTGAAACGGCCGGTCGAGTCGTTACATTGATTTTGCTTGACCATTCCCACTTGGGTGGTAGGGTGTCGATAAATTTTTTTGATCTTGTGATCCTAAAAAAAACTTATTTATCTTGTCGCAATGAACTGCCTCCCGTTATCACACGTGATCTCAGCCGGTATCCCGAACCGACATATTATATGATCTCATATGAAGTCAATGACCTCCTTTTGCCTAATTTTCTCGAACGCCTGTGCTTCGACCCAATGGAGAAATAATCGGTTATGAGTAAGATGTATTGTGCTTTGACGGATGCCCACAGCAACGGGCCGACGATGTCCATTCCCCATTTCATGAATGTCTAAGGAGAAAGGACCAGGTGAAGCATTTCTCCCGGTTGGCAGATCATCGGGGCGTGCCTCTGACATTTGTTACAATTTCGAACGAAGTCTTTCACGTCTTTTTCCATCTCGTTCTAGTAATAACCGGCTCTGATCAATTTCCGAACCAAGGACTCTGCTGGTTCCCACAAGTACCTTTATGCACTTCTCTCATCGCGTAGTTGGTTTCCCTTGGACCCCAAGCACCTTGCTAATGGTCCGAAAAACAATCTTCGATATAGTTTCCCACCAACCAAGCTAAACCTAGTAGTCTTAGTACGTAGGGCCCTCGATTCTTTGGGTTGCGATTTTAGTTTCCCTTTCTGAAGGTAGTCTATGTACTTATTTCTCCAATCCCAAATTAAGCTTATTTAGTTTACCTCGGCGTGGCCTTCCTCTATCACTGAGTTTATTAATTGCACTACTGCTCCGGAATTGGATTTATCGGAATCGACTAACAACCCTAAATTAGCCAACGCATCGGCCTCGTTGTTTTGATCTCGGGGTACATGTTGTAGTGTCCATTTTTTTGGTTGTCTTCACATATATTAAGAAATTTATCTTTTAGCATTAATTATTTAATAACTAAATTGACTATATTAATCTTTACTCTACCTTTAATTTGTTCTCTGAAATTACAACAGATACTTCGAGATTCTTTACTCCAGGGACAACTTTGAAAAAAGAAATTAATTCCTTCTTGATATCTGATAAAATCGTATATTGTGGACCGCCAAAAAAAAAGCCAAAATTTAATTAAAGTGGACAGGAAAGAGTATCTATTTAGACTTTTTTATTAATTGTTTACTCTTAAAATGAGTAACAATTAAATTTATACGTGGTTTAAAGGATATGTGATTTAATTTAACATGAATGAACTATGAGCAATAAATAATTGAATTAAAGGAAATCGGAGCGATCAAACCAAATGTAATGGATGATTAAGTCTAGCTTCGCAGTGGACATTTGGAAATCAGTTCCGTTCTAGCTCTCGGAACGGGTTCGGTTACAACTCAATAAGCAAGCAACTGAAGAACACTTTGAACAATAGCTAAAGAACAAAATTTAACTTTATTCCTTTGATATGCGTGCCAACAATGGTCCTTAAAATATAAAAGTTATCCCCTTCATGTAGTAGGGGAGTTTCAATCCTAGTACAAGTCTAAATAAGGTTAAAAAAAATCTTCTCCTTCCGGTAAGCATTGATACGCAGTTGATATCAGGCGAGATTCGTTGTAATAACCGGTTAGGGAGGGCCCCTCGCTCATCTTGTCCAACTGTCTTTTCCTTTAGTCTCGGGTCTTCACTTTGCTCGGGCCCAATGCTCAGCCGTGTCCGGTCCCGGGTGCACTATTCGTCCTCCCCGTGCTCCGAGACGTGGAATCCCTCAGCTTTACTCAAGGCCATGTTAGATCGTGCTTTCCTCTCATTTTTTTACCGGAAAATCGGGGGTAACTCTATTTCCGATTTTACCCGTTCACATTAACAAATCGATCTATTCCATTTTTTATTTAATTATTGGTCTATTTTGAAAAGGATGATATATTTTTATTTTTAAAAATAATTTAATTTAAACTTTAAAATTTACCTTTAATAGCATGCTTTTATGAAATCTTATGATATGCATAATACCATAAGTTATAAAAGTTCTTTTCTTTTTTAAACTTTATACTCAGCCAAACGCGTCGCATAAATTGAAACGGAAAGATAATATGAAAGAAGAAAAGAATTAAAGTAATTGGTCTTCTCCAATACACTTGTGGATCGGGCCAACCTAGAAAAGAAATTGGAATCTTCAGTTTTCTGGTATTTTGTGTTCATGAGAAATTGAAGATGATTCGATCAGGCTTAGTTGAATTGGAATAAACTTTTGCATAATGTTTCATAAGGAATTGGATGCGAGTTACAATCCAAATTCTAAGCTCGCTTATTATTTGCTGGATGTAGGAATGCATAACTATCAAACCCAAGAAAACAAACGTCTTGTCTTAAAAGACTTCAAATCATTTTGGGCTTTCTAATGTGGAGTTGCTTTTTCCCGATAGATTTGCACAATAGCATCATTTGAGACAGATGTTTTGTCTCCACTAAGGAAGTTTTGCAAAATAGCCATGGCGATACGCATCCAAAAGAATGAAAAAACATCACTTGTTCAATTGATCAAAGTTATGTCAGGTGGGACACACTTTAATACTATCTTTATTTTACATATCTTATTAAATCATTCAAAAAACTTTATCGAATGACATTCTTGCCTTGTTAAATAACTTATGCTGACATAGCTTGTATACTTGTATTGGGTGATACCCTTTTTTGCTTGAGCCCGACCGGGTTGGGTCCGGTCCGGGGCAAGTCGGGGCCATCGAACCCGACCTGGATGCAAGGTAGAACGACGGCCACGTCTACAACCGAGGTCGAGTCATTTCGAGACCGTTGCAGAGCTCGATATGAGTCACCACCGGATGGAGAAACACACAAGGTCGGAAGCCGGACTCGTAACGGATAACCAAGCGTCGCCGGATATCTCGCCCAAACGTGATTTTCTCAACCACTTCAGGCCATTAAGGCGTAATTACAGGGATCCACGATGTAATTAATTTACCTACCTTATTTTTACCCTTAATCAGAATGTATAAAAGGGGAGAAGACCCCATAAAGAGGGGACCGGAAAAAACCATTACACTACAGTACTATCTCTCTAAATTCTTGTACGCTATCAAGCACAATTGTTCTAAGCAATATTATATTCTGCGATTATTTATTTTAACAGCAATTGTTGAGTCTTTATCTTTATTTTCCTCAACCTAAACCTTTTGTATCTTTTAGTTCACGGATCCTTAAAACCCCATATAAATTCAATTGTTATCCGGATTCAAGGGTAAACAAAGGTGCTGCATAAAGATTAATATTAACGATTGGGAAAATCTTATCGTTCGTTCTTTTCCAATATATTCTCCTCGTCTCTGTTATAATTGACCTATGCAGAAAACATGTTTGGTTTTCTTCAACCAGTAAGTAGAAATCGTACCCAAACATATTTCAATAATCTTTCTGTCAAGGCCTATAATCAGCACCCGCAAAACTTTGAACAAAATATTCATAGGATTCGTCATTAACTTTTTTTTACACGGAGCTTATTTTTATGCACTACTAATTATAAGATTATGCTTACATAAAGAAATTTACTATAAATGATTGTTTGAGTGTTTATATTAAACTAAAATCATATGATTTGAGACATTATTTCCTTTTATATTCAAAGAATAATAATACAGTCCCATCCCATTTTAAATTTTAAAAAAATTTTAACATTTAAGTTGAGACCCTCTTCATTGTCTAGGTTCTTATAACTAACTGGTTCCTGTATAGCAATTGACAATGAGGAACTCTGTTTCATTATTAAATAATATGAGAAAAAGTTTACATGGGGTGAGAGAGGCTCGAACTCTCGACCTCAGGATCACTCAGAAGCTATGAGACCTACGCGCTAACCAACTGCGCCACCACCCCGTTGTTATCAGAACTTGAAATTGTACAATAATGTACGCAGTCCTCAGAGGACAAATTTTCACTCGTGGAGCGGGTACAAAATAAGTACAATAAAGAAAAGTCGAAATGCTAAATCCTTTGATATTTCAATAAAGTAAATTGAAAGAACTTAATACTCGAAGCACATTCCCATTCAAAATCATTTTAATGGATAATCTAGCATGTAAAGTAATTAAAATGAACTACCTTAAATGTGTAGTTAGATCTAATTTATCAAATATCCAAATAGTAGGTCCACTAAAACAAACTTGAGATTTAACTATCGACTTCAAATTAAGATAGCGAGTTAAATTTTCTAGTGTTACGTTAAATTTTTCATCAAAAGAGGAATTTACTTCCCTTGTTTATTATGAGTAGATGTCATTTTTCTTAAAATTTCCTTTAACTTGTTTAATTTATATCACCACCTCCAACTAACACTTACCCATTATATTTAACTTTTAACACCCAAGAATGTCGTGAAAATATTATTGTTGTTGTTGTTATCGTCGTCGTCGTTATTGTTGTTGTTGTTGTTGTTGTTGCTGTTGTTATTAAAATTTACGAAAAAGGGTTCAAAATGCCCCTAAACTATTGAAAAAGGTTTAAAAATACCCTTCATCTACCTATTGGGCTAAAACTACCCCTCCATCCACTTTTTTAGTTCACTTATACCCTTTGACCGTTAGGTCAATGCTAAATTAAAAATAATTATTATTCTTTTTGTAAAGCTTAAAAAAAATATTTTGTAAAATATTTTCGTTTTTTTAAACTAATGCACCAATAGTCCATTAATTTAGTAAAGTCTTTTTATTTTAAGTTTTTGTTTTTACAAAAAACAATTCAGTTTTCATTTTTTTCAGTTTTTTAAAGAATTTTTTTTGTAAAAACTAAAAAAAAAATTATAAAAACAGAACAATAAATTTTGTTATTAAAATATTTTCGTTTTTTAAAACTGAAAAAAATTATTTCAACAAAATATTTTCGTTTTTGAAATTTTTTTTTTCTTTAGTTTTTTCAGTTTTTTAAAACATTTAGTTTTATTTTCGTTTTTCAGTTTTTTTTTTAAAAGAAAAAATATTTTCGTTTTTTTAAAAAAGCTGAAAAAAATGAAAAAAAAAAATATTTTT
>NC_031992.1:3154897-3253803 GCF_001879085.1 Nicotiana attenuata
AATGAAAAAAAAAAATATTTTTCAAAAACGAAAATTTTGTTGAAAATATTTTTTTCAGTTTTTAAAAAACGAAAATATTTTATTAAAAATATTTTTTTTCTGTTTTTACAATTTTTACAAAAAAAAATGCTTTAAAAAAATTGAAAAAATTTAATTTTTTGTAAAAACTGAATTGTTTTTTGTAAAAACTGAAAAACCAAGAAGAAGAAGAAGAAGAAGACTTTANCTGGTGCATTAGTTTAAAAAAACGAAAATATTTTGTGAAATATTTTTTTTTAAGTTTTATAAAAGGAATAATAATTATTTTTAATTCAACATTGACCTAACTGTCAAAGGGCATAAGTGAACCAAGAGGTGGATGGAGGGGTATTGTTAGCCCAATAGGTGGATGAACGATATTTTAAACCCTTTCCTATAGTTTAGGGGCATTTTGAACCCTTTTCCGTAAAATTTAATATACTTTTCATTTACCAAACGCTGATTTTTTTTTCCCTAGGATAATCGTTTTTATTGAATATATTTTCTATGAAAAATGACCAACACACCCCGTATCTTATAATTGAAATATAGATTAACATAAAAATGAATGACTCATATGCTGGGGCAAGGAGGCCTTAATTGCATCGACATGATATGTTGGGCCTTCTATTTGGCCCACATTCAAAAGTTATTGTGCATCAATGGAAACTGCAACATCAATAAAGACTGTACATTTACAACGAAAATGCTTTGTCTCCTAAAGCTCAAGGCAAGAGGCCAATAAGGTGAGTAAACATGAATAAATGTGGCCAAAATTTCACGGTATAGCCAGTTTTCGGACTGGTTAATCAAAAATAGCCAGCGTTTACCAAGTCAATGAAAAATAGCCACCGTTTTGCTGCAATAGAGACCGGTCCAGCATAATATACTGGAGTTCGGTGCACTTGTGTATGAACTCCAGCATATTATGCTGGACCGGTATACTTTGCTGGCTCCAGTATAATATACTGGAGACTGGAGCACTGGTGCTCCAAACTCCAGTATATTATACTGGACCATAATACTTGCTAGAACTCCAGTATATTATGCTGAAGTTCTAGTGTATTATGCTGGAACTCCATCATATTAAGCTGGAGTTCCAGCATACTATCCTGGAACTCCAGTATAATATGCTGGAGTTCAAGTATACTTATGCTGGAACTCCAGCATAATATACTGGAGTATTTTTCGAGTTTTGAACAGTATTTTCGCTCAGATTTATCTTTACATAAAAAGTGGCTAAATTTCGATTACTTTTGAAATTGGGCTATTTTTGAACGATCAGTTGTAAATCTGGCTATTTTTAAAAATAAAAAAAAAGGGGATTATTTTCATTGACCTTTTGCAGAAAATTTTAGTTCATTGGACTAACGATGATATAATTTAAATATCGGTCTCAAGAAAGATCAGATGTTTATTGTGATTTCTAATGTACTCTATCCGTCCAAGTTTACTTGTGCACTATATTAAAAATAGATATCCATTTTACTTGTTCAGTTTGAAAAACCAATGGATAGTTTACCCTTTTATATTGATATGTGTGACGGCATATCATGTAAACCTGACGAATTGTGTGGTCTTTTAACGTAATAAAATGTATCTAGTACGTTTAATTGCCTATCATATAGTCAAGTAGCTTATAACGATGTTTGCTGTGAGATATACCAAATCATAATTAGTTTGAACGTATAACTTTGAAATATTTTATTGCTTTCTTATCTAAAATCTCCACTAGTATAGCAGAAAATTGAAACAATATATATATATATATATATATATACATATATATATATATATATATATATATATATATATATATATATCACAGTAGTGTTATTAGATTGTCGTCCTAAAATAAACATTAATTTTTGGGTTTTAGTTTATGGGTTGGAAGTTCATTAGGTCAGTGTGATGGTGGTGGATGGATGTTTTCTTGCTAGCCTGGAATGCATTAATCATTCACGGTCAATGAGATCAAACATTTAGTTTCTTCCCTATGCTCAATGCACTTTCTATTTTGTATTTAATTTCCATGTCCTTTTAGTTTTAGAGAATCCTTTCTAAGAAAAGTACCTAGTCGCCACATATTATCATCAAAGGCGGAGCTAAGGGGCGGGAAGAAGGAGGTTCAGCCAACCCTCTTTGCTAGAAAATTATATTATGTATATAAATTCAATTTTTTTGAATTCTCTTGGCTTTTTCGTATTCGTACTTTCTTTACCTTTTCAATTCTCTTGATGAAAATTATATCTCTGCCACTGATTATCATGAGAAAATTTAAATTGAGGAAAAAAAAGATAGAGAGTACAGAGATGATAGAGAGAGGATGAAATGGTTTCATTAGAAGTCTGTTTTCCGAATATGTGATGGCCCCTTTATGCTTAGCTAATACTAAGCACTAAACTAACAACTAACAGACTTGTAACCACTTTTAACTAACTTATTTGATAATTTTTAATCTTCCCTTATCACTACTAGAAATTCGCCAAAAATCGACCAAAGTTGGTCGGTTATGGCCAATTACCGACCTGTGACTTAGAGATGGTTTTCTGTTATGTAGTCTTTCATAAGGAGATATATTTGCAATTACTGAGCTGGGAAACCTGTTAATTATATAAACTGCAGTAAGACAATGACCCTAGAATCTGATAGGGATATGAGCTTGCTCTCTTGTTACTTCTAAAATATGTCTCTGCTTTCTTTTAGCTACCCCATTCTGTTGAGGGGTGTAAGCACAGGTTCTTTGATCTATCATCCTAAGGTCCTTGAGCATTTGTTCACAAAGAGAATTTACAAACTCTGTACCATTGTCTGTTCTAATAATAATGATGATCTTATTTAATTGAGTCTTGACAAAGTTGAAGAAATATTGTAAACACTTATGTACATCTTATGTCTATTTGAGAATAAACACTCATGTCATTCTACTGTAATCATCTACAATTGTTAGAAAGTACTTGTTGCCATCAAAAGTAGCTACTCTATAAGGACCCATAGGGCTACATGAATCATATTAAAACAGCATACACTTCCGATATCACCAGAAGGAAACTACAATCTAGTTTGTTTAGCACAGAACAAATTGTACATTTATCTACTTTGTCTCTGATATTCTGTAAACTAATAGGCAGTATTTTCTTAAGCACTAAAATAGACTCATGTCCAAATCTCTGATGCCATAGCTCTACATTGATCTGATTTACTTTACTTGTAGTCAATCCCTTTGCAACATACACAATATTCTGATTATTCCTTGCCAGTTGAGCTAATAGTATGTACAATCCTATTTCTTCTTTACCAATCTCCCTCACCTTCCCAGTGAAGAGATCCTGAAAAACACAAAAGCCAGGGAAGAATGTTGCTGCACACTGCAGTTCTTTAGTCATTTTTGAAACTGAAAGAAGATTATACTTAAATTGAGGCACATGAAATACATTAGTTAAGTGCTTTTGTCAGAAATTGAGCTTGCCCTTGTGTGTGTGACTAGAGACACATCACCATTGGGTAACAGAACCTTCTTAGGATTGACTGTCTGAACTATTGTAGATTTATTCAGAAGGTTAGTACCAGACACCATATGGTTTGTTCCACCAGTGTCTATAATCCATTCCTGTGAACCATTTGAAACCAATAGTGCTGTATCAATACATGTTACATTAGCTGTTGAATATTCATTGTTGGTGATTGTTGTGACTCCTATTTTGTTCAACAGCTGAATAATTTGATCATATTGGTCCTTTGTGAATGTATAGATTCCCAGTTGACTTGCAACAACTTCTAGTCCTTGATTATAGGATACTTGATTTTCACAAGCAGACTTGTTTATGACATTAGTATTCTAACCATATGTAAATGTAGGTGCTGCAGGATTTTAATCACAACCCCGGTCGTGATGGCGCCCAACACATTGCTAGGCAAGCCCGACCAATTATCAATCATAACCCCTTTTTTATAGGGTTCATTAACAACTAACAGGGTTTAAGTACCAATTTAATATAAATAGAAGTCTGAAACAGTAGATAAAATGTGCAGAAATCATAATAACATCACTATATAGCCAACCGATCCGGTGTCACAAGCCAAGAGCCTCTATCATAAGCCTTTAAACAGCCTAATACAGAGATAGTCTAAGAATACTGAAAGTAAAGAAGATAGAAGGAGAAATCGGGTCTGCGTACGTCATGAAGCTACCTCGATGACTCTGGTAAATGATGAACAGCAGGAAAACTCTCTATGCCTCGGGAACATCTGGATCTGCACGCAAGGTGCAGGGAGTAATGTGAGTACTCCGACCCAGTGCGTAATAATCATAATTAATGGCTGACAGTAAGAAATCACGTAAAGGCACTAAGCAATTCTATATCAAGCAGTAAATCAACTCAAAGCAGCAAAAATAGTGAATAAGTCAAGTGAAATATCCTTAGATCAGGTAAGACAGGTAGTTTATCAGGTATTTAACAAGTATAATTCCGTTCCTCGTACACAGTAACCATATATCTCTCACAATAACCAATAATCAAAATAACTGTTGCGGCGTGCAGCCCGATCCGTACATCGCTGTGGCGCATAGCCCGATCCATATAAATAGTCGACTGCGCTCACTGGGGGTGTGCAGACTCCGGGAGGGGCTCCTACAGCCCAAGCGCTATATCGCTGCAGCGCGCAGCCCGATCCACATAAACATTTGCTGCGGCGTGCAGCCCGATCCATAATATATATATAACATCCTCACTATTGGGTTCTAAACCCCTCTCAGTCATTTTACTCACAGTCTCTCGGGCACAATAATATAAGGTAGGGATCTCAGCCCACATTTTTCCCTCATTTAGGATTAGCATTGATAAAATCGGTTCACATTGTTTTAAACAAATAGAAACATGACTGAGGATATGATTTTTAATAAGTAAAGTGAGGAAAAATCAGTCATAATGCCCCTAAGGGTTCTACAAGTCGGCACAAGGCCCCAAACATGGCAACTAGCCCAAATCATAATGATAATAATTAAATCTCAAACAAAAATGCGGTGAAATCATCAATCGGGATGGACCAAGTCACAATCCCCAGTAGTAATGGACCCCACGCTCATCGTACAACGTGTGTCTCACCTCAACATAGCACTACGTTGTGCAAATCCGGGGTTTCAAAACCTCAGGACATCATTTACAATCATTACTCACCTCAAACCGGCCAAAGCTCTAGCTCGCTATGCCCTTGCCTCTCAAATCGGCCTCCTCGCGCGTCGAATCTAACCAAAATCAGAGCGAATACGTCACAATATGATAAGGGAACAAAGCCCAAGCGAAAACAATCAAAAAATATCAAAAATCTCGAAATGAGCAGAAACCCGAGCCCGGGCCCATTTCTCGAAACTCAGAAATTTTTACATCAACGGGTTCCTTATCTCCCCACGAGTTCATACATATCCAAAACACAAGAATCGGAGTCCAATTGACCCCTCAATCCCCAATTTAAACTCTCTTAATCTCAAGCCCTAAACCTCCATTTTTAATCCATAAATCTCTAAATTTTCAGTACTAATTCATGAAATATCACCATAGAATTGTGTTTTAGGTCCAAAATCCTTACCTTATCGAAGTTCCCTTGAAATCCCTCTTCAAAGTCGCCCAAAAATCTCTAAGTCCGAAGTTAAAATGAATAAACCCTTCAAAAATCGCGAAGAAGAACCATATATACTTTCTGCCCAGACATAACCGCATCTGCGGTCAATTAGCCGCTTCTGCGGTACCGCTTCTGCGGTCATTTCTCCGCATCTGCGGAATTTATTAAACTCCGCCCAACCGCATCTGCGGCTCCGCAGGTGCGGCCCTTCTTCCGCATATGCGGTTCCAAGCCTCCCTCAGCCCTTCCGCTTCTGCGGTCCACATTCCCGCATCTGCGATACCGCACCTGCGGTCCCCAAACCGCAGGTGCAAAAACACCAGAAGCAGCAGAGAATCTGCAATTGCACAAGTCCAAAACTCTTCCCGATAGCCATCCGAAATCACCCCGGGGCCCCCGGAACCTCAACCAAAAGCACCAACACATCCTAAAACCTCATTCAAACTTGTTCCAATCATCAAAACACCTCAAATAATACCAAAGCCATCAATTCACATCGAATTCAAGCCTAAGTTTTCTAAAAACTTCCGAAACACGCTTTTGATCAAAAACCCAACCAAACCACATCCAAATGACCTGAAATTTTACACACACATCCCAAATCACATAACGAAGCTATAGCAACTCTCGAAATTCCATTCCGACCCTCGGATCAAAATCTCACCTATCAACCGGAAAATCGCCAAAATACTAACTTCGCCAATTCAAGCCTAATTCTACACCGGACCTCCAAAACCACTTCCGATCACACTCCTAAGTCAGAAATCATCCCCCGAAGCTAACCGAATCATCGGAAATCACATCCGAGCCCTCTAAGGCATAAGTCAACATCCGGTTGACTTTTCCAAACTTAGCCTTCCTTAAAGAGACTAAGTGTCTCATTTCTTACCAAATTCACTCCGAACTCAACCCAATCAACTCAACCACATAAAAACACGGATAACGAAGCATAAAGAAGCAGAAATGGGTGGAAACGGAGCGGTAACTAATGAGACGATGGGTCGGGTCGTCACATCCTCCCCAACTTAAACAAACGCTCGTCCTCGAGCGAGTCAAGAAACATACCTGAAGCCTCAAATCGGTAAGGGTATCTGCTCCGCATCTCCCGCTCGGTCTCCCAGGTAGCCTCTTCCACGGGCCGACCTCTCCACTGCACCTTCACTGAAGCTACATCCTTTGATCTCAATTTTTGAACCTGACACTCCAAAATGGCTGCTGGCTCTACATCATAAGTCAAATCACCCTCCAGCTGAACCGTACTGAAATCCAGAACATGGGACGGGTCCAATATACTTCCGGAGCATAATAACATGAAAAACTGGATGCACGCTCGACAAGCTGGGTGGCAAGGCAAGCTCATAAGCCACCTCCCCAATCCTCTTATGTACCTCAAAAGGCCCAATGAACCGCAGACTCAATTTCCCCTTCTTTCCGAATCTCATAACACCCTTTGTGGGTGAAACCTTCAACAGGACCTTCTCACCAACCATGTAAAATACATCTCGAACCTTCCTGTCCGCATAACCCTTCTATCTCGACTGCACTGTACGGAGTCTCTCCTGAATTACCTTTGTTTTATCTAAAGCATCCCGAACCAAATCTGTCCCCAATAGCCTAGCCTCACCGGGCTCGAACCAACCAACTGGAGATCTACACCGCCTCCAATACAAAGCCTCATACGGGGCCATCTGAATACTCAACTGGTAGTTGTTATTGTAGGCAAACTCTACAAGCGGTAGAAATCGATCCCATGACCCTCCGAAGTCAATAACACAGGCGCGTAGCATATCCTCTAATATCTGAATGGTGCGCTCGGACTGCCCGTCCGTCTGAGGGTGAAAGGCTGTGCTCAACTGTACCTGAGTACCCAACTCTCGCTGAACAGACTGCCAATACTGAGAAGTAAACTGAGTGCCCCGATCTGATATGATGGAAACTGGGACACCATGCAACCGAACGATCTCCCGAATGTAAATCTCCGCCAGCCGCTCTGGTCAACCTCCCCCTTTGGGGCGACCCCTGGCTGCCTGATCTCCACCCTAGCTGGTTGGGCAGGTGGTGAAGTAACAGGAGCAGAAGTCGAGGGCTGACCCCTCTGCTGATGCTGACCGTCACGAAGTCGAGGACACTGCCTCCTCATGTGACCAAACTCTCTGCACTCATAACAACTACCCGGTGCTGGAGATGGGGACTGAAGGGAACCCCTCGCACCTGAGTGACTAGCAGGGGCACTCGGCACAGAAGAACCCTGAGCTGATAGTGAGCGCAGTCGACTATATATATGGATCGGGCTGCGCGCCGCAGCGATATATGGATCGGGCTGCACGCCGCAGTGGTTACTATATGGTACCTATTGAGTGTGAGTGCTGAGTATGAGCGCTGATTGGTAAGAGTTGAGTCACGAGTGACTGAGAGGCTAGCCCGATGGGCGATAGATATATACATGTGCATGAGTGATGTTTGCCTGAGGGGCATGATTATGAACTAATTGATTTTCACTGCTCTTTAGAGTGAGTTTCTATCGAACATGTTGATTTAATGACTGTTTTCACTCATCTTTATACTGAGCCTCTGTCGAAAATGTTAGATAAATGTTTTTAAAAAAATTTCATTTAAGCTGGGGTTTATGAGATGTCCAGAACTTAATCACTGATTTGACTTTTGTTATTTCCACTGAGATTTTCTTGTTAGGAGGTGTTTATGACTCCTGTTTTGCCCGGGGGGCTGTTTTCGATCTATGTTTTGCCCGAGGGGCCGATTATGGTTTTCAGCTCTTTCATTAAAAATGGTATTGAACCCCTACTGAATTTGTCGGAAGGCATTTTAAATGGTTTTTACCAAAAGCTGGATTTTAAAAAAGGCGATTCACTCGTATTCTGATTTAGTAGCTTGTGTGCTTATTGAGTTTAACTTAAATGTGGATTCATTGTTTCCTACTGCTCAATCTTTATTTACTCTTATTACTTACTGGGTTGGAGTACTCATATTACTCCCTGCACCTCGTGTGCAGATTCAGGTATTTTCGAAACCCGATAGCGGGTGTTGGTTGCTCAGACGCGGAGTCATCAGAGTTAGCAAGGTGGTTGCACGACGTTCGCAGCACCGCTTCCTTCCTCTCATTATTTATTTCTGTTCGTAGTACATTTTACTATTTTATTGTATTCGGACCTTGGTAGATGCTCATGACTTGTGACACCCCGATGTCGGGCTGTATTTATTTCCGCAGTGTTTATTTAAACTCATATTATGAAATGTCTGAATAATTTGAAAAGGCATTAAACTGACTCATTTAAATGATTGAATTGAATTGGGAATAGTGTCAGCTGGCCTTGTCTTCACGAGAGCGCCATCACGATCGGGTCCGGTTTAGGGTCGTGACATAAGTTTATAACAGTTTTCTTTTGTATGGCCTTTCAATTTGCAGTATTTACATTGAACATTAAAGTTCTTTTTGAGCCTTTGATTTTGTCCACCTCCACTAATTCTGGTATACATAGCAACTTCAAAGTTCCCTACATGATTAGCTCCAAGAATTCCTAAATTGGCTGCTATAGACTTTTGACTTTCATCACTCACTATCAATGCATAGGCCTGTTTCACAGTAGGTAGAGGTGTATTCATTAGGGTTTGACTTCTTGGCCGTGAATAAGAATCATTTAACCCCATTAAAAATTGGTACAGCCTCAACTTCTGTAGATAGTTGACAAAATCTCTTGATTTGGGACAATCACATCCAGGTGTGGGGACTAAAGCTTCAAATTCCTCCCAAAGATCTTTAAGCTTTGAAAAATAAACTAAGACAGATGCAGAGCCTTGAGTTAAAGTGGCTATTTCTTTATGCAAATTAAAGGTTCTTAAGCCATCAACTTTATTAAATTTCCCAGCTAGGTCTTCCCAAACTATTTGTGCACTAGAGGCATACGTAATTCCTCCAAGAAGACCTTTGGCCACTGAGTTCATAAGCCAAGATAGAACAATGGCATTTATTCTTTCCCAGTGATTTCCCATAAAATCTAGGAATCTATCTTTACTGCATGTACCATCAATCATACCTAGCTTGTTCCTACCCAACAAAGCTACCCGCATAGACCTATTCCAAATAGAGTAATTTTCAATATTTGTTAGCTGAAATGAGATTATTTGAATTCCGCTAGCATCAGCAGGTGAGAGGAACATCAGACGATTGTAATCGATCCCTGTCACTTGATTCGTCTGATTTCTAGAATTAAGTCCAGAATTGAGATTTGGAGTTTCTTCAATTGACCCCATTTTCATTTATTCTTGTTTCTTTCTCGAGAATTGAAAACCCAGCTATGGGGGATGGAGAAGAACAGAATTTCACCAAGAGAATTTCAGAAAATAATGATTGCGGAAGAAAATTTCAGATCAATGGCTTCGATTTCTTAAGCAAAGCTCTGATAGTGTGAATTGAGGAAGAAGAAGATATAAAGTACAAAGATGATAGAGAGATGATGAAATGATTTCATTAGAAGTCTATTTTCTGCGATGGCCCTTTTATACTTAGCCAATACTAACCACACTACTAGAAATTCGGCAAAAATCGATTACGGTCGACCGACCAATTTTGGTCGGTCAAAAAACCAGCCAAAAAACCGACCTATTCAAAATATTTTTTTTACGAAACTGACTAACTTCGACCGGTTTTCTTTGGCGCAAAAATGCGGGAAACTATTTTTGAGTCCCGTAAAATTTATTTTTCAAGAAAATGACCAACTTAGGTCGGTTTTTAATTTAAAATAAATTAAAATTAATTTTAAAAAAACAAACAAAATCGATCAGTGAATTCAGCCGGTGATTTTAAAAAACCGACCGAATTCGGTCGGTAATTTTATTTTTTTTATTAAAACCGACCAACTTTGGTTGGTTATTTTCGTGCGAAAATACAATTAAAGAGTATAAATAAAATAAAAGACAGTCTTAAAATAAAATGCAGCAATGGTCTAGTGGTAGAATAGTATCCTGCCACAGTACTGACCCCGGTTCGATTCTCAGATGGAGCATTTTTTACTTACATAATTAAAATACAGACCAACTTTGATCGAAAAAAACCGACCAACTTTGGTCAGTTTTTTCAGCAATTTTTTTTTTGAATTTAATTGATCGACCAAAGTTGGTCGGTAATTTCCGACCAACTTTGGTTGGTATGCCCTTCCGACCTTCAAAATACCGAACATACGTTAATGGTCGCGTTTTGGACGGTTATTAGCCATTACCGACCAACTTTGTTCGGTTTTTTTGGGACAATTTTTCCCAAATTTCTAGTAGTGCCACTAAACTAACAACTAACAGATCCGTATCCACTTTTAACTAACATATTTAAATAATTACTAATCTTCCCTTATATCGTTTAACAAAATTAATAAAATATGTTTGAAATAATGCATTTGTCTAATTTCCAAGACCAAAGACTCATGATTAAGCTTGAATTTGCCACGGATTAATATTATATTCTGTTAGTAATTGTAGACATCAAAATTTTAACGGATCAAGCTAAATCCTAAATTCAAGATACTACAAGACGACTCTTAAAATTCTAGGAGTCTATCAAGGTTGCTTGGAGGCTACTCTACCGAAACTCTATCTTGGTGGGTACTCTACCCTAACCCTAAGTCACTCATATAAAAAGGGTTACACATTCCCTTAACAAAGGCATAAAAAAAGGAGATCATCTCGAAAATTCCATAAACTCACGGGATATTTACAAAGAGATCAAGAAGTTGCCGGATAATTCTTGATAATCAAATACTTCAAGAAGATCCACAACATACATCATGGATATCAAATAAATCCATGAAAGCCCGTATCATCCTACGTTCGAGAAATACATTGCTCTAGCCCTCGAATCACAGAGATAATCAGGAGAGAAGAATCAAGGGAACAAACAGAACTGTACCTGCATCATTTTATCAATAAAATTATATTTCTTCATATTTATATTGTGGTTGCAATTTATTTTTGTATCACAAATAATTTATTGCAAACAAATTGGCATGCCCAGTGGGACCAATTCTTCCTTCCTTCTGCTAATAAGAAAATACAAGTTTTAAAATCAGCAATTGTTGGCCAAAAATAAATCTGTTGATGACACTCATGCTGGCACGATGTAACAATCCGGACGACCGTTTTGAGAATTTAAGCTCCGTTCGGAGGAATAAGGTCTTGAATAGCTTCATATTATGCGTATCGACTTGCTTGCATGGTTGAATTCAGTTACCGCATGATTCGAAGTCGAATTAAAAGAAAGAATCTAGTTTTGGAAGCTTAAGCGGTGAGAATTTAACCCGAATTTGAATTTTGTGTAAGCAACTCCGGCATGAGTTTTGGATGATGTCAACAACTTCGTATGGTAATTTTGGACTTAGGTGCGCGTCCGGATTCGAATTTGGGGGTCCGTAGGGTAATTTTGAGCATTACGGAGAAAGTTGGAAAAGTTGAAGTTTGGAAAATGGAGAAGTTTGACCCATAGTTGACTTTTGTGATATCGGGGTCAGAATGCGATTTCGAGAGTTGGAACAGCTCCGTCTTGTCATTTAGGACTTGTCTGCGAAGATTTAGCGTCGTTCCGGGTTGATTTTATAGGTTTCGACACGAGTTCTAGAAGTTGGAAGATTTGAAAGTTCTTTCGTTTGATTCATGGCACGATTTGCTTTCCGGCGTTGTTTGATGTGATTTGAGACCTCGAGCGAGTCCGTGTTAAGTTATAGGATTTGTTTGATTGTTTAGACGGGGTCTCGGGGGCCTCGTGTGTGTTTCAGACGAGTTTCGGATGTTTTACATGGTTTTGAACAGGTTTGGTTCTGGTGTCTCGCACCTGCGACTTTGGAGCACAGTTGCGGCTCCGCTTCTGCGTGAGCCTGATCGCATCTGCCATTTTTGAGGCCCGGAGGCTAAATCGCTTTTGCGAATGCTAGAACAAAGGTACGAAACCGCTTCTGCGGTTGATCTATCACATCCGCGAAGGAGTCCGCTTCTGCGCTCCTGTTATCGCTTCTGCGGCACCGCTGATGCGGCTATATTGTTCGCAGATGTGGACCTAGACCTGTAAGTCAAGCTCACAAATGCGAACGTCTGCTCGCCAATGCGATAGCGCAGATGCACTTATGTGTCCGCATATGCGGAAATGCTGTGAAGAACCATTTAAATCGAGGGTTTGACCATTTTCTTCATATTTTGAGTTTTAGACTTCGATTTTGGGAGCTTCTTTTTGGGGTTTTCAAGCAAATCGATTGGGACACCTAGTATCTAATATATTCCATAACTTTATCTTCATTTGTATCATTTAATTTGTGTTTTGAGTTGAGAAAAAAGTAGGTTTTTGAAGAAAGTTTTCAAAATGAAAAATCATGATTTGAGGGACCAAATGGTATCGAATTTGATAATTTTTGTATGGTTGAACTCCTATCAAAATGGGTGTTCGGGTTTTATAAAATTTGTCGGGTTCCAAGGTGCGGGCCTGGGGGTCGACTTTTGGACCGATTTTTAGATTTTGTTAAAGATGGAGACTTTATGGTCCGGAATAGTTTCTTACGAGTTTTATTTGTGCTTTGAAATTATTTTGGTTAGATTTGAGCCGACCGGAGGTCTTTTCACCCGAGAAGTTCATTTTAGAGTATCGGTTTGTCTTCTTTGAGGTAAGTATCTTGCCTAACTGTGGGTGATTTCCTCTTAGGATATGAGTCTTCTATGATGATTGTAGTCCGTGTACGCGAGGTGACGGGTGTGTTGATACCCAATTTTTCCCTCATATATTTTAAATATGCATATGTATTTTAAAAAATAGTGCACATGTATTTACAAACATGCACAAGTATTTCTATAATTTTTCTCTAATTTTTAAAGCTTTATATCAAGTTATTTCTGCATTTTTTATATACAAATATCCAATAATTATCCCTCGTATCATTTTTATGATAACTTAATCATCTAAATTTATCATTTATGCCCATATAGTGTTTAAATATTTTAATTACATTTTTTATAATTACATTTGCATTTTAAGGCTAGAATTGCACATTTTGCAATAATAGCCCATATATATGCATAATTATATTATCTATACAGAAAATGACTTTCTATATTTTTATAACATTAAGTAATTATTTTAAATCATTTTCATGCACAAATGATATTTTTTATCATTTATTAATTATTTTTGTATATTCTTTTAGTAATTCAAATGGGTATTTAAACATAGCCCCTTTTAATCAATTTTTCGGACCTAGCCCAATTATCCTAACCCATAATCCAATAACCTAACCCACTTACCCTGACCGAATTACCCTACCCGTCCATAACCCACCCCAGCCTAAAATTGATCCTTGGCGTTGATCTCAGAAGATCAACGGTCCAGGATCCACCTTCCTTTCTAATTATACTAAACCCCCTAACCCTACCCTCATTTTCCCCGACCCGCCGCCTCCGGATCCTTTCTTTCATCTCTTCTCTCTCTCACCCCCCTCTAACCCTAGCCTGCCGCCACAGATCCCCCTTGATTCATGGGGTTTTCCTTCGGTTTCATGCCTTATCCGGCTTCATCTCTCTACTGATTGTATGATTTTTATGTTGCTTGATATGAATCTCAAAGAATCAAACCATATCTGGTTCAAAGTCTCTCTTTTCTTGACTATTCCGTTTATGTTCACTCCGAAATCTATAAGCACGAATGTTTTGGTATATTTATGGTTCCAAATCTTTGGTTCAAACCAGATTTGACTCGCTTCTGTCTATTTTTATGAACCTAGCTATTTCTGGTTGAATCCTTTTAGATCTCTTCAGATCTGGAGCGATTTTGTGTTTGCTTGGTATTTTTCCCTTAAAAAGTTTCTGCTTTTACTATATTGTTGACCGATTTCATTTACCCTAAAAGCTAGGGTTTTGGTTCTAATGCATTTCTACAAAAACTATTTTAAACATTTAAGTGTTTTCATCTCTAATTTTTATTTACTTTTTTGAATGATTTTTACTTAATTTAATTAAGCTCCATATATCTGTCTTTGTAGTTCCTAGGGTTTCGATTACTTGGCCATTTATTCTACTGTTCTTGCCTGTTTACCTTAGCTCTGTCAATTAAAGTGTTAATTGATTTACTTGCCTAAATTAGGGGTTGAATTTAGTACTCGTATTTCCTTATTGAGTTCTTACTTATTCTTACCTTATTTGTTTACCCGTACTACTGGCTGATTTTGTGTTACTGACTCCTAATTGATTTTGAAATTGATTATTACTTTATTTAACCTCATTCTTAGCTACTGATTGATTCCGTGTGAGATTTTCCTTAAATTAAGTGTACATATTTGATTCTGTCCTCTTAATTGATTCATGCTGACCTTAATTGATTGATTAATTAATTTTCATACCTTATTTGTGTTTAATTGATTTTTATACCATATTTGTTTTACTCTATTGTATGCTATAAAAGCCTTCCTTTGTCCTGATTTTAGACACTTAGACACTTACACGCTTTACAACTTCTTCACTGAACAACCTTATAACTCTCAAACTCTATGTTCTCAAAAACTTAAGCTCTTTTTCTATTGTTCTGATTTCTGCACTGTTTGGCCGGCTGAAAGCCAAGGCTAGATTCTCTGGATTCGAATTGCTATTGCATCCCTGTTTGCTTTCTTCTCAACTAGTATGCTCTAACTCCTGTTATCCTATTCGGTTCTATGTGCTTACTTGGCTAGTTTATTTCAAAACCTCAGCATGATTCTGTTTGCTATATGACTATATAATTCCACTTAATGATAATGCTAAACTAAGTTATCTCCAATAATGTGAAACCCTGTCTGATTCAGTTGTATGTTCCCTATTCTGAACATGGCTGGATACTACAAGCATGTAATTAATATGTGGCTAATTCTGTCTGTTAATTCAAGTATCCTTGCTTTTTGTGATTGCTTTTAATTACTGGTATGAGTATCTAGCTTGAACAATCTGCTTGAGCCATGTGCTGAATATGGATTCTGTTTGTTTCTTGGTACAACTTTGTTTGCAACCCTGTAATCTAAATTTATTTGCTTCTGAAAATTAAACTGTTTTTCTAAAAATGTCCTCCTTACCTTCTATGTACTAGTTTTCAAACTTCTACTCTTAGTTATTTAGGTTCTTACTACCCCAGTGTGAGCACTGCCTAGGGGCCTTGAGACTCCTCCGACCTCTGACATATTGGGGCTTGTCTTCCAATCTTTTATGAACTGTTTCTTTAAGTGTGGTCCTGGTGTGAGCATTGCCCGGGGTCCCCGAGGCCCTTGGGAACTTTGACACACTAGGAACCTAATCCTATGTGCCATGGATGGATCCTCCTTTATGCTTCAAAGTTGCTATGTTTGAAGGCCTGGTTCCTAGGTGTATATTGGGCCTGCTAA
This sequence comes from Nicotiana attenuata, assembly GCF_001879085.1. Taxonomy (NCBI): domain Eukaryota; kingdom Viridiplantae; phylum Streptophyta; class Magnoliopsida; order Solanales; family Solanaceae; genus Nicotiana; species Nicotiana attenuata. Next base: position 3,170,920 of record NC_031992.1, read on the forward strand.
CGCTCCCTATAGTGTAATGGATACTGTTATGGAATTTATTCATTTTGGGCTGTAATAATCTCTGTAATAAACACATTTGGGGCTTATTAGTAAAATCAGGGTTGTTTTCTTCTTATATCTTTAAACTTGGGTAGAAATCCTGCCTATAGGTTATTATGTTGATTGAATCATGTGAATGCTACTACTTGTTTAGGGATCCTGCCTATGGGATTTTCTAATTGTTTTGTCTGTATTTTACTCACATACTAGAAATCCTGTGTATAGAACCCTTGCATTAGAAATCCTGTCCATAGGATCCGTGCACATTTTATAACTTGCATGCATTAGTGACAATGTTTATAGGATTCTATCTGTTTGAATAATAACCTTCCCGGCAAGTTGCTTAAAATTCTGCTCACATACGATTAATAGATATCATGCCTATAGGAAATAAAAAATCGGTTTCAACTTAGATATCATGCCTATAAGAATAAAAGGGATCAGTTTCAAAACCTAGAAATCATGCTTACAGGATTTTTAAAAGTAATAGATATCATGCCTATAGGGTAAAATCAATTCTGAAGCTTAGAAATCCTGCCTATGGGGGTTTAAATATATTCAGCAATTAGAAAGCCTGCCTATAGGATTTAAAAGAAATAAAACTGTCTTTATGAGTTAAAATAAGTGTTACACTTAGAAATCATGCCTATAGGTCTGTCTTTAACAAACTCGTAGAAATCATGCCTATAGGATCTTGTTAGTCTATTCTGAATTCAAGCGCTCTTATAAATCACTTAGGCAAGATATCCACAGGACTCGCTATTGATTCTGGGTTTAAAAATCTTATATTTTACTGCCTGAAAATGCCCATATTCAAAGCTTCATAAAATCAGTAGGCAAACCAATAGGTCCCGATGCTTGCCTTAATAAATTGCTTCTTTATATTCTGTTCTTCTCATCTAGATATCCTGCCCATAGGATCCTAAATTAACGAATTTGCTGATTGAATTGCGTGCATTTTTTATCTACTTGTGGAGGTCAATGTGAGCCCCCTATTTGTTCTTTACATAGAGTCCTATCTGAATTTTGTTTGTCGCCTAGCTTTTTCTCATTTTAAGCAACATAGGTCAGTCTAGAACCACCCTGATTAGAGGTCCTAAATACCTCCAGGACCATAGGTAAGGGATGGGTAGTGCACCGCACAAGGCGCAAGTTAGAAGCTATTATAACACTTAGGTAACAACTGAAAGATAGTAATTGGGTAGTAAATGAGATGATGACCAGTGCGCTAATACTATGAGTAGCACCCCAACATGGGGAAGTTACAAAGTATTGCATGGAATGATCTGATAGGCTAAAAACTCTAGGACCCCATTAATCCTGTTTGTATTTGTATAAATTGGTTTACTTCCCTCTAAGACTAATTCGCTTAATTAAGTTCGGCTAGGACCCACCGTTGTGGACCTCGAGAGGCGCCTAACACCTTCCCCTCAAGGTAGTTTCGAGCCCTTACTGATAACTATGATTTTTACACGTTTTATGCCCATACTTACCTATGCTTTATGTATGAATTGTCATAAAATAGACCCAGAATGCTTACAAAGTGCGCTTGACTGCAGGTTTGAGCGACGAGATGACGAAAGTTAAGAATCAGCTCGAGACGGAGTGAAACCTGCTCAAGTGTCAAAAATCATTGAAGTAGGGACAGGAGGACCTAGCGCGGACCGCACTGATTTGCTGCGTGGCCGCGCTAGGAGATTCAGAGAGCACCCATTTCAGGAGTCTCCACGCGCGGTCAGTGCTCTTTTCTACGCGGTCAGCGTTGGAGTCCACGCGGTCTCGCTGCATTGTTGTGCGGTCCGCGCTCATTAGCCTGCGCGGCCGCGCTACCTCTTTGTGCGATCCGCGTCCCTAGCTCCAGAAGTGAATGATCGAAGGCCAAGACCCCTACGCGGCCGCGCTGCATTTCTGCGCGGTCCGCGCCAGCCCCGCAGGGGTATTTTTGTCCAATTTTTCTGGCATAGTATAAATAGAATATTTTGTTATTTCTAGGTTAAGTTTTAGACATCAGATAGCAGCAGCACTCGTGAGACTCAAGTTTTAGCCTATTTTGGGCATTTTAATCTTGTTTAACGTGGATTCGTGTAGATTAACTTCCTAGTTAATTATTATGTTGATTTTATCTACTTCTTCTTCAATTTCTGTTGCTATTATGGCTAGCTAAACCCATTAGCTAGGGTTGTGGCTCAACCCTAGTGTGGGTAATTAATGGGTGTGATTGTTTAGTGCTTGAATGATGTTGGATGTTTGATATTTGGGTTAATTTTATGTTTTAACTAGGATTTGGTGGTTGCAAACACTAAGTCTAGCTTAGTAAGTCTTGACTCTTCTTGAGAAAGAGTGTCTATGACTCCAAAGTTAACCCAACAAGGAATTGGGATGGACCCATGAGAATGGTAGTCCCAATTAACGGGTAAAACCTCGAGAGAGTAATTACCCAACTTGAACCATAAGTTGCTTGGCTTGTTAGCCTACCCAATTGGTCTCGAGAGAGTCAATTGGGCAAAATCACTCTTTCCACCGAGAGGTGTGAGAGTGAGTGCAATCGTGCAACGGTTATAGCATAAGCCCCATAATCATCATTCTTGTATTAGGCATCTCTAACCGTTAGTGGACCACCTAGGTAAATGCCACGACCCTAGTGCCTTTCTCTATCTTGCATACAACCTAGAATTAATATCTTAGCATAATTTAGTTATAATTAGTAGTTATTAAATTGTAGTTGATAATCACAAAAACCCAAAAATGATAGAAGATCAATTAGAAGCAAACACGCATTTCTAGGCTAAACAAATATCCAACTCCCTTTCTAGCTCCCTGTGGAAATTTGACCCCGATACCACTATTGGGTAAAAGTATTAGCGCCCACTCTTCCTAAGGTTGAGTCCGCTACCTAATCACTTTTTGGCGCCGTTGCCGGGGAGCTTACGGTGTTGACTATTTGTGTAGCTAGTTTTGTGTTTTGCTTCTATTTCCTTCTTTTTACTAATTTTGTTTGTGTTGATCCATCAGATACACATGGATCTAAACGGAAATGACCCTCTTGGCAATGCCTTGGCGGGGGAGGAGGTTGAAGATGTTGAGCAAGATGAGATTCCGGTACCTCAAGTACCACGGAGAGGTAGAAATGCCAACGCTAATGTACATGACAACAATCCTATTCCAGACCCTCCTCCGCCACCACCAAGAGCGGTCCCGAGAGTTCTTCCTAATCAAGGGTACGCGAGTGCCATCGTTCCTCCCCGAATCCGGGCGGGGAACTTTCAAATCACAAATGTCATGTTGACCTTGCTCGAGCAAAGGGGATATTTTACGGGCGCCTCCGACCAAAATGCATACAAGCACTTGAAGGGGTTCGTAGATACTTGCTGGGGCAGCAAACAAACAAACGTGTCAGAGGATGCGTTGAGATTGAGGCTTTTCCCGTTTTCTCTTCGGGGCAAAGCGTTGGACTGGTTAGAAAGGTTACCAAATCATTCTATCACCACATGGGATGAATTGGCGGACAAATTTATTGCCAAGTTCTTTTCTCCAAGTCATATGGCGGCTCTTCGGGACGAGATTCTAGCCTTCAAGCAAATGCCAACGGAACCATTGCATGAGATCTGGGAGCGATATAGAACAATGGTGAAGGAGTGCCCTAACAACGACATGACTGAGGCGATGATCCAGCAGACTTTCTATAGGGGCATCAACACCACGAATCAATGCATTGTGAACCAATTGGCCGGTGGGAACTTTATGAAACTTTCTTACCAAGAGGCATGTGACGTACTTGATGAAATGGCGGACACCTCTTCGGCATGGCAAAGCCGAGCGAATGTACCCCAAGGTGACCCCACGGTCATCCATTTGCACAAGGAGTTGAGTGATCATGGCCAAGCTATTGCCGAACTTACAACAACAATGAATCAGTTGGCGAAGGCGCAATTGCAACAAGTACAAAACCCGCGCCAAGTCAATGCAATGGAGAATGTTTCTATGCTAAAAAGGAGGCAAAGAGGGCAACAACAACCTCAAGGTAATGGTGAGCAGTTTGACAACAACAATGATGGTGGTGGTTATTCGAACGAGTGTTTTGATGATCAAAGTGAGGAATGCCAATATGTCAATAACTACCAAGGAAATAGAGGAAATCAAGGGAATCAACAATGGCGCCCCCAAGGCAATTGGGGCAATCAACAAGGAGGCGGCAATTGGAATAACAATAATCAACAACAAGGTGGTAACAATTGGAACAATAACAATCAGAACAACAATTGGGGTAATCAAGGTAATAACCAAGGCAATTGGAACGGGAACAACAACAATTGGAACAACAACAATAGCAATCAAGGAGGGTGGAATAATGGTGGTAGGGGGCAAGGCTTTCAAAGGCCCCCCATGTTCCAACAACCAAACAATCCACCCCCCTTTCAGTCACAAGGGCCTAGTTCTTCTGGAAGTGATATGGGACGGATAGAAATGATGTTCGAGCAGATGATGAAAAAGAACCAAGATTCTGACGCACAATTGGCTTCGCATAACACATCTATCCGGAACCTAGAGGTGCAAATAGGACAAATCTCTCAAGCTTTAAATACCCGACCAAAAGGTGCGCTACCAAGTGATACGGTAGTGAACCCGAAGGGGGGTAACAATCATGTGATGGCGGTTACAACTAGGAGTGGAAGAGGCGGTGATGTGCATGCCTCGGTTGAGAATCAAGTTGTGAATGATGAAATTGAGTTGCATGATGATGATGCACCTTTGAATGTTGACAATGTGGTTGAACCAATAGTGACAAATGATGTGCGGATTGATATTGATGATGAGGCCGGGGTAGAGACTCAAGATACCGTGAACCCGTCTAGGGAACACATTATTGATATACCCGAGCCGGCGGTGCCCAAGGCCAAGGCACCCTTGCCTAGACCACCTCCACCATATCCTCAGCGGTTAGCAAAGCAAAAGAACGACAATCAGTTCAAGAAATTCATAGACATGATGAAGAGCCTCACAATCAATGTTCCTTTAGTGGAGGCACTTGAACAAATGCCTGGGTACGCAAAATTTATGAAGGATTTAGTCACCAAGAAGCGTTCTATGGAGTGTGAAACAATAAAGATGACGCACCAAGTTAGTGCGATTGTGCATTCTATGGCCCCGAAACTAGAAGACCCTGGAGCTTTCACTATTCCTTGCACTATCGGAAGTGCGGACTTTGCTAAGGCCCTATGTGACTTGGGGGCTAGCATTAATCTGATGCCGTACTCAGTCTTCAAGACTTTGGGAATTGGGCAACCTAGGCCAACCTCAATGAGACTTCAAATGGCGGACCGGTCGATGAAGAGGCCTTTAGGTATAATCGACGATGTGCTTGTCCGGGTGGACAAATTCATATTGCCGGCCGACTTTGTCATATTGGATTGCGAAGTGGATTTCGAAGTGCCTATTATTCTTGGAAGACCTTTCCTAGCTACGGGGAAGGCATTGGTTGATGTGGAAGCAGGGGAGTTAACATTCCGTGTGGGAGATGAGAAGGTGGTATTTCATGTGTGCAAGTCAATGAGGCAACCCAATAGTACGGAGGTGTGTTCATTTGTGGACATTGTCACGGCGGTGATAGTGGATGACACAAGTGCTTTGATTAATGTTGAAGATCCTCTTGAAGCCGTGCTTCTTAACATGGATGCCAATGATGATGCCGGTAGAGTGGAGTGCGTGAATGCATTGCATGGAATGGGTTCATATTCATATGAGCCTAGGAAACTATCTTTGGATCTTGAAAATCGCAAAACTCCGCCAACCAAGCCATCAATTGAGGAGCCACCGGTGTTGGAGTTGAAACCACTTCCTCCACACCTCAGGTATGAATTCTTGGGCTCTAATTCTACTCTTCCAGTTATTCTTTCTTCTTGCCTTACTAACTTGCAGGTTGAGGCCACTGTGGAGGTGCTTCAAAAGCGAAAAAGGGCAATAGGATGGACTTTGGCGGACATCAGGGGAATAAGCCCCGCATTTTGCATGCATAAGATCATCTTGGAGGAGGATGCACGGCCATCTCTTGAACATCAAAGGAGACTCAACGAGGTGATGCAAGAAGTAGTAAAGAAAGAGGTTATCAAGTGGCTTGACGCCGGTGTGGTTTACCCGATCTCGGACAGTTCATGGACCTCTCCGGTCCAATGTGTGCCAAAGAAGGGTGGAATGACGGTAGTGACCAATGCCAACAATGAGTTGATTCCTACTCGGACAGTTACGGGTTGGAGAGTGTGTATGGACTATAGAAAGCTGAACAAGGTGACAAGAAAAGATCATTTCCCACTACCATTCTTGGACCAAATGCTTGATCGTCTTGCGGGCCGGGCCTTTTATTGTTTTCTAGATGGCTACTCGGGGTATAATCAAATTCTCATTGCCCCGGAGGATCAGGAGAAGACAACCTTTACATGTCCTTATGGCACGTTCGCTTTCTCGAGAATGCCATTCGGACTATGTAATGCCCCAGCGACCTTCCAAAGATGTATGATGGCAATTTTCACCGACATGGTGGAGGATATCTTGGAGGTATTCATGGACGACTTCAGTGTGGTGGGAGATTCATTTGAAGAATGTTTGGTGAACTTGGATAGGGTTTTGGCAAGATGTGAAGAAACCAACCTTGTGCTCAACTGGGAGAAATGTCACTTTATGGTGCAAGAGGGAATTGTATTGGGTCACAAAATCTCAAGGCAAGGAATTGAAGTTGATAAGGCAAAAATAGAGGTTATCTCAAGGCTCCCTCCCCCTACTTCTGTCAAAGGGGTGAGGAGTTTTCTTGGTCATGCCGGGTTCTACCGGCGATTCATTAAAGATTTTTCAAAAATTGTGAACCCGCTTTGCAAGTTGTTAGAGAAGGATGTCAAGTTTATTTTTGATGAGAAGTGCATGGAGTCTTTTGAGCTATTGAAACACAAGTTGACAACAACTCCTATAATCACCGCACCTAATTGGGATTTGCCTTTTGAACTTATGTGCGATGCGAGTGATGTAGCGGTTGGGGCGGTGCTAGGCCAAAGAATCAACAAAATGTTCCATCCTGTGTATTATGCTAGCAAGACTATGAATGAGGCCCAGAGAAACTACACAGTGACAGAAAAGGAGCTATTGGCTATTGTGTTCGCGATGGAGAAATTTAGACCTTACCTTATGGGGGCAAAGGTGATCATACACACGGACCATGCAGCCCTTCGGTATTTGATGACTAAGAAGGATTCGAAAGCAAGATTGATGAGATGGGTGCTACTCCTTCAGGAATTTGATTTAGAGATTGTGGATAGAAAGGGAAGCGAGAATCAAGTTGCAGACCATTTGTCCCGATTAGAGGAAGATGGGAGACCAAGTGATGGTATTGAGATTAATGATAGGTTCCCTGACGAGCAGCTTCTTTCCGTTTCTATGTGTGAAATGCCATGGTTCGCGGACATCGCCAACTTCATTGTGACTGGTAACGTCCCGTGTGAGCTCTCTTCCAACCAAAGGAAGAAACTCAAGCGGGATAGTTTGGATTTCTATTGGGATGATCCGTATTTGTTTAGAATTTGCACGGATGGAGTGATAAGAAGATGTGTACCGGAAAGTGAACAAATGAGCATATTGGAGGCTTGTCACTCTTCTCCCTATGGTGGCCATCACGGGGGGGTGAGGACAGCCTCAAAAGTTTTGAGTTGCGGCTTCTATTGGCCCACGCTGTTCAAGGATGCTAGTGAATTGGTGAAGAGATGTGATGCATGTCAAAGAGCCGGCGGTATTTCCAAGAAGGATGAGATGCCCCTCAATACAATTCTTGAGGTGGATATTTTTGATGTTTGGGGCATCGATTTCATGGGTCCGTTCGTGAGCTCCTGTGGTAATACTTACATTCTCGTGGCGGTGGACTATGTTTCAAAATGGGTGGAAGCCGTGGCTCTACCCAACAATGAAGCCCGAAGTGTTGTAGCATTTTTGAAAAAGAGTATCTTTACGAGATTTGGTACTCCTCGGGCCATTATTAGTGATGGGGGGTCCCATTTTTGCAACAAGGCTTTTGACTCATTGCTTGCTAAGTATGGAGTTAATCACAAAGTGACCACCCCCTATCATCCACAAGCTAGTGGACAAGTGGAAGTCTCAAATCGGGAGATAAAGAGTATTTTGTCCAAAACGGTGAATGCTAATAGGACCGATTGGTCGAAGAAATTGGATGATGCTCTTTGGGCTTATCGGACGGCTTACAAGACTCCAATTGGTATGTCTCCGTATCGGTTGGTGTTTGGTAAAGCTTGCCATCTTCCGGTGGAACTTGAGCACAAGGCTATGTGGGCATTGAGGAAGTTGAACTTGGAATGGGATGTTGCAGCAAATCTCCGAGTGGAGCAATTGAATGAGCTTGATGAGTTTAGATTTCATGCCTACTCCAGCTCGTCTTTGTACAAGGACAAGATGAAGTACCTCCATGACAAGTATGCTCAGGGTAAAGAATTCAAGGTGGGTGACATGGTTCTTCTTTTCAACTCCCGGTTGAGGTTATTCCCGGGAAAGCTCAAGTCTAGGTGGAGTGGTCCATTTGAAGTTGTTGGGGTGACCCCATTTGGTGCTATTGATCTCAAGAACAAAAATGGTGAAGTTTTCCGAGTCAATGGGCATCGTGTGAAGCATTACTTGGGGAAGATTGATGACAGCCACGTGGTGGCACTCCTTCATTTGAAGTGATATTATGGTAAAATGCGTCGTGCCGCGACGTTAAATCAGGCGCTTCTTGGGAGGCAACCCATGTCTTTTTCTTTCTTTTTATTTTTCCGTTGTAGATTAGGATTTTTCAACTCATGGTTTGTGAGATGTTGCAGGGTTGATGTTGGACCAGTGCAGGGCAAAAGTAGCAAAAATTTTAAGGTCTCTGAAGTTTGCCTACGCGGCCGCGCACCAAAACAGTGCGGTCCGCGTAGGCTGGTGAAATGGGAGCTGAGTCTCTGAAGTTTGCTGCGCGGTCCGCGTGACATTTTTGTGCGGTCCGCGCGGGAGAAGCCCAAATTACATACTCTCTGAAGTTTCCCACGCGGCCGCGCACCAAAACAGTGCGGTCCGCGTGGGTTGTTCAGGCAATTAAGGATGCTGGAAATCCAGCGCGGTCCGCGGCCATTTCTGCGCGGCCGCGCTGGTGGGTAAGTAATGGGTCCCACAGTGTTTTCTATAAATAGAGACCTAGGCTTCATTTTAACCTTTTCGCCAATTTTCTACCTGAGCTCTAAATTTTCACTGTGCATCAAAAGAACTTGCTTCAAGTAGTTGAAACTTTCACAACCCCTGGTAACATTCCTCACTAATCTCATTCATAGTTTAATCTTTTTATTTTTATTTGCTTTCTATTAGTATAACTTCTTATTTTCTTCTTTCTCTCTTAGTTTTACTTGTTAGGGTAGATTTTGTGTGTTTATGTGAAACAATGGGCATGAATTCTTGATTAGTAACTGAGTAGGGACAATTAGGACCCATAATTTGAGCAAAAAAATTGGACTTAAATGAAAATCCCCATACTCAGTTCATTGTCTGCCCTACGCGGCCGCGCGTCCTTTCTGCGCGGTCCGCGCCAGCCTAGCGCGGCCGCGGTCCAAAACAGTGCGGACCGCGTCGGTGAGATTCAGAGAGGGGTGTCTCTGGAACATCTTAAGCGCGGTCCGCGCTCCAGTTTTACGCGGTCCGCGCTACCCAGCGCGTCCGCGTGGCACTTTTGCGCGGTCCGCGCCCCTTCTATTCTGCAACCCTGTTTCTAAACCATGCTTTCAACTGTACCATCCAATTCACTGCATATGCTTCAACTAACAATGTTAGACTTTTCTTTGCAGATCATGGTTAAGCAACGAGGAGGAAAAGAACAACAACCCGGGAGGGGTGGTTCCTCCCGAGGGGGAAAAGGAAAGCGGGTTGTTAAACTCACTCCCCAGACTCGGGAGAATATAAAAAAGACCCGCAAGATAATACGGGAAGCTGATAGAGCTGCCTCCCACTCTTCGGGGAGTGAGTATGCACCATCCCGGAGTATTACTTCTGAATCTGCTCCCACTCACATGTCTCTCTCGCTCCAATTGCATGACTCTCCTTCAACTTCACCTACCTCCAAGGGACCAGCTGATAAAAACCTCAAAAAACCGGTGAATGTAGTTTTGGACTCGTCTGATGAGTCCGAAGATAGAAGTGAGGCACAATACTCCACCTCCCCCACAGCTTCATTATCTGGGGAGAGTGCAGGATATGGTGAGGGGGGTGAGCCCCAAGTTGGTGGTGTTGATAGAACAAGAAAACCGGAAGCATGGGCTGATAGATTTGTAAGTGAAATAGCCTTCCACAGATTTCGAGAGTGGTGGCCCAAAAGAAAATTGATTCCGGAGAGGCAATTTATTGACTCTGATCTTCTTCCTCTAAACCCACATGTGCAAGCACAATTCCGTACTAGAGAGGGTTGGGGGTTCTTCAAGGAACGTTGCATAGTCGCAAATGAACATATGGTGAAAGAATTTTACTGCAATGTTTATCATGTAGTGAAAGACTCAAAGGCGACACAAGTGAGGGACAAAGTGGTGATGTTTGATGGGAAGTCTCTGAATGAGTTTTTGGGGTTCAACGAAGAGGACGAAACCCAATACTTAGAAAAGCTGGCAATGAAAGAAGAGGTTCGCCCGTGGTTGGCCCAGCACTTGGCAGCCCCGGGCACTGTCCCAGTTTGGTTGAAAGCAGGGGAGAAGATTCTGAGAAACACGTTCAGTTTTGAAGCAAAGGGTTGGTTGACCTTCGTGTGTAGTAGGCTTGATCCCTCCACTCATGATCACACAGTTCCTATTCCCCGTGCAGTGTTAGTGGCATCTATTATGGCTGGTTTTCCTCTGAATGTGGGCAACATCATGTCAAGGGTGATTTCTACGGTCGGGCAGGAGACCAACACAAACTACCCCTTCCCGAACACTCTTTCCCTGTACTTTAGAGAATTGAAGGTGAAGAAGAAGAGGTTTGATGTCCAGGTAGATCCAGTGGCCCCCTACTCATGGTACAGTCAGTTGGGTCCCGACAACCCAAAGAGGTCCAAAAAGCCTCAGGCATCCACTTCCACCGCACCTGGCCAGTCTGAGGAGCCAGCGGTTATTGAGCAGTCCACTGAGCCTTCCACCATCCCTGCTACCAGTGAGACATTGCCTCAGGGCCCTTCTACTATTGCTGGTCCATCTACTGCAGCAGACCCGGATGTCCCTTCATCGAAGACTCACCGGTTCACTGCCCACCAGCTTGCTCAGTCTCTAGCCAGTTTGAACAACTGGATGTCAGCTGCGACATCCAAGTTGTCAAACTTGGCCACTGTAGTTCAGGCACAGTCAGCCCCTTCCACAGTTGAGATCCCTCCTTCTATTGAGGAGACACTGAAGAAGATCCTGGCCAACCAGGAAAAGATGATGGAGACACAGAATGCCTTGGCTAAGGCAGTTGGAGCACACAGCACAGCATTGGGTAAACTAGCTAGGGAGCACAGGAAATTGAGGAAGCAAAAGGCTTCCAAGGAGTCAGTGATGAAGTTGAGGGAGGATGTGGATAAGCTTTTGGCGGATCAGATGCCACTTGACTTACTCTTCGGGGAGCCAACTGTAGATCCAGCAGCAGTTCAGCCACAGCAGGAGGAGACTCCCAGGCCGAGGAAGAAGAGGAAACTCCCTAGCACTGAGGGAGTTGTGATAGAGGTGGCCCAGGTTCATGAGGGTACATCCAGTGTTCCACCGGTGGTTCAGCCTGTCCTTGATCCAGCTCATGTCCCAGCAGCACAGCAGCAGCAGGTCGGAGACCAGTCTGAGGTCCCGGCTACTACAGAGGATCCAGGGACGACAGGAGACCCCACGCATGTGGACTAGGCTTGAGGGGCCTTTCTATATCCTTTTACTCTGTTTTTGAGCTTATCTTGGTAGTTGGCATTGGGGACAATGCCAGCTTTTATTCGTGGGGGTGCGCCCTACCATTTTGATTCTGATACACTGGATGACTGTATATATTTATTTCATTTCTAGTCTATGTTTTGGATTGTCTTTGATTTTTAAATAGTTGGCCTGTATATAACTTTTAACTTTGGCTACTTTTAGACTCTTATGTATATATTCATCCCGTTGTATATTCTACTCCCCATTGTACATATTCATTTGGTTTTTCTATTTTCGTTCAAATTTTTCGTTTTCAGCCTAGTAGTGAGGCTCGTAGCCTTTTGTTTCGGTTTTAGTGTTTTCAATAAGCCCTTGGTTTTCTTAATGCCACGGTTCTTTCCAAGGGTAGTGTGTTGTGCGAACCGGGTGGCTCTTCCCAATGATAGATGGCGTGACAACCTTCTTAAGGGTTTGAGTCCGTTTTTGATTTTTCTTCTTTTGATTTTCAATATTTTGTAGTTAAGAGGACCTCAGGCAAGCTTCACTTGGGCCTAACACATTTGCCTTTGATCCCATGGTCAAAGACATAATGTTGTGTTTAGGATGGTGAAAATTGTGGCCTTGAGACTCTTGTGTTGACCAAACAATCATCATATGGTCGTGTGGGGCCATTGTGCGCTTGAATTGGAACTAAGGTCGTTGTGGGCTCTCAACTCGATGTCTTTAGCAATCCCTGAGTGTGTGTGGTGAGAATTTGAATTGTGAGTCTAAGCTCCAAGCCGATGGTCTAGAACTTGCCCTGAATGTTCGTTGAGGCGAAATCATAGGTGAAACTTGACTTGAGAAGTGAATATAGGCCCTCCTTGGTCCGAACTTCCAAATTTGAACAATTTCCATGACCTACCAATGAAATGATCCCTAGTTCAACCCTTTTGAGCCTTAAACCTTCTTCTTTCATGAACCAAAGCTACAAGCCTATACCCGTTCTCAATGAGACCCTCTCTTGGCACCCAAATCTTCCCTTGAGCAATGGCAAATATCTAAGTTTGGGGGGTTGAGACAAGAAAGGCATCAATGCGGTAAAGAGGCACAAAAGCAAAAGAAAAGGGAGGCAATGAAAAAGAGAAAAAGACAAAAAGAAATACAAAAGTGAATAAGAACCGGAAAAGGGGATTCAAAGAAAACAAAGTGAAAAAGGTTGTGTAAAAGTAGAAAAAGGAGAAAGGTTTGAATTGCAAAAGAAAGAGTGACAATGTGTCTCTCTAACCCCTTGAAAGAATTGAAAGAAGTGAAATACTCAAATGAGTCAAAAAGTATGCCATAATGAATCAAAAGAAGTGCTAAAGGGAAGATTGAACCTAAATGAACAAAAACATGTCCTACCTTCACCCAAAAGCCTTCACAATGACTCCTCAAAAGCCCTATATGATCTTGAGTTGAGGGAAGCCTACATTAGTGGATACTTACATAAGGGGCAAGCATATGGTACCTAAAGCTGGACTTATGACCTTCTTTGTGAGAGAAATGAGTGAAAAATCCATCAACCTCGGGTTGTGTGTCATTACTCTAAAAGGTGAGGTTCGCTTAGGGAGAGTTGAGGATGTGTGAGTTTGGGTTCCACAAAGACCAAGGTATTTGAGAAAAGCGCCTTGATGAAATGAGTCAACCCTTGATGCTCTCGTGTCACATTCGATCCATAGTTCTTAAAAGATTAAAAATGTGTTAATGATGCATTCGTATTGAGGGCAATTGTTAGTCCCAATTGATGCGTGATGAGGCTTCCTTAGGATAAGCTGGAATTACTTGGATGTTTCCTTTTTAGGGGTGGGTCTTCTTTTATTTGCTTGAGGACAAGCAAAGGTTTAAGTTTGGGGGAGTTGATAACTGTGATTTTAACACGTTTTATGCCCATACTTGCCTATGCTTTATGTATGAATTGTCATAAAATAGACCCAGAATGCTTACAAAGTGCGCTTGATTGCAGGTTTGAGCGACAAGATGACAAAAGTCAAAAATCAGCTCGAAACGGAGTGAAACCTGCTCAAGTGTCAAAAATCATTGAAGTAGGGACAAGAGGACCTAGCGCGGACCGCACTGATTTGCTGCGCGGCCGCGCTAGGAGATTCAGAGAGCATCCATTTCAGGGGTTTCCATGCGCGGTCAGCGCTCTTTTCTACGCGGTCAGCGCTGGTGTCCACGCGGTCGCGCTTCATTGTTGTGCGGTCCGCGCCCATTAGCCTGCGCGGCCGCGCTACCTCTTTGTGCGGTCCGCGTCCCCAGCTTCAGAAGTGAATGATCGAAGGCCAAGACCCCTACGCGGCCGCGCTGCATTTCTGCGCGGTCCGCGCCAGCCCCGCAGGGGTATTTTTGTCCAATTTTTCTGGCATAGTATAAATAGAATATTTTATTATTTTTAGGTAAGTTATTAGATATCAGATAGCAGCAGCACTCATGAGACTCAAGTTTTAGCCTATTTTGGGCATTTTCATCTTGTTTTATCGTGGATTCGTGTAGATTAACTTCCTAGTTAATTGTTATGTTGATTTTATCTACTTCTTCTTCAATTTCTGTTGCTATTATGACTATCTAAACCCATTAGCTAGGGTTGTGGCTCAACCCTAGTGTGGGTAATTAATGGGTGTGATTGTTTAGTGCTTGAATGATGTTGGGTGTTTGATATTTGGGTTAATTTTATGTTTTAACTAGGATTTGGTGGTTGCAAACACTAAGTCTAGCTTAGTGAGTCTTGACTCTTCTTGAGAAAGAGTGTCTATGACTCCAAAGTTAACCCAACAAGGAATTGGGATGGACCCATGAGAATGGTAGTCCCAATTAACGGGTAAAACCTCGAGAGAGTAATTACCCAACTTGAACCATAAGTTGCTTGGCTTGTTAGCCTACCCAATTGGTCTCGAGAGAGTCAATTGGGCAAAATCACTCTTTCTACCGAGAGGTGTGAGAGTGAGTGCAATCGTGCAACGGTTATAGCATAAGCCCCATAATCATCATTCTTGTATTAGGCATCTCTACCCGTTAGTGGACTGCCTAGGTAAATGCCACGACCCTAGTGCCTTTCTCTATCTTGCATACAACCTAGAATTAATCTCTTAGCATAATTTAGTTATAGTTAGTAGTTGTTAAATTGTAGTTGATAATCATAAAAACCCAAAAATGATAGAAGATCAATTAGAAGCAAACACGTATTTCTAGGCTAAACAAATATCCAACTCCCTTTCTAGCTCCCTGTGGAAATTGACCCCGATACCACTATTGGGTAAAAGTATTAGCGCCCACTCTTCCTAAGGTTGAGTCTGCTGCGCGACCTAATCACTTACCCGATCTCTGGTGACGCAAACTAGTTTCATGAGTTAACTGCTTTAGGTACCCTAACGCACTTTAATCCGTCAGGTGGCGACTCTTCAAATCCCTTACCCTGTCCCAAAAGGAAAGCAATTGTCTCGGAAATGTCCAAACTCGATTTTGCGAGAAAAAGGGGGCGCGACAGCATGGCGACTCTACTGGGGATATCTTTAGGCTCTTACCCTAATGAACTTGTCTGTGAATTTGTCTTCAAGCATGTCTTTTAATACTTGCACACCCCTTCCCGTTCTACGTGACTTTATTTGCCTATCCTTATTCATTTATGATCCCTTTCCCCTGTTTTACCACTTCTACTATGGAAACTGACTTATCTCCTTGTTTTTCCTTTCTTAAATGTCTTTGCAATTATTAAATATCACATTTCATCGTTATTCATCATGCAAATACTTGACAACGTGTTGTTTTCTTTTTGCATAATTCCATAATCAACATCATATTCTACTCGTGCGTACTAATACCATAGCGTCACTTGATGAGTGTCTGCGCTCTTCCTAAAATCACCCTTTAAATTCGAAAAGGCTTATTTGCGGTAAAACTAGTCGATTAGCGGTGTAGTCGACGGTTCCGTGCCTTTCCCTCTCAAGTTGTCTGCTTGAGGGTACCGGTTTAGACTTCTATAGAAACCTTGCTCTAATAATAACTGTTCATGCATCATGGTCAAACCTAGCCGGGGTTAATATGTTGTCCACATAATAACCCTTTAAGAAAGCCTTGTCTAAAGTCCACCGGGATTTTAATAATCCCAATGGACGCAATCACGATATGTTCATTATTTGGAGAGATAAAATACCGACATGCTAATCGTTAATGTGCAAGTAGTCGAATCCGGAGGGGGAAAGGGTCCAACTCTGTTTATTTTGTAAAAAATGAGGCACGAAGTCCCCAGGTTCGGCATGGTCCGAAGTATACCACCATTGTTGTTAGACAGGTGGGAAAATCTTTCGCCAAGCGATAAAAACTACGTGAAAAGGGTTCTTGGAAATCTACCTTCCTTATTGGAAATCCAACCAAATAACATGTTGATCGAAGCTGCTACTATGTTCTGGAGAAAGAGCTGTATTCCGTTTTGGTGACATAGAAATGACTCCTCTCTTGGAGGAAATTGGAGGGTTCGCTGGATTACCATGGGATAATCCCGGTTTAGTAGTCCTAGAAAACCGCAATACTAGGGGGTTTCTGAAAATGATGGGCCTGAGAAAGAATGAGGACTTGGAGTGCTTGAAGAAGTCTTACATACCCTTTGACTTCCTCTATGAACGATACGGACATAGCAAATCTTAGCGTATCTTTCATGATGAATTCTCCATCACTTCCCTAGGTTGGAATCATCGCAGGGTTTTTGTATTTATCGTCTGCTTTCTGGGTATGATAGTGTTCCCAAGTCAAGGGGACAGAATTCACACCAGGTTAGCCATGGTAACTAGAGCTTTAATGGAGGAATTGAGGGACAAACCTATACTATTGTGCCGATGATTGTAGCAGACATATACCGGGCTCTGGATCGTTACAAGAAGGGGTTCAAACACTTTGAGGGTTGTAACTTGCTACTACAGATTTGGTTGTTAGAACATCTTCAGAGGGGTCAGTACGGCCAAGAGTTTCCACAAAGACCATGGAACGATCACATCGCTTTCCACCATCCTAAAAGGATGACCTTTATCCCAGACAAATTTGCAAAGCTAGAGAATGCTATAGAATGGACACAGTTTTTCAACAATTTGACCGAGGACCAGGTTCACTGGATGTTCGAGTAGTTCCCTACTGATGAATTCATCATCAGATCCAGGGATGTTCCGCACTTGGTGTTAATTGGGTTAAGGGGAATACATCCCTATGTCCCTATCAGGGTTATGAGACAAGCTGGTAGAAAACAAGTCATACCACGAGTCTCCAAAATAAGCCATTACAGAGCCAATTTTCAGCATGACGCCGTTCCATACAAGTGTGAGGCCCAGCACATGTGACAATTGAAGGTTATCGTGGAAAAGGATACCATCGAGCCAGATCGATATCACGCCGGTCATGTGTACTTCTAACCATCATGGTTAGAAGATAACATAGCAGGAATATTCGAGCCAAGGGTTGGTCAAGGAAACAGGGTCATAGATGAAGTCACTGAAGCACAAGTGAAGTATGAGAGGCTACGCAAGAGGGTCCTTGAATCTGAAGCCAAGCATCTGGAGCAACACAAGTTCGATATGGAATCAATCAACGAGTGGAAAGAAATGGCTACAAGGTCGGCAGAAAGGTTGGAGTACTTGGAACAGGGTCTAATGGAACTGGAAGGGAAGATGAGGAAACGGGTCGTAGATTGTTAGAATGCAGAAGGCAACGAAGAAGGACATCTAGCAAGGGCATACCTGCTGTTGGACATGCACGACCTGGGGAATCTGATTGATGGAGCCAAGAGGGAAAAATATGGGAAGGTCCCTCCGGGACCAAGTAGATTAGGTTTATCTGTTTTGAGTCATTTTGGAATTCAAATGTAATAAGGCAGATGCCATTAGTAACTCTTTATTTATCATCGTTTTTAGGTTCGTCTTATTTATTACATTAATGAAATGTGGAATTTATCAGCATTAAATCTCTCCAAATCTACTTGTCGCTAGGCCTACCTCGGGCACAACGAGGTTCCCTAAATTAGGACGCAAATTTACGTTTCTGCAATATGTGTTTAAATCCTGCAAATGTGTTTAAATCCTGAAAATGTTTTAGAATCCTTACTAACTTGTCTACCTTTTGTTTTTTTCTTTATTTTGATTATTCCATCCCCTAAGGTAGATTCGCACATACTGGCATCGTCAGCATATCACACCAGATCTAGAGGTCCTCCTCCTCCTCCTCCTCCAAGTAATTTGAAAAGCAAAGGAAAAGCTAAGATGGATGATACGAGTGGTATCCAAAAAGAAAATGCTGAGAATATTGAAACTTCAGACAGTCGAAGTACTCCATCCCAAAATAATTTGGTCCTACGATTGGAACAGAAAATACTGGAGTTGCAAGGAGAACTTGAGCAGGTCCGCAACTTGGCAAACCTCTCCCTCACCCTAAACGTCCCAGACGTTAACCAACAAAATGCTCAAAACCCAGCACCTCCTCAAAACACACCAAACCAACGTCCACAAAATCCTACCGCACCCCATCAATACGCAACTCCTCCCCAAAATCCTAATCCTCCACCAATACCCACTCCCTCTCAGCACCAACAACTTCCTACTCAATACCCACAAACCACTTACCATACTCCTCAAAACATCCCGCAACCTATCCCTGATTCGCAAAACACAACTAACGATCATCACTACACTCCAACCCCTGGAACCCACCAAAATTATCCCATATACGTGGAATCCTTACCTCACTCTACTCAACCAACCTCATAAGCTCCAGAATTTACCGAGAAGGACCTACTCATTAAGAACCTGGACGAAGAGATCAAGAAGCTCACGAGCCGAGTCCAGGGTGTTGAAGGAGGCAAAGGAATTGAAGATCTGAATTATGAGGATCTGTGAATTCAGCCAGACGTGGAACTGCCGGAGGGTTACAAACCTCCTAAGTTCGAGATGTTTGACGGAACGGGTGACCTGAAGGTACATTTGAGAACATACTGTGATAAGCTCGTGGGAGTTGGGAAAGATGAAAGGATTCGCAAGAAGCTGTTCATGAGGAGTCTCACTGGAAATGCCCTATCTTGGTATATCAGTCAGAATCCCAAGAAATGGGTTAATTGGGTAAGCATGGCATCGAACTTCATGGATCGATTCAGGTTTAACACAGAGAATGTCGAATGTCTTCTACATACAAAACCTAAAGAAGAAACTAACGAAGACTTTTCGCGAGTATGCTACTCGATGGAGGTCAGAAACTGCAAAAGTCAGGCCGGCACTAGAGGAAGAGAAGATGAACAAATTCTTCGACAGGGCCAAGGATCCACAATACTATGAAAGGTTAATGGTCATCGAAAATCACAAGTGCTCCGACATCATCAAACTCGGAGAAAGGATTGAAGAAGGGTCAAGAGTAGGATGGTGACAAATTTTGAGGCATTGCAGGCTACGAACATAGCATTACAGTCAGGGGGTATATCGAAGAAGAAAGAAGTAGGGGCAGTGATGGTGGCCCAAGGCCCAAAATATCCACTCACATATCAAACACCTCCACCCACATACCAACCTTCACCTCCCAGATATTCTAAACCCGATACCACATATCACTCTTATAATACCCAGCCAGCCTATTACCATTCACCTCCAACCAGTTAAAACTATCCAAAACCCAGACCCAATTTTGATCACAGGCCGCCCAGATAATATACCGCTATTGCTGAACCCATTGACCAGCTATATGAAAGATTGAAGGTTGCCGGATATGTTACCCCTATTCCTATTGTGCCATGGAAAACTCTTCCCAGTGGGTCAATCCAAACAAAACGTGTGCATACCATTCTGGCATGAAACTATTGATGAATGCCGCACTCTGAAAGATAAGATTCAAATCCTGATTGATACCAAAGTCATACAAGCAAAGGAAGCCGCACCAAATATCCACAACAATCCCCTCCAGATCATTGAGGTGAAGGAGTAAATGTGATAGAAACTAATGAAGAATGGGATCCTGAAGGGTCGATTGGGCTTATTCGGGAAGGTGATGACCCTAAACCTATAGTCACGCTCACACCTATTGTGGTATAGATACAGCCACCAGTCGAAGTTTAAGTAGCCGCATCCGTCCCGTTTGAAGTTGAAGTAACAGCACCTGCAACTACACCGGCTCCCTTTGAAGTAAAATTACCCACACCCTTCATTGTGACGGTAGCACCCACATCTCCTTTCAAGTCCAACACCATACCTTGGGACTACATTGCCGAAGCTAGGAGAAAGGGAAAAGAAAATATGGAAGAATCTGGTGCTGCACAGGGGATGACCAGAACTGGAAGGATCTATACACCTGAAAATTTTGGAGGAACAAGCAAGAAAGCTTCTACCAAGCAACCCGTTATTGAAACTTGCCCAGATGATCTCTGGAGGAAAGTACAAGCAAGAGAATACTCTGTCGTTGATTATCTAAACAAGACTCCCGACCAGATATCCATCCTGTCGCTATTGCAAATTTTGAGGCGCATAGGAGTGCTCTGATGAAGGTGTTGAATGAAGCTTATGTACCCAACAACATCACCAGTGGAGAGATGGCCAACATAGTAGGGAAAGTACTAGAGAGTCACAAGATCACCTTCCACGAAGATGAACTACCACCTGAAGGATTAAGTCACAACAGAGCACTGCATATCACAGTACAGTTTAAGGACAAATTCATCGCCAGAGTCTTAATAGATGGGGGTTCAAGCCTCAACATTTGTCCATTGACTACTCTGAAAAGGTTGGGCAAAGATTTCCATGAGATACGAGCAGGGAGTATGAACGTGAAGGCATTTGATGGGTCTCAAAGGGCCACGATTGGGGAGATTAACCTTTGTCTGCAGATGGGCTCGACTTGGTTCGATGTTGAGTTCCAAGTATTAAACATATCTGCTACATACAATCTTCTATTGGGACGACCTTGGATACATGCCGCTGGGGCTGTGGCTTCCACGCTACACCAGGCCGTGAAGTTTGAATGGAACAATCAGGAGGTAATCATTCACGGAGATGGAAATAACCCCATTTACACCAGTCAAACTGTCCCGGTTGTCGAGAATAGAAGAAGGCTGGGTGGAGAAACTTATCACCGCATCGAGCATGTCAGCGCAATTGAGAAAGATAAGTGGTGGAGTAACAAAATAGAAAGCATACTGGCATGGTCCGGGTATAAACCCGGCAAAGGTCTTAGGAAGAAACTCCAGGGCATTACTAAACCGATATAGTTAAAACGTCACGGCACAACGTTTGGGCTTGGATATCCATACACCTGGCAAAAATATAATGATTGGTCGCCACTATGGCGTGGTCCTTATTACCCTCTCGAGCAGCCAGTGCCACATCTGAGTCAGACTTTTCACCAGGCCGACACAATATGGGGATCTGCAGAGGAGGAAACTTTGGCTGGGTTAAGGGATTTGTTTCTAGAAGACGAGAATATGGATTGGAATGTGATAGTTGAGGAGGAGGAGGAAGAAGGCCTCACCATTCAGACTGTGGAGAAAGGAGCTATCCTCAAGAATTGGACTGCCGCACCATCCCGGGCCCGTCGAGTTCCTGGGTAGCTTGGCAATTAGCCTGACTTGTTTTAATAGCCATTTGAGACATTTAAGATCTTTTTAGTATTTCGTTTTAGAGAAGCATTTTGTTTCGAAATAATTGCTCGAGTCATCGAGCCCTACCTGTTTTGGATATTTTCAAATTTTAATTAATGCATTGTTATTTAGTATTTATTACTACCTTTTACATTTATCTTCTACAGCATTATTATTACTTTTCCTGATGAACCGATGACTGTGACATGTAATGAGACAATGCAACGTAAGGATAGTGACTTAGAAGAGGAAGATGAAATACCTAAGGAAGTTATCATAGAAGTTGAGAATTTTGAGAATAAACCTAAGTCCAACCTGGAAGAAACCAAGGCAATCAATTTGGGAGATGCCGAAACCGTCAAGGAGACCCACATAAGAATTCACCTATCAACGTCAGAAAAGGAGGAATATACTCATTTTTTAAATAATATGAGGATATTTTGGCATGATCATACGATGACATGACGGGCCTGAGTACATCCATAGTAGCTCATAAGTTGCCCACCAATCCAATGTGTCCGCTGGTAAAGAAGAAACTCAGAAAGTTCAAACCAGACATGAGCCTAAAAATCAAGGAAGAAGTTACTAAGCAGATCAAAGCCAAAGTCCTCAGGGTAGTTGAGTACCCAACTTGGTTAGCCAATATCGTACCGGTTCCAAAGAAAGATAGGAAAGTCAGGGTATGTGTCGACTATCGAGATTTAAACAAAGCTAGTCCCAAAGACGATTTCCCACTACCAAATATACACATTCTGATCGAGAGTTACGCCAAGCATGAACTCCAATCCTTTGTAGATTGCTTCGCAGGTTATCATCAGATTTGGATGGACGAAGAAGGCGCAGAGAAAACAACATTCATTACACCGTGAGGAGTGTACTGCTACAAAATGATGCCATTCGGTCTAAAGAATGCTGGGGCTACCTACATGAGGGCCATGATGATCATCTTCCATGATATGATACACAAGGAAATAGAGGTATATGTTGACGACGTCATCATCAAATCCAAGAGGGCCACAGATCACATAACAGACTTGAGGAAGTTCTTTGACAGGCAAAGGAGGTACAATTTAAAATTGAACCCCGCAAAATGTGCATTCAGGGTTCCCGCAGGAAAACTGTTGGGATTCATTTTCAGCCACCGAGGAATCGAGTTAGACCCATCCAAAGTTAAGGCTATCCAAGAGTTACAACCACCAAAGAGCAAAAAGGACGTGATGAGCTTCCTCGAACGCCTCAACTACATCAGCCGCTTCATAGCACAGTCCACAGTAATATGTGAACCCATCTTTAAAATGTTAAGGAAGGATGCTAAAACCAGTTGGACTGAAGATTGTCAAAGGGCTTTTGATAAAATTAAGGAATACCTGTCCACGCCACCTGTCCTAGTCCCACCAGAACCTGGGAGACCTTTGCTACTCTATCTATCCGTATTAGATGGGGCTTTCGGCTGTGTTTTGGGACAACATGACAAGACAGGAAGAAAGGAGCAAGCCATATATTACTTGAGTAAGAAGTTCACACCTTACGAAGCGCGGTATTCTCTGCTAGAACGCACTTGCTGTGCTTTGACATGGAAAACTCAGAAAATGAGGCATTACTTCTGTGACTATACCATATACCTCATATCTAGAATGGACCCTCTGAAGTACATCTTTCAGAAGCCCATGCCCACCGGGAAGTTAACTAAATGGAAAATACTGTTAAGTGAGTTCGATATCATCTATATAACTCAGAAGGCACAAAGGACAAGCATTGGCAGACCATTTTGCCGGAAAATCCTGTGGGGGGAGAATACAAACCATTAAAACGTATTTTCCTAACGAAGAAGTGTCATTCGTAGGAGAGGGCATTGCTGAAGCCTATGACGGTTGGAGAATGTTCTTCGATGGAGCTGCCAATTTCAAAGGAGTGGGTATTGGAGCAGTTTTGGTATCATAAACAGGTCAACATTATCCGGTATTGCAAAGCTTAGGTTCCCGTGCACCAACAATATGGCAAAATATGAGGCTTGCATCATGGGGCTCGATTTGACCATCGATATGAATATACAAGAATTGCTGGTAATTGGCGATTCGGATCTTCTGGTACATCAGGTTCAAGAAGAATGGGCTACGAAAAACACCAAGATACTACCATACTTGTATCGTGTGGAAGAATTGATGAAGAGATTCACAAAGATAGAATTCAACATGTGCCCAGAATTCAAAATGAATTTGTAGACGCGCTGGCTACTTTGACATCCATGATATAGCATCCAGATAAGAATTTCATCGATCCCATTCCAGTAAGGATCCATAGTCAGCCAGCTTACTGTGCTCATGTTGAAGAAGAGACGGACGGAAACCCATGGTTCCACGACATCAAGGAATATTTGGCAAAAGGAGAATACCCAGAACAGGCAAACCATACTCAGAAATGCACACTGCGTAGGCTATCCAATCATTTCTTCTAAAGCAAAGGAATTTTGTATAGGAGAACACCCGATCTAGGACCATTAAGGTGTGTTGACGCAAAAGAGGCTTCCAAATCGCTCGAGGAGATACATGCCAGAACCTACGGACCACATATGAACGATTTTGTTCTAGCCAAAAAGATACTTGGAGCGGGATATTTTTAGATGACCATGGAAACAGATTGCATCTGGTTTATCCAGAAATGCCACCAATGCCAGATACATGCAAGCATGATAAGGGTACCACCAAATGAACTCAATGCAGCAAGTGCACCTTGACCTTTTGCTGCCTGGGGAATGGACGTCATCGGTCCAATCGAGCCAACCGCTTTTAATGGGCATCAGTTCATTTTAGTGGCCATCGATTACTTCACAAAATGGGTGGAGGTTGCATCTTACAAAGCTATAACCAAGAAAGTCATCGTAGATTTTGTTAGGGATCGTATTGTTTGTCGATTCGGGGTTCCCGAGTCCATCATCACTGATAATGCCGTCAATCCCAACAGTGATCTAATGAAAGCCATGTGTGGAACCTTCAAAATCAAGCACAAAAATTCTATAGCATACATGCCTCAAATGAACGGAGTTGTGGAAGCTGCCAACAAGAACATCAAGAATATACTAAGGAATATGGTAGAAAATCACAACAATGGCACGAGAAGCTACCCTTTACCCTATTGGGGTACCGTACCACAGTTCGCAAATCAACTGGGGCAACTCCCTATTTACTGGTTTATGGTACCGAAGCTGTCATTCCAGCCGAGGTAGAAATTCTTTCTTTAAGTATCATACAAGAAGCCGAACTCAGTGATGTAGAATGGATAAGGAGTCGCTATGAGAAACTAGCCCTCATAGATGGAAAGAGAAGGAACGTAGTATGTCACGGTCATCTTATCAGAATAGAATGTCCAGAGCTTTCAACAAAAGGGTCAAACCAAGACAATTCGCACCGGGGCAGTTGGTGCTGAAGCGGATCCTCCCACATCAGGATGAAGCCAAAGGGAAATTTTCACCCAACTAGCAAGGTTCCTACATGGTTCACAGGGTACTAATCGGAGGAGCACTCATACTTGCACAAATGGACGGAGAAGTTCGGCCAAAATCGATCAATTCAGATGCAGTCAAGAGATACTATGTTTAGATTGTTTACATTTCCTCCTCTGATGTAACTGAACTACGCTTGACCTGATTCCCATTTAAGAGGGGATACGTAGGCAGTCCTGTGGGTTCGGTCACATATTAATAAAATCTTCATTTTCCAGAACCAAAAATTGGGGCAGAATTTTGAGGAGGATCCTCAAAATTCTAAAGCAGGTCCAACCGACGTCATCATATGCAAGACAGTCAGAAATCAGTTAAGTGACTGGGGCAGAATTTTGAGAAGGATTCTCAAAATTCCGGAACAGATCCAACAAACTTCGTTACATGCAGAACGGCCGAAGGGTCACTTACTAAACTGGGGCAGAATTTTGAGGAGGACCCTCAAAATTCTAATGAAGGAAGACGCAATGTCTCTAAAAGTGTTACAGTCATTAGTTCACCTAATTTACCTGATATTATATACCACTATGTTTCATAAAATGATCCTATTTCATCAATAAATGCACATTTTCGAAAGCATTATTTCTGTGACAGCCAGGTGTTACCCAGGGTAACTCGAACAGGGCCTCTAGAGCAGAGCAAAGCAAAAAAAGCAGACAAAGGCACGAACCAACCTCCCCGCCAAACTCACAATTTTTCTTTGAATGCAGGGACAAGGAATTGCCACAAGTACGTGTGCCTTAAATCATCACCTTCATAACAACTGAACCGCCAAGCGCAAATATATCTTCAGCTAAGAAATATTCTGCTCCTATTTGCTATTTGTCTACTGCATAAGTCTAAGCATTACCTTCTCTTTGCATGAGACTAAGCACTGTCTCAAATCTTGCATGAGGCTAAGCCCCGCCTCCATATTTTCATAAAGGCTAAGCATTGCCTTTTCTTTGCATGAGACTAAGCCTTGTCTCAAATCTTGCATGAGGCTAAGTCCTGCCTCCATATTTGCATAAGGCTAAGCATTGCCTTCTCTTTGAATGAGACTAAGCCCTGTCTCAAATCATGCATGAGGCTAAGCCATGCCTCCATATTTGCATAAGGCTAAGCATTGCTTCTCTTTGCATGAGAGTAAGCCCTGTCTCGAATCCTGCATGAGACTAAGCCTTGTCTCAAATCTTGCATGAGGCTAAGCCATGCCTCCATATTTGCATAAGGCTAAGCGTTGCCTTCTCTTTACATTAGACTAATCCCTGTCCGAATCCTACATGAGACTAAGCCTTGTCTCAAATCCTGCATGAGGCTAAGCCCTGCCTCCATATTTGCATAAGGCTAAGCATTGCCTTCTCTTTGCATGAGACTAAGCCCTGTCTCGAATCCTACATGAGACTAAGCCTTGTCTCAAATCTTGCATGAGGCTAAGCCCTGCCTCCATATTTGCATAAGGATAAGCGTTGCGTTCTCTTTAGATGAGACTAAGCCCTATCTCGAATCCTGCATGAGGCTAAGCCCTGCCTCCCAAATTTGCGTAAGGCTAAGCACTGCCTTCTCTTTGCATGAGACTAAGCCCTGTCTCGAATCCTACATGAGTCTAAGCCCTGCCTCCCTATTTGCATAAGGCTAAGCACTTCCTTCTCATGAGACTAAGAATTGTCTCCCTCTGCATTAAGGGTTGCCATATTCTAAACTTTGCATTATATTCTTCTCTCGGGGCTAAGCTCTGCCCCCAAGCAAGAACAGGCTTTGTCTTGTTATCACCTCCGATATCATGTATCGGCACTTCATGGGCTGATATATAGCCAACTTATCCAAAGGCATCATAGTCCGAAGGCATCATCCTCATAGACTGAAGACACCATGTCATGGCCTGAGGATCTCTCAACGCTGCACATTAATATTCAAAGGCGTCATAGTTTAGAGCCACCATTTTCATGGCCCGAGAACATCATTTCATGGCCTGCGAATCCCCTATCTCATGATTCATGGCCCAGGACATCATGGTCTAAGGACGTCATCCTCTCCATCCAAAGACAACCTTCATGGTCCAAAGGGAACTTGCATCATGTTTAAATTCCGTAGTAATCTATACACTTGCATGCATCGTGTCTTAAGTTTTGTAGGAAATCCAGGAGGTAATCGTTCTTCAAACAGGAGCAACTTTGGCTCCAGTTTCCACTCATACCATTTTTATCTTGCTGTTATCTCAAACATAACCGATTCTCATCAATTACTCGCCTTTACCCTATGACCGTTCATGTACCTGCCCTGTGATACATCTGTTACGCTTCAGATTCATATTCATAACTCCGCATAAACCCATCTGATACTATCCTTCCCAAAAGGAACCCTTTCCAAAACATACGACCATTCCTATAACAATTCCATTGGTTTCATTCACCGTTGGGTCCAGAACTACGCATGGCCTGATTCCTGTAAAATCAGGGATATGTAGGCAGCTCAGAGACTAGGGTGCGGCCTATATTTTTCAAACATCCCATTCGGTCAAAATCGGTCATCAATTCTTTACCCGACAACTCTTTCATCCTTCCCGGGTAAAGAGGGGGAGCTGTTGATACCCAATTTTTCCCTCATATATTTCAAATATGCATATGTATTTTAAAAAATAGTGCACATGCATTTACAAACATGCACAAGTATTTCTATAATTTTTCTGTAATTTTTAAAAGCTTTATATCAAGTTATTTCTGCATTTTTTTATATACAAATATCCAATAATTATCCCTCATATCATTTTTATGATGATTTAATCATCTAAATATATCATTTATGCCCATACAGTGTTTAAATATTTTAATTGCATTTTTTATAATTACATTTGCATTTTAAGGCTAGAATTGCACATTTTGCAATAATAGCCCATATATATGCATAATTATATTATCTATACAGAAAATGACTTTCTATATTTTTATAATATTATCATTTTCATGCATAAATAATATTTTTATCATTTATTAATTATTTTTATAAATTCTTTTAGTAATTTAAATGGTATTTAAACATAGCCCCTTTTAATCAGTTTTTCGGACCTAGCCCAATTATCCTAACCTACAACCCAATAACCTAACCCAAATACCCTGACCCAATTACCCTACCCATCCATAACCCACCCCAGCCTAAAATTGATCTTGGCCATTGATCTCAGAATATCAACGGTCCAAGATCTACCTTCCTTTTTAATTATACTAAACCTCCTAACCCTACCCTCATTTCCCCCAACCCGCCGCCTCTGGATCCCTTCTCTCTCTCATCCCCCTCTAACCCTAGCCCATCGTCACAAATCCCCTTTGATTCATGGGGTTTTCCTTCGGTTTCATGCCTTATTCGGCCTTATCTCTCTACTGGTTGTATGATTTTCATGTTGCTTGATATGAATCTCAAAGACTCGAACCAAATCTGGTTCAAAGTCTCTCTTTTCTTGACTATTCTGTTTATGTTCACTCTGAAATCTGCTAGCACGAATGTTTTGGTATTTTTATGGTTCCAAATCTCTGGTTCAAACTAGATTTGATTCGCTTCTGTCTATTTTTATGAACCTAGCTTTTTCTGGTTGAATCCGTTTAGATCTCTTTAGATCTGGAGCAATTTTGTGTTTGTTTGGTATTTTTCCTTAAAATTTTCTGCTTTTACCATTATTGTTGACCGATTTCATTTACCTTAAAAGCTAGGTTTTTGGTTCTAAAGCATTTCTACAAAAAAAAAAATTGGAACATTTAAGTGTTTTCATCTCTAATTTTTATTTACTTTTTCGAATGATTTTTACTTAATTTAATTAAGCTCCATATATCTGTCTTTGTAGTTCCTAGGGTTTCGATTATTTGGCCATTTATTCTACTATTCTTGCCCATTTACCTTAGCTCTGTCAATTAAAGTGTTAATTAATTTACTTGCCTAAATTAGGGTTTGAATTTAGTACACATATTTTCTTATTATGTTCTTACCTGTTCTTACCTTATTTGTGTACCCGTACTACTGGCTGATTTTGTGTTACTGACTCCTAATTGATTTTGGAATTGGTTATTACTTTATTTAACCTCATTCTGTATTTTACTCACATACTAGAAATCCTGTTTATAGACCCCTTGCATTAGAAATCCTGACCATAGGATCCGTGCACATTTTATAACTTGCATGCATTAGTGACAATGTCTATAGGATTCTATTTGTTTGAATAATAACCTTCCTGGCAAGTTGCTTAAAATTCTGCTCAGATACGATTAATAGATATCATGCCTACAAGAAATAAAAAATCAGTTTCAACTTAGATATCATGCCTATAAGAATAAAAGGGATTAGTTTCAAAACCTAGAAATCATGCTTACAGGATTTATGAAAATAATAGATATCATGCCTATAGGGTGAAATCAATTCTGTAGCTTAGAAATCCTACCTATAGGGGTTTAAATATATTCAGCAATTAGAAAGCATGCCTATAGGATTTAAAAGAAATAAAACTGTCTTTATGAGTTAAAATCAGTGTTTCACTTAGAAATCATGCCTATAGGTCTGTCTTTAACAAACTTGTAGAAATCATGCTTATAGGATCCTGTTAGTCTATTCTGAATTCAAGCGCTCTTATAAATCACTTAGGCAACATATCCACAGGACTCGCTATTGATTCTAGGTTTAAAACTCTTATATTTTACTGCCTGAAAATGCCCAGATTCAAAGCTTTATAAAATCAGTGGCAAACCAATGGTCCCGATGCTCGCCTTAATAAATTGCTTCTTTATATTCTGTTCTGCTCATCTAGATATCCTACCTATAGGATACTAAATTAACGAATTTGCTGATTGAATTGCGTGCATTTTTTATCTACTTGTGGAGGTCAATGTGAGCCCCCCTATTTGTTCTTTACATGGAGTTCTATCGAAATTTTGTTTGTCGCCTAGCTTTTTCTCATTTTAAGCAACATAGGTTAGTCTAGAACCACCCTGAATAGAGGTCTTAAATACCTCCAGGACCATAGGTAAGGGACGGGTAGTGAACGCAAACGCGAGTTAGAAGTTATTAGAACGCTTAGGTAACAACTGAAAGATAGTAATTGGGTAGTAAAGGATATGATGACCAGTGCGCTAATACTATGAGTAGCACCCCAACTTGGGGAAGTTACAAAGTATTGCATGGAATGATCCGATAGGCTAAAAAATCTAGGACCCCATTAATCCTGTGTTTATTTGTCTAAATTGTTTTACTTCCCTCTAAGACTAATTCGCTTAATAAAGTTCGGCCGAGACCCACCGTTGTGGACCTCGAGGGGTGCCTAACACCTTCCCCTCAAGGTAATTTCGAGCTCTTACTCGATCTCTGGTGACGCAAACTAGTTTCATGAGTTAACTGCTTTAGGTGCCCTAACGCACCTTAATACGTTAGGTGGCGACTCTTCAAATCCCTTACCCCGTCCCAAAAGGAAGGGAGTTATCTCAAAAATATCGAAACCCGATTTCGCGAGAAAAATGGGGCGCGACAGAGTGCATGCTCGGACTTATTTGTGAAAAGTTGGCCTTTAGGGTTCTTAGGTCCTTATATTCAATGTGTACGAAGTTGTTCTTGATACTTTTGAGTTCCTATTTGCTAGTTTCACTTCTACTTGCATTAAATAGAATTAATTGCTTTAGGACTCACTCATATTGCCTATTTGATTCTTATTTGGCTTAACTGAAGATTTTGCCTCTCCTATCGTCATGCTATCTTTTCATAACTACTTATCTTTAATTGAAATTATTTTTATCTCATCCTATAATTGTTTAGTCTTAATTGGAGTTATGATTATCCTTTGTTGCTTACCCTTATTTGAACTGTTGAATATCCTTCGAAATTGCTCAACCTTAAAAGGAGTTTAGATAACCTATATCTTAGTTGACTTGCCTTTAATTGGAACTACTTTGACTCGTGTTGGCTTCTTTGTTGTTCACTTGTATATTGTGGGATCGTTGCTACATATTAGTTTTCCCTTGTTGAACTGTCCTCTTTACGCCTAGCATTCTTTACTGTGGTTATTCATTGTGAACTGGTTCTACCGTTTCTTTGTGATTTAAAGTTCTTGAGTTGATTTACTCATCGTACTTTGTATTATTGTCATTGTTGCTGTTGTACTTGTTGCGGTGATGTACGAGGTTTCTGCAGTACTGTAACTGTTATCTCTGTTGGTTGCGCTGCATATTTATTTTGGGACTACGAAACAGTATTCTGGGGAATCCCCCTGCATATTTATTTTGGGACTACGGAATGGTATTCTGAGCTAGATTGATTGACTTTACGGTTCATGTAATGGATGAGGAGTACTAATATGGCATTTGGTCAATTGTTGATTGACCCATGATATATGGGGTGATATGGTATTGGGAATTTTGAAATGTATGATTTAAAATCGCACATGATGCTTGCTAATGGTATACAAATTATGAATATATCAAAGATATTAAGGCCTTTTTGTTTGAATGGCTGTGCTTATATTTCTTTGGTTTACCCTTACTCCTTATAATAGCGTGATGATCTGTTCATTATATGAGAATACCAATAATATTCTTCAATCACAATACTTTGTAATTTTTAAGTTCTTTTTTGTTTAGATTAATTTGGTTCTCAAGTTGTTTGGTAGGCATAATCCATTAAAAAGGTAAATTTACAATTTATTGAATTAAATTAGAAATTAAAAATCTTAATATGCAGCCTCAGTATATTTATCTGTTTAAATAATATTAATGTTTTAAATGATCGTATCTTATTAAATATAATATTAATTAATTAGAAGAGATTAGCGTCTAACCAATTTTTGTGAACCACCTTGTTGATTGATTATTAAATAGGTGATAGTTTATATGCATGTCTTTGATACATTATCGAACAAATAGCTTAATAGTAAGTGACTTCTAATAAACTTGCTTATAGAGTATTTTGTTGACAACTCTTTATAACCTATACACTAGAAGTTTTAGAACATTTTTGTTACATGGAGTAGGTAGTTAATAGATAAATGGGGAAGCCAATTGTTCATAAGGAGATTCAAAATATAAAAACGCTAATAAAAAGAAGCCAAGAAAATTAAATATTTAACTTTGTATGTAATTTCCGGCAAAGGGAAACCCCTAACGTCTGCCCGTGGTTCTGAGAATACCAGTTTTAGAACCTTGGGGACGTATAAGTTATATTCTAAAGAATCTCTCATTCCATTTAAGTTGAAGCTATAACCAGTTATTTCAGTCAACAATATTATTCATTAAATTATTATTAGGAGCAAGTGTTTAAAGTGGAAGACACGATCATTACTTGAGCCTTCAATATTATTTGCTAAATGTAGTCCAGCCTACATAAACGTCAGAAATATAATTAACTACCACATCTATAGCAATTAATTTATGTTTGGTAGATGGAATAAATAACTGGTGCAATCCTTATTGTCTCACGAGGATTACTAAAAGCAGTTGAAACACATTAACTAAGATCAAGGAAATTAGTTTAGGTTTTTAAGGCCAAAGATCCTGGGATTTTGTGAGAAACAAAGTAGTAGTAGTAGTAGTAATATATATGTACAGGCTTTAGCTTTAGCACCAACTGGAATTGAAAGCTGCTTTTTGCAATACTGCTTCGCATGATATGGTATGAATAAAGATAAGAGAAACTATATATTTGTTTCTTTTGAGGTGGAGATTAATAATTGAAAATGAAATATCACTCCCGGCCATAAGTGGATCTCCTTGAGGAATATTAATATCTAGATAATTTACTTTATTTGCTCAAAACAACTCAACCATGGGGCTCTATATATGGGCAATGCCTACACATTTTTATTTGCAGCCTTTAGATGGTGGGGTTCCTTCGTTTTGTGGGTATCTTCCATCAAAGTCTCTCACTACTAGTTTTACTTTCTTAAATTTTTGTAATTAAAATTAGGATTTATTTAACTTCTAAACGCTGATTGCATTAAAAAAAATTATGCTCACAGTAATTATAATTACTTACTTGAAAAGTACACATATTGTGTAAAAATTCATAAATATACATAAATCTTTCAAAATTCAACCGGACTCTAAACTTTTATATATGTACCCCTTTAATCTCACCAACGGTAAACAAAGTAAAGATCATCAAACCTCTATAAAGTGATCTATTGTGAGAAATGTAGAGGGCAAGAATTAATCCTCCATATGTTATTTCAAAATTTACATTCTTTTAGAGAGGCGTAAGTATTTGTAAAAAAAGAATTAAGAAAAAAGAGAGAAGAAATGCCCTTTTAGAAGTGACAAACATCGTACAATTAAGGTCGACGCCCTTATTTAGTTATTGAGTAAAATAAGTAAAAGGAAAAAAAGACTAACCTAACACTAAAAGGATCAATAATTAATTTTCCATGAATTAACTTGAAGATGATATCATAGGTTTCTTGTTGCAAATTGACATCAACGAAATTTAGTTCCATAAAAATGTAGTAACTTATTTCATCGAATTTACTGGAAACCTTTTTGTTTGTTATAACAAAGGCTTATATCTAATGTGTGTAATTAAAGAAAGGATATATTTTAATTAGTTAATTTGTTCACGATGGACGCTTGAGAATACATGCAAAAGCTTTTCCAAGGTTTGAGTTTGAAGTGTCTAATAAGACCACTTTCTTAAACCATATGTTTAGGTGGTCATTTGAAACAAGCCTTAGTTCGGATGTCTAAATAAAATATACTATTACTATTTTAAGTGGATGTCAGTGTATTCCACAAGTTTATGAAATCTTGTGTACTAAATGTATATAAATCTTTTATAAAACAACAACATACCTAATGGAGAATCTTTTATATACATATAAGTTACATTGTCGTGTCATGATTTGTAAGTTGTATACGGTCTACCCGATTTCATCCTTTGATTAAAAAAGAGATACCACGTTGAAAGGCCAGGACGTCGAGTCCGGGATCAAAGTTTCTTTCCAAGATTGAGGTCGACATCACTAACCGAGGTCAGAAGAGGGCATATTTCGAAATGATGCCGGTATAGTTCAGTAACGGAAAGAGCGAGATATCCGCAACGGATCGAAGATCGTGGCGTGAATTTCGGAATGGATTGATCTTCGGCTTAATCAGTTGTCAAATATGATTTCCTATTATAATAAGAAGTGTACCTTGTTTAGAACTCCTCTATTATATAAAGAGAGATCTCATTCATTTGTAAGCATCATTGTTCACTAATAATAATACACACATCCACTGCTTTTTTATCTTGCTTACCGTTCATTACTGTTCGTCATTGTTGTTTCATTTCTTTACTGTTATTACTATTGCTCCATCTCGAGATCATCTTGGATCGAGGTCGAGATTCCACTCGCATACTAGTTTGATCTAATCTCCTAATTTATCTATTTAATTCCATGTTTATCAATTGGCATTGAATTGAATCACATATCCTTAAAATCACAATATAAGTTTAATTGTTACTCAAATTTTAGGGTAAACTGTTTGGCGCCCACCGTGGGGCTAAGGATAATAGTGATTGTTCAGTGCTATTTCTGATAACACACATTATTTCACGCTTGTTCTTGTCAAGTATTTTTGCTCTTAGGTTAAGACATGCCAAACTCACAAAACGCACCCACACATGGTGATGATGGTCTCGGATTTCACGGGAAAAACGATAATGTAATTGCTCCGGAAGCTGGGGTGCCACCGGCTAATCTCGGGGAAGCACCGGTTGCCGATCCAGTCGATGTCAGTTCGCACATTGCTCTAAATGCGGACCTAGGCACGGACCCCGAAGGGAGTGTACGCAGGGAATGACGATATGGTGGCCAAGGTACATAGGGCAGAGGAGACGGAGGAGTTAGTCTCCATGTGATATTCGAGATGCTACAGGCTCAGCAGGCCGCTATTGCTCAGTTGCAAAATCAACATAGGACTCTAAGTGGGGTCGAGCCAGGACTCACTCGCCGTACCGAGCCAGTACCAGAAAGGTCGAATGGTAATGAATCGGGGACTGATCCTGCAATAATGAAAATGCTCGAGGAGCTCACCAAAAGAATTGAGTCAAGAGAAGAAAATTGAAGCTAATGATAAAAAAGTGGAAACATACAACTCCCGAGTTGATCAGATACCGGGGGCACCCCCGATCCTAAAGGGTTTGGATTCGAAAAAGTTCGTCCAGAAGCCTTTTCCTCAAAGTGCGGCTTCGAAGCCCATTCCTAAGAAGTTCCGTATGCCGGACATACCTAAGTACAACGGGACCATCGATCCTAATGAATACATCACTTTGTACACGTGCGGAATAAAGGGAAATGACTTAGAAGATGATGAGATTGAGTCCGTTTTGGTGAAACAATTTGGGGAAACTTTATCAAAGGGAGCAATGATTTGGTATCACAACCTGCCACCAAATTCCATCGACTCATTTGCCATGTTAACAGTTTCTTTTGTAAAGGCACACGCCGGAGCCATAAAGGTCGCAACAAGAAAGTCGGACCTTTTCAAGATAATACAAAGGGATAACGAAATGATGAGGGAGTTCGTATCCCGATTTCAAATGGAACGCATGGAGTTGCCACCGGTCAAAGATGATTGGGCCATTCAAGCTTTCATCCAAGGGTTGAATGAGGGGAGTTCGATAGCATCACGTCAGTTGAAACAAAATTTGATCGAGTATCCAGCTGTAACTTGGGCAGATGTGCACAATCGATATCAATCGAAGATCAGGGTCGAGGATGACCAATTAGGAGCCCCTTCCAGTTCAGTACATCCAAACAGGTCGGCAGTTAAAACCCAGAGCGACGTCGACAGGGAGCCAAGGTCGAACATCAACCATATACCGCAAATCGAAGGAGCAATGGTTCAGGACGCAATTCCGTCCGGAATGATCGAAGAAGTGATCGAGGACAGAATTCTCAGGGACATATGAGCAAAAGTGGTTTGATAAGCTGGCCGATCCCACAAAGGCACCTCGGTTGTCGGAATATAACTTTAGCATCAAAGCATCGGGCATTGTATCGGCAATCGGAAGGATCAAAGATACTAGGTGGCCCAGACCCATACAGACCGATCCTTCCCAAAGAAACCCAAATTTGATGTGCAAGTATCATGGCACGCATGGTCACAAGACCGAGGATTGCAGGAAATTAAGGGAGGAGGTAGCCCGTCTATTCAATGAGGGCCACCTTCGAGAGTTCCTCAGCGATCGAGCCAAGAATCATTTCAGGGAAAGGGACGCCAACAGGAAAAATGAACAGGAGGAACCCCAGCATGTCATTCATATGATCGTCGGTGGGGTCGACATTCCACAAGGACCCATATTCAAACGCACTAAGGTATCGATCACTAGGGAAAAATGAACCCGAGATTATATGCCCGAAGGCTCCTTATAATTCAACGACGAAGAAGCAGAAGGCATTTCTCATCCACACAACGACGCTCTGGTAATTCTATCTTATTAAATAAAGTTCAAGTTAAACGTGTTTTCGTGGATCCAGGTAGCTCGGCGAATATTATCCGATCGAGGGTCGTGCTTGCAGCTCGGGTCTTAAACGACTTCAATATAGCCAGTGAAACAACTAAAGGGGAGATTATTCTACCGGTGAACGTGGCCGGAACCATTCAAGATACCAAGTTCCACGTGATCGAGGGCGATATGAGGTACAATGCCCTACTCGGAAGACCTTAGATCCACAATATGAAAGCAGTCCCTTCGACTCTCCACCAAATGATGAAATTCTCGACGTCGAATGGTGTAAAGACAGTATACGGGGAGCAGCATGCTGCAAAGAAAATATTTGCGGTTGATGAGGTAACACCAATATCGACGTTATCAACCTGGGAAAGGTCGAGCATCAAAGTAAAACAGGAAGCCAAATAGAAATCATAGCAACCAGCCTTGACCGAGTCGGGGAAACAGGAGATAGAAGAAGAAGAGGAGGATTTTCTAAACCCTCAAACATTTATTGCTCCCGAAGATTCTGACGCCACCAAATCAACGGTCGAAGAGCTGGAACAAGTCATATTGATCGAGTACCTGCCCGAGTGAAAGGTATACCTAGGAACGGGATTTACCCCCGAACTCAGGAAAAAGTTTATTCAATTTCTTATTAATAACATAGCTTGTTTTGCTTGGTCCCATTTAGACATGAGAGGGATCCCACCGGAGATAATGATGCATCGGCTAAGCCTTGACATAGGTTCAAACCGATGAAGCAAAAGAGAAGACCTCAGTCCCAGGTAAAGCACGCATTCATAAAAGACGAGGTAACTAAACTTCTCCAAATAGGGTCCATTCGGGAGATAAAATATCCGAATGGTTAGCCAATATAGTTGTAGTCTCTAAAAAAGGGAACAAACTTAGAATGTGTGTAGATTATAATGATTTAAACAAGGAATTCCCCAAAGATTCTTTTCCACTGACTAACATCGATCGCATGATCAACGCCACGGCTGGCCACGAGATCGTTACCTTTCTCTATGCCTATTCCAGGTACAACAAAATTCAAATGAACCCGGAAGATCAGGAAAAGACTTCATTTATTACCAAGTATGGAACATATTGTTATAATGTAATGCCCTTCGGGCTAAAAAATACAAGAGCTACCTACCAACGCCTAGCAAATAAAATATTTGAAGGACAAATAGGTAAGTCAATGGAAGTTTATATCGATGACATGCTAGCTAAGTCCCTGCGCGCAGAGGACCATTTTGGCGCATTTGCAGGAAACGTTCGAGATTTTGAGGAAATATAACATGAAGCTCAACCCCGAGGTATGTGCTTTCGGGGTCGGTTCGGGCAAATTCTTGGGCTTCATGGTGTCGAATCGGGGGATCGAGATCAACCCCGATAAAATCAAGGCCATCGAAGACATCACCGTCGTGGACACTGTAAAAGCCGTGCAGAGGCTGACTGGGCGGATAGCTGCTTTAGGCCGATTCATCTCGAGGTCATCGGATCGAAGCCACAGATTTTTCTCTCTACTCAATAAGAAGAACGATTTCACCTGGACCCCGGAATGCCAACAGGAATTAGAGGAATTAAAGCGATACCTATCGAGCCTACCACTGCTTCACACTCCGAAGGCAGATGAGAAACTTTACTTGTACTTGGCGGAATCGAAAATCGGGGGTAAGTGGTGTCCTAGTTAGAGAAGAGCAAGGTACGCAATTTCCCGTTTATTATGTAAGTCGAACCTTAGGAGAAGCAGAAACTAGATATCTACACTTAGAGAAATTGGCACTTGCACTGATAAGCGCCTCTAGAAAGTTAAAACCATACTTTCAATTCCACTCCATATGCGTGTTAGCCACTTACCCACTGCGTAATATTCTGCACAAGCCCGAACTATCGGGCCGATTGGCCAAATGAGCCGTCGAACTCAGTGGGTACGATATCAAGAATCAACCCCCGAATGGCCATCAAGTCTCAAATTTTAGCAGACTTCATGGCCGATTTCACGCAAACCCTCGTACCCGAAGTTGAAAAGGAACTCTTGTTAAAATCGGGCACATCATCGGGGGTATGGACCTTTTTCACAGACGGTGCTTTAAATGTGAAGGGGTCCGGGCTAGGCATCGTTTTGAAGCCGCCCACGGGTAGCACTATTAAGCAGTCTATCAAAACTTCTAGGTTGACTAACAACGAGGCCAAGTACGAGGCCATGATTGCAGGTCTCGAGTTAGCTAAAAGTTTGGGAGCAGAAGTCATTGAAGCCATGTGTGACTCCTTACTGGTGGTGAACCAAGTAAACAAAACCTTCGAAGTTCGAGAGGATAGAATGCAAAGGTATTTGGACAAGCTTCAGGTAACTTTGCACCGTTTCAAGGAATGGACTTTACAGCATGTACCTCGAGAACAAAATAGTGAGGCCGATGCGCTTGCAAATAGTGAGGCCGATGCGCTTATACAGAAGGACATTCGATGGACCATTGGCAGTATGTTTAAGACCATGAGACACCGATTATGTTTTACGAGAGGTCCATGAAGGCACTTGTGGGAACCACTCCAGCGCCGAGTCACTAATTCACAAAATCATTAGAGCAGGATACTACTGGGATAGCATGGAACAAAACACTAAGGAGTTTGTTCGAAAATGTGATAAATGTCAAAGGTTTGAACTGATGATCCATCAGGCCGGAGAACAACTTCATTCAGTCCTATCCCCATGGCCATTCATGAAATGGGGGATGGATATCGTCGGCCCTTTGCCAATGGCCCCAGGTAAAGCTAAGTTCATTTTATTTATGACTGTCTATTTCTCTAAATGGGTTGAAACACAGGCGTTCGAGAAAGTGAGAGAGAAAGAGGTTATAGACTTTATCTGGGATCACATCGTATGTCAATTTGGGATACCCGCCGAAATAGTGTGTGACAATGGAAAACAATTTATCGGCAGCAAAGTAATGAAATTCCTCGAAGACCACAAAATAAAAAGGATATTATCGACTCCATACCACCCTAGTGGGAACGGACAGGCCGAATCGACGAACAAGACTATCATTCAAAACTTAAAGAAAAGGTTGACGACACTAAGGGAAAGTGGAGAGAAATTTTACCCGAAGTCCTTTGGGCATATCGAACAACATCAAAGTCCAGTACGAGGGCAACCCCGTTCCCCTTAGTATATGGCTCCGAGGCCTTGATTTCAGTCGAAGTTGGGGAACCTAACACCAAATTTTGACATGCAATGGAAGAATCAAATCACGAGGCTATGAATACTAGCCTCGAACTATTGGATGAAGAACGAGAAGCTCACTCGTTCGGATGGTTGCGCAAAAGCAAAGAATCGAGAGATATTATAATAGAAGAACCAACCTTCTCGACTTCAGAATCGCGGACTTAGTTCTGAGGAAAGTCACCCTGAATACTCGAGACCTGAATGAAGGGAAACTAGGCCCACATTAGGAAGGACCATATCGGGTCCTCGGTGTCATCGGAAAGGGATCTTACAAACTTGGCACAATGGAGGGCGAACAATTGCCAAATAATTGGAATATATCACTCCTCAAATGGTATTATTGCTAAGGTATGACTTTCCCCCTTTCTATTTGTATTTTATACTAACTTATTGCAGGTGTTCAATCGAAGACGTCGATAAACTCTTCAACACAAGGACCTTAGGTTTTAAAGCACGCGTTGCACTCTTTTTCCCTTAGATCGATTTTTATCCCAAATGGGTTTTTCCGGCGAGGTTTTTAACGAGGCAACAATTATGTGCTACCTGAGGAAAATTCAACTGTATCCAAGCCTTCTTTGCAATCAACCTCGAATACTTGAGGGCATCACCCTCGGATGTTATATTTTCGAGGAAAGTACTTCATGTCAAAGGGTCTCGATAGGGAAACTTTATAATGGGCCAAACGGTCGAATGAATCGTGTCCATATAGATTAGTCGAGCCCCGATGGCAAAACATGTAAGCATGTATAAATTATTCCAAGAAGCATTCTTTCTATATCAAACATCTTGTGTCTCAAAGAAAATTTTCTACTATACGACCTCCATACTTATGATTTTGTGAGAAATGGCTCAAGGGCCAAGCGCAAATATACCTCGAACACTCGGGGATTGTCCTCGACGATCAACATATTCGAGTTATCTAAACTCGAATTCATAAGACCTCAAAAAGGCACCCCTCGATCCATAGGCCAAGGCCATCATTCTCGGGGACTAACACTTCGAACAAGTTCGAAGTGTTATTGGGGAATAAGCCCAAGAGGCATACCCAAAGGCTACGGCCAAATTAATGCGGCTCGGAGACGTCCGAA
Source organism: Nicotiana attenuata (assembly GCF_001879085.1). NCBI lineage: Eukaryota > Viridiplantae > Streptophyta > Magnoliopsida > Solanales > Solanaceae > Nicotiana > Nicotiana attenuata. Next base: position 3,211,685 of record NC_031992.1, read on the forward strand.
TCCCGCAATAAAAATATGCCTTCAAATTCTTTGAAAAAACCGGTTAAAAAAGGCTACCCTTGGCAAATAATCAAAAGGGCTTCGATAAAATCAGCCCTCGAAAAACCTTAAGAGGTATCAAATTATCTTAACACAAACGTGCTAAGGCACAAAAAGCAGGTGGGTATCAATCGACATCGAACCCTCAAAAAACCCAATGGTGAAAAAATATGCTAAGGCATAAAGAATTTTTTACTATGTATTTTAAGCCGAAAGAGGGGGATAATAGCCATCTTTTAGAGGCCATATTGGCTCAATCTAAAGAGCCTAAGGGCCAATACACTTAGAGTTCGAGATCTTGTTCTCGCTCCATCCGAACCTAAGGGTTCGACTATTCTGAGCCCAAATAAAAACTGACTTGACTATGGCTCGGGGACTCATCATTATTCGACACAAACCCTAAAGGGCCTATGCTTTAAGTTCGAACCTTATTCAAAATCGACTGTGGTGACTTCGAGGAAGCCACCCAAAATCAAAATCTCGAACGCACTGTTCAAAGCATAAGATTGTGCTAAAGTTTCACAAGGCAAAAAATGTGTTTGTAGATAAAAATTGAGAAGGCATTCAAAAGGATTTTTTTTATATATATGGGCAAAAATATGTACAAGGGACCGACGGGGGTCTAACAAAAAAAAGGAAAAATAAAATCCTAACTATGCTCGGGGCTGGTTTCTCCCTCAGGGGAAACTTCTCCTTCGGGCCCCTCGTCGTTATCAGACCCGCCTTGGCTGCCTTCATCATCATCGTCATCATTGGAGGAGACAAGCAACCTGGCATTAGCTTCAAGCGCCTTAGCTTGAGCTATCTCTTTGGAGAGATCAAAACCTCAAGCATGGATTTCCTCGAGGGTCTCCCTCCGGGATTGGCACTTCGCCAAGTCATTGCTCCATCTCTCTCGATTAGAAGCCTCCCTTAGTTGCGTCTAAGCAGCCTCGGCATCGGCCAGGTACACTACTATGGACTTGTCAGCCATGATTTTCGTCTTCCCGACCTCCGCCTTGGCCTCAGCAAGCTCGGCTTCAAGCTCCCCGATCCTTTTGGCCTGGCTGAGCTTTTCTCTTTAATTCTCCGAAATTGGACCTCGGCCAATGACAGTTTGGCCAAGGTAGCCTCTTTCTCCGCAGCATGGCGGCCTATGTTCTCCTTCCACCGATCACAGTCAGCTTTGATTTGATCGACTTCCCCTCGGAGTAGCTCGATCCTTTCCAGCTTTTTCTAAAACTGAGATATTGAAGTATTAACCTTCACAATTGGGTCGAGACCGTACTCTTTCGAAAGTATAATTACCAACTCGTCTAGCTCGGCATCTTCCTTACGATCCTGGGACAAGTCTGCTCGGAGGTCCCTGATCTCCTCTTCTTTCTGCACATAGAGGCATTTGAGGGCGTCTCTCTCCTCAATATGCTTTTTGAGATCGGCCTCACACCGGTTCAGCTCCGCTTGGGATTTGGTGAACGCTTCCTGATGAAGCATTACAACCCATGGAGAAAGGAAAGAAATCAGACAGAAGAAAATAAAAGCAAACGTAATAACGGGGGATGAAGTTTACCTGGTTTAGGAGACGCTAGGACTCTTCAAAAATGATCGTCGCATCTAGGTCGGAAACATCATCGACCCCCGCAAGGCAGCCTCTGAATATTTCTTCCCCATCGTGGACCTTTCCCATATCGGGGGTCTCCATAGATCGAGCCTCCCGAAATTGCCCTTCAGAAAATTCAGGGCCGGGCGGCAAATCATCAATATTGATTTCCCCAAGCAAGTCACTTGGGGCATTGTCTCCCTTCTGAAGAGCCCCAGAACCGGACCCTTCAGGCACACTCGCCTGTTGTTCATCACAGCAGGAAATATCTTCGGCCCTCGATGACTCGGGGACTTTGCTCGAAGCACCTTCCGAGATCTCCTCGGTCTGAGGGTGAGTCTCCTCGACCATCACCGGCCCAGCTGCTTTTGAAGCTTCGACGCTTCCCCTCTTTCGAGGCACCAGCTCACAACCAGCATCTTCCCCATCCTCTTCTTCATCTCGTAGCTTTTGGGCTACGTCGGTATATAGTGCGACGAAGTCGTTCTTCGACTTACGAGCCTTACTCTTCTTAGGATTCGGGGTATCAGAAGGTGATGCCCTTCTCCTTTTCTTGCCCTTAGACAGCTTGGGAGCCACCTTTTCCCTAGGCGGGGCCGACCTCATTTCAGCAACATCCCCGAGGCCTGCATAAAAATGAGTCAAGTATAAGTAAAAAGAAATGTTTCAGAAAAAGGCATTGAAAGCATACAGGATAAGCTACCATGACTCTTGGCCTCCTATCTACCCCTTGCCAAGTCACGCCAGTAGCACTCGGCATGGGAGGAAATCAACGCCAACTTCCGAACCTAATATTCGAGGTCGTGGACCGCGTGAGGCATCTAGGCAACCGCTGCATAACAGATAAAAGCATTACATAAAGCAAAAAACTAAGTTCGAAGACTAATGGGTAGTACGTTATTTACGATCGGGGTTCCACTTCTCGGGGAACGGCAGTTTCTCCTCTGGCATGAGGTCGTAGGTCCTTACCCGCACGAACCGGCTCATCCAACCCTGGTCCTTGTCCTCATCGATGCTCGCAAAAATGGACTTCGTTGATCGACGTTGGAGCTTGATTAATCCTCAAAAAAGTCGAGGTCGATACAACCATATGAGGTGGCTGAGAGTGAATTCCAACCCCTTGGCCTTGCTAGAAAATAAGCAGAGCATGATCACTATATGCCAGAACGAGGGATGAACCTGGCCGAGGGTAACCTGAAACCTCTTGAAAAAGTCAACGATAACTGGGTCAAGAGGACCCAATGTGAAGGGGTAAGTGTAAACACTTAGAAACCCCACCACGTTAGTGGTAATACTCTCTTCGAGAGCAGGGATCTGTACCACGACCTTGGCCCCCAGTTACAATCTCTCTTCACAGCCTCGATATTGCCCGCCTTTATCAAGCAGATGTATCTCGACACATGCTCACATCGGCCAGGGACCGATGAAGGGTTCTCGACTTTGAAGTCGAATTTTAAGACATAAGGACAGGGAACATACTTGTGAGGGATCGGTTCTACCGGCGTTTTAACACCGGTCGGTCGGGAAGAAGAGGAAGAAGCCTTCTCCTTTGTGGGATGGTCTTGGAGGTTTTTGCCATTGATCCAGATAGAAGGAAGCGGAAAGAGGTGAAATTGGTGTTATCGTACTAACAAAATTGACTCAACGGGTGGTGAAAGAGAAGAGATGGAGAGAGGAAAAAACTTAGAAAACTTGGTGAAGGTGGAAGTAAAGTTTTGATTCAAATAAAGAACCCTTATAGATTCACGGCGACGGTTTGGTGCGCTAGTGGGCGACCACCCACAGACAGACACTAATGATTTGGGGAACCGTACCGATGGGACATTTCGGTCACCTCGACCGCTTACGTCATGGGGATGGCGTCATTATCGCGGTCTCCAGAAAATCGAGGCTCAAATCGTTTCTTATCATTTTACTCTAAGAAACGAGGGGACTATCTATATACGGTGGAAATCGGGGCTACCAGATTTCATCATTTGATCAAAAAAGAGATACGACATTGAAAGGCCAGGACATCGAGTCCGGGATCGGAGTTTCTTTTCGAGATTGAGGTCTACATCACTAACCGAGGTCAGAAGATGGCATACTTCGAAATGATGCCGGTATAGTTCAGTAACGGAAAGGGCAAGATATCCGCAGCGGATAGAAGATCGTGGCATGAATTTCGGAAAGATCGGTCTTCGGCGGTTAATCAGTTGTCAAATATGATTTCCTACTATAATTAGAAGTGTACCTTGTTTAGAACTCCTCTATTATATAAAGAGAGATCTCATTCATTTGTAAGCATCATTGTTCACTAATAATAATACACACATCCACTGCTCTTTTATCTTGCTTACCGTTCATTACTGTTCGTCATTGTTGTTTCATTTCTTTATTGTTATTACTATTGCTCCATCTCGTGACTATCTTGGATCGAGGTCGAGATTCCACTTGCATACTGGTTTGATCTAATCTCCTAATTTATTTATTTAATTTCTTGTTTATCAATTGGTATTGAATTAAATTACATATCCTTAAAACCAAAGTATAAGTTGTGATTCGAATTTTAGGGTAAACATAAGTAACTCTCAATAACAAATATGATATTCACATATTAACTACGTAACTCGTTTAGGTGAATAGTTTATGGAAGGAAAAAGGGGGGTAAAGGGAGAGAAAGGTAGATGAAATCCAGCTCATAGGGACAGGACCCCACGTGCCAGTTCACGGACTCGTACACTTCTCATAAACTAGGGAGGAGAGAGGACCCTTTAGCTGTCTCCTCGTCTCTAACGCTGGCAACAACCCCTGATTATGACTTCTTCCCCTTTCCAGTTTTGTTCGACCACACCCTTTCTTACTTTCTTTCTTTCCCTGTTATTTTGTGTTGATTCTTCAGTATTAAATGTCCTACGTTTATAGTTGAGAAATTTAATTTTCAAATATATACTTATTGTTCTGTGGAACTTAGTATAAACTTGTAGTTGATCCAGACTTCTTCTGCTATTAATTGCCAACCATCACTCATTAATTCCATTAAATAAGCCAAATTATATTAAAATTAGTTGTTCTTGTTAGGATCGAAATAATTGTGTGTCATGTGAAAACTAGCAAAACAAACCTTGAGCAACGATAAATCAGACAATAAAAGAGAAATATATCAAAAGAGACACAAATACTTAACATGGTTCGACCTACATCCGCGGGTGGAGATGAACAATTCACTATATAAAAGAGAGTACAAAATATCGAGAGAACAACCTCTCGAAGAGGCAAACACAAGTGACAGGCTAATACTGCCCCGAAATCCTCCCCCCTAAACAAGACTCTCAAACCCCATATGACTACATTATGAGTGCTACTGAATGAGATCCTCAATTTATAGAAGTCCAAACCTTTGTCTACAAGAAAAATGACTAGCCAAATATGAGAGATTTATAATTTCATTCTACAAGAAGGAAAACTCAATTATAGTAAATATGTTGTATTTTTCTTCAAAAAATAGAAAAACCAAATATGATAAGAAAATAAAGACAAACACCTAACGGTATTAAAGCAGCTTATTCTTTTGTATATATTGGTTATCATCTACTTAATTTTCCAAATTGGAAATGTATGTTATTCTACAATTTTCTTTTTTTAATTTTGAAGAGATAATCGAGAAAGCAAAATGCAAGGACAGAGGTACTTATGTATAGTAGGATTATAATACATGTAAAATGAAATGGCTTTCAAATACGAAGAAGAACAAGACTATAAAGCACTAAATTGACAAAAGCTTGATTCCAAGGCAGAGGCAGCTAGCTGATGAATTTTTCAAAGTCATCTACTCGTATTTGATGAAACCAGACCACTGCGTGCAGTCATATATATTGGAGAGAGAGAGAGGGGATGTGGAGAACATTATGGTCTTCCACTAACATAGTAATTAAAAAACAAAAAACAAGATTAGCCTGGAAAATTAATTTTTTCTAAATGGGGTTTGACTGAAACTTTTGACTGTTTAATCATTATACTAACGGTTTAGTTATAGTTGTCTTTTTGCAGTTAAGTCCAGAGACTTTCGGTATCATCGCCAGCCGCTCATTTAAATGAGAAAGAATGAGTTCTTTTCATCTTTTTCTTTTCTGGAATCCGAATGATCTGATCGGTCTATACAATAATAATATTATAATAAAAGAGCCAGGCTACTACTAGGTCAAAGGGATCTTAACTGTTCTATCACCATGTATTCTTGGCTGTTAGGACAGTTGGCCATGTAACATTTTATGAATATTGGAATCGTTAAGAGAACATGGGGTGATGTGTTGGAATATTATTCTCTATTCCTTTTGATAATAGTCTATTTTAATCATGTATAGAATCGATCACCCTGAATTGGCCATGAAAGCATCGGACCATTGTCACAAAGACAGCATATTTACGGTTTCTATATGTATGTATGTATGTATTTTTCTACTATTAGTCCATGTAAGACCCCTTCTTGTTTATCATCTTAAATGTCTCTCCCACTAATAATTTTTCACAGTGGAAAATTTGGTCTAGTTTAATTTGATTGATAATTATTTGAACTTTTTTTAATATTCAAAGGCTGTTCTGATTATTGCAGAGGCTACATAAACCATTATGATAGTGCATTAGGGGCAGAATTTGCTGTATGTTGACGTGGCGCTACCACAGCGAATTTAGAGCCGAGAGAGGATATATTTGAGACGAAAAATAAGGGTGGAGACTTTTATGACTGCTTGGTTAATAGCGGGCAAACGTAAGACAAATATTTCAAGGGTAAATTAGAACCTATTGCCAAACAAATGACTTTGCGTGCTGCTCCACAACAAGTGAGCAGTATCCCTTTTTATTTTAATCGAAAATAAGTGTTTATTTACCTAATCAATGAGGAATTAATTTTTATTTTTCAAAATTTGCCCTTATTTACATATTCCAATGTGTCAAGATAACAATTAAGGTTAATTTAGTGAATACATCTTTTTTTCTCTAGGAGTTCGTAATTCCTTAATGGGTAGGTATGGCAAAGGTAAAATAGTCATTTTTTATTGTGGATCGGAGGGGGTAATATCTAAAACGAAAAGAATTACTCCATCCGTTCCAATTTATGTGAACCTGTTTGACTGAGCACGGAGTTTAAGGAAAAAATGAAGACTTTTAGGATTTGTGGTCCTAAACAAGTCCAAATGGGGCCCAGAGTATTTGTGTGGTTATAAAAGCTTCTCATTAAGGGTATAGTTGTAAGTTTAAGCTAAATTGTTACCAAATTTAGAAAGGGTTCATTCTTTTTGGAACGAACCAAAAAGGAAATAGGTTCACATATACTGGAACAGAGGGAGTAGTATTAAACACAAAAACAAAAGGGGAAGAGAAAAGGCAAAATGGCTCAAAATAACCATGTTATAAACCACAATCACGATACGTAAATGGTGGGAAGGTGGACCATTTGAGTGTGAAGGCCTTAGTTTGGTTAGTGCCCAATAAAAACTAGATGTTGGTGGTCGTTAGGGTTTAACCAAATGAGGGAATACGATTCTCCCAACTGGTCTTGCAACTAGTACAACGTCATCAATAATGATACTAAAAGTTTTATACAATCCTAAAGATTGTGGACCCCCATTATCATCAAAATTCCACAAATATATACTATACAAACTAAAATAATAATACTACTATATATTCAACAAAATCTTGATTATAAAATGGAATAAGAACAATATTACATAATACAATAATGTAAAAAAAAAAAAAAAGAAACGAAAGGAATAATAAGTTGGAAAGAATTAAGAGTTAAGAGTTAAGACGGAGGCCAAATTATGCAAAAGAAAACAGAAAGAAGAGAACGCAAAGACAACTAGAGATGAGAAAGAACGCAGAAGACTATTGATAGGAAGGGGAGGGTATTTTAATGCTGCGACAGAGAGGACAGAGTCAAGTGCTTCTAGTCTCGCAGCTGTCATTCGTTACCCAAAGCCATTACCCCCACCCCACCCCTCTTAGGTGCGGGGCGAAAAATGTTCAGTACGGGTTTGGACGAATTCAATAATTTTTGCTAGATCTTATATTTGTATTAGAAAATTTATTAATTACCTATAAATATTTGACTGTAAATCCAATAAATAAAACGAGCTCCGTTATAATAACAAATTCAGAAGCCATAAACTTGAAATTATAGTTCTCCCTCCGCCTACCTCCCCTCTGCCTTAAGAGTTTGCAGCTGTCGAATCCCTCTCTCCTCTTATAATATTTTTATTTGTTAAACATATTAGCCAAAACAACAGCTATAAACATCACTAAGCTATATTTGTTCCTACCCTTTTATTTCTCTCTCCATGATCCTTTTCTGCTGCAAGACTCAGAGAGAAAGAGAGAGAGAAAGATAGGAAAGGGAAAAAAACATTACAAGAGAAAGAAGAAGCTAAGGTGGTACAGGAGTTATGCCATTGTTAACAACAGAACGCCATAGCCATTCGATATTGTGAATAATATTCAGGGCTAGTTCATTATATTGTTTTTCTTTGCTTAAGGGACAAGTCAACAACAACCTTACATTTTTATGCAGTTGAAGTTTTAGATATATATATATATATGCAATGGCTTATCAGCATTATCGATCACCTTTTGGGGACACAACTTACACAAAAGTGTTTGTTGGTGGTCTGGCTTGGGAAACACCAACTGATATAATGCGACGTTATTTCGAGCAATTTGGAGAGATTCTTGAAGCTGTTATCATTGCTGACAAGAACACTGGCAAATCTAAAGGATATGGTTTCGTAAGTTCTATATATCGTTTCTGATCACATTATGTGATTTAATTAGTCCATCATTTGCTGATCGAAATAATTGTGTGGACGGACACAGGTAACTTATCGTGATCCAGAATCAGCAAGAAGAGCATGTGAGAATCCAAACCCAGTAATTGATGGGAGAAGAGCAAACTGTAACATTGCTTCTCTTGGACGCCCTCGTCCTTCACCACCTCGAGGTACTCAACTTTTCTGTTTGATTGTTTATTTGACTAGTCAAACTTTATTTCTCGATAAAAGCACCACCACATATTAATCATATTTAAATAACCTTAAAATGTCTTAATTATGATAGGTAGGGGACAAGGAGGGAATCCTTATCAAGGAGGAGGAATACCACAAGGACCAACATCATCATCTTATAGTGGGGTGGCAGCAGCACCATTGCCACTCCCTCCACCACCTGCAACTCCTATGATATATTCACCATATGGGTAAGTTAATTAATTTGTTTTATTTCTTAAAATTATTTATTTGATGCTTTTTTTGTTAGTCCATGCTAGTAAATGAAAAAAAAATATAATGGTCCATCATCTGATCATATACTGCAGAATGAAAAAGATGGGTGATAAAAATGGCAGGCATTGCCAGTGGTATTACAACTGAGAAAACCTCTCATTGATGTTGTCGTATGCCTTCATATAATCATACAAATGGAAATAAATATTTATATATCATCTAGTAATTTTATTCAATGCAGGTTGGTATAGGCAGATCAATAATAAATAAATTGGTGAATGGTGACTGTTATGCACTGAGTTGTCAGTTGCAGACAACGTGTAATGCTTTTCTTTTTTCTGTCCTTAATATTGGATTTTGGCTCGTTTATACTTGAACATATACTTATATATAAGAATGTCCCTCTGGTTTTCAATTTAAAAGAGACTCAAACAGTTTGAAAGATAAACTATTATTATCAAGAAAAATTCAACCTTACTTTTTTCCTTTTCTTGTTTTTGAAAATGAGAAATGAAAATAATGCTGGCTAGAGCCATTTTGACTTTAAATCTACTTGCATGAATTTTATAACCAAATAGATGGAGTATTTTTCTTATGTATTGTTTATCGATACCTTTCCTTCACCTATTTCAACATTTCCTTGCATTTTTTATTGCTTGCAAAATAGATGCAAAGAGTTCTTTGTGAAAAACTCACTTTTTTGGGGGGTCATTTAATTTAGTGATCCGACCATCTTTGCATGCCCACGAACTAGTTGGCGGGGCTTCGATATTCTCACAAATAATGGACAAGTGGTTTTCTTTACTTTCGATAATTTTCTGTCCCCTCTCTCTCACACAAAAAAGGCTGAACAAAGACACTAGTTTGGCCTTTTTTATTTTCCTTGTACTTTGAACAAGGCGTGATTGTTATAGATATCATAAAGTATAGTACTGTAGCACGAGTAGAAGAAAAAGTAACCAGCAATATTATAGCACAAACATATGAAAATCTGACATGCACATTATATTGCATTCTTTCAACCCGCTCCTCAGCATTCCAAATTGGTTCCTTTTTCAATCATCACTTTGGTTGGCTGATCTTTCTCTTGTGTCTTTCCTATTAACTTTTTATTCTCCTATCACAAACATAATATTTGCTATACCTCTACGTTAGTCATCTGTAAAATCTAACCAAATCTTCAAGAAATGCGACAACAATATAATATATCCATGTGTGGCTAACTAAAAATTAAAACATGACAAATAAGGTACGCTTACATTTATGTGCACGTACATACAACATTTGTTACGCCCTTGTTTTTGTTGTACAAGGGGTGCTTGTCGCTCCGTTGTTTGTCTCACTTACCTTATTATAACACGTTGAGAGTACGTTCTTTATAATAAGAGTCCTACTGTTTCTAGGGTACCTTTTACGTGAAAGCTGCTTGCACTAGTTCCATATTAGTTTCAAAGTACTACTAGTATGGATCTTAATCACATTAATTGTAATGAGTTTGCAGCTTTATGTTTGCAACTAGTTAAGCAAAGGGGCCATTTTCAATGTTACTGTTCTAGCTGTTAAAATTAGATTCGCTTGTCTAGGCAATTACAACATTCAAGTCCCGGGAAACTCAAGGGTTCCTAGTTGACAAATTGATGAACTAGAAAGTTTGAAATATACTAAAAATATTAACTTCTGAACACTCCTTTAGAACGATGCATGCAGCAAATGAACATTGAGGGAATAAGATTCTGGTACATTTGGTATGCAGAATATTTTTGGGACATAAATCATTTTCGGAAAAATTAACATTTTTCGAGAAATGTTTTTTGGTCTTTAGCATGGCGTGTAAAAATGTGTTTTGGAAAAAAAAAAAAAAACTCCATTTATTAGAGTATTTGTCTACCTAAGCGTACGCAGGATTTTGTATAAGGGGTGTCACACTTACTCCTTAAGAAAGTAAACAAATTTATAACATCAAACTCGATGGATAAACTGTCTTAGACGCACTCGGAAAAACTTATGGTGTGAAGCATTCAGAATACTATTAAAAAAAACATTTAAATTCTTTTTCTTGATTTTAAATATTTTTCCTTAATAATGAAGTTTCTTTTAGAGCTACTATTGTGATTTGCCTTTTCTTTAAACAGTACTTTTTCTTTTTTTGGATTTTCGCTAAACTCTCTTTGCATGTTCAGGGACTCTTTTTAATTATAGAAAGGAAAAAAATATCTGGTCAAATTACATTGTATCATTCGCTTGTTAAGTGACGAAAAAGTAAGAAAAGTTCCTAGAAAACTTGAACCCGCAAAGCCCAGTAATCTAGTGAACTGCTTTGCCACTGGGCTGGAGAACCTTAATCCTACAAGCGGTGTCACTGTAATAGTATTTAACTGTTATATCGTTTTTAATTTATTATTTAAGATATATTTAGTAATTTTTTTTTTAAGCGGTGTCACGTGACACCGCTTGTAACCATGTGGATCCGCACCTTTTACCACAGCTTGACTTGAAATGCTCTTTTCAGTGATTTCTCCTTTAGAAGTGGTTACATTATTTATATACCTCTAACCAAGAAGATTATTTCTTAATGTTACCCTTTGCTTTGAAAATATTTTGCAGGTATGCGACTTATCCTCCTGATTATTATCACCAAGTCAGTACCATTAGCCTTAGTCTTTCAATATTTTGAATTTTCCTTCTTTTACATTCAAATTCAAACTAAAAATGAAAAACAGTTAAATGTATGATAATGACATGAGGGAAATTATAATGAACAGGGAATGTACAACCAACAGTACCAGCAAGCACAGTATTATCAGCAAATGTATGGAAGTTCATCGTCTCCATATTATTACGGATATTCCATGCAGGGATCAAGGGGAACATTTTCTGCTGCTCACCCCCAACGTTTTCAAGGCGGACCTGCAGCTTCTTATCTTTATTATCCTACTACTCCCTTGCCCGCCGATGTTGCTGCTTCCTTCTCCTCTTTCACTTCCCCTCCTCCTCCTTTACTCCAACACCCTCCTGCCGCTACTAGGCTTCAATTTCCTTCTCCTACTACTGGTAAGTCTCTTTACGATAGAATTTAGTTTATGTATGCTAATAGTGTATAGAGAGAGCTTAGTGCATCGTGCTGCCTGCTGATAGTATAAATAGTAGTCACTTTTAAGCTATCAAGGTATTTTAACATGTAGCAGTAACCTACCTTAGTTCGAGGTTACTATACTTAGGGACGGTTACCTATAGTTTTCTTTTGGATGACCTCATAGTGTATAGAAGTTAAAACTCTTTAGCATCACATTTAAATCTCAGAAACAACATATTATGTAACTTGATTAATTAAAACTACATAAATAGGTCTCATAAGGTGAATTTGCAGAAAGAAGATATTAAGCGATATATATATATACTACGGTTACTGTAATATAATAATAAGTGTATAAATTTTATGCAACATATGGAAAGGTATAAGAGTAATTTAAGGTAGCTAGAGGGTATATAGCGGGCCATGTGGGGAACTCTAAGCATGTGACATGAGCTGTCTGGGGAAGGCAGTGATCTATCAATGGGTCAAATGAAAATCATATGCCAGGGAGGCATTTCTGAGTGTAAAATAACAGTAACTGCATGTGAGAATGGTCATACGAATCTTAGACTAGATAAAATGCATGGTTCTAAATGGGCAGTGAATCAAGTGGCTGAATTTATATGAATTCCCACTATCCCTTAGAAAAAAAATTGTGCTATTTTAGGTACAACACGGTAACTAGTGATCTATTGTTTGTTCAGTGCATGTCCTCATCTGGGAGATTCAATGGGGACCTTTTATTTCTTTCTTTCATGAAGTGGTGGACAAGATTGATTATTTAATTTGGAATGACTTTTTTGCAGTTTTTTCTTTTCTTTTCGTGAATTACTAATATGTGCGTAGTAAGACTAGAACATATTTAAGAACTCTTAGTTCAACTATGGAGATATTGAACATATATGATTTAAATTATACTAATAATTAGGCTGCAAATCCAATTATTGGGTCACAAAAATTGTCAGCAACATGTTTCAAAAGTTTTCACGGACCTACACCTCCTATTGACTGTATATTTTGCAGCTGTTAGGAACTTAGGATTGAGTTACGCATCTCTTAGGTAACTGAATGTATTGCTGAACATTTGTTATCCCACATAAATTGTAGGGCTGTGCATATTTAGGGTAAAACCAAATAAAAAATTGAGTTATTGGTTTGATGGTTCGGGTTATTGTTTATTAGTTGTGTGACATGTTAGTGCTCTATGACAATTGAGATATGGGACTCAGATTTTGGTAACAGTGATTAATTACGTTATAGCTGATACATACAACTTAAATTCTTCTATGATTAATATATTGATATTTTTTGTACCATTGTAAACTGGCAGAATCACAGATTCCACAGCAGACATCAGGAGAAACAATAGAAACTGGGACTGTGACTACTGAGAGTCCAAACACATAAAAAGAGAGTACAAGCTCATCATAAAAGCATATTATCAGTCATGCATGGTGAAAATAAAAAAAATATTGTACAATCTTTAACTAAAAATTAACGATGTTTCGTCATCAACCTCAATGACTTTATTCAAAAATCTATCCATAATTTTTCTTGGTCCATGGTAAGTTATGTATCCAGCTGAATACTCCAGAGGAATATTGATCTTAACAACAATGGCTGGTAAAGATGGACTACTCAGATACATGGCCGCTTCCTATCTTCTTTCTTTATCTTTTTTTATTTCCTTATTTCTTTTTCCTTTTAAACAAGGAAAACATTTCAATTGTTGTTCATTTATTTAATTTTCATTTTACTAAACATCCTTTATTACTGTACGAACAGTAGGACGGAAATATTAAGCCCTCAATAACGAATTATGACATATTTACCCCCTTATTAATTTCTTTTTCCAATATATATATATTGTATTCTTTTTTTATTTTTCCCTATATGTAGTTATTGGTGTATAATTTTTATTTCCTTGTTTCTTTTAAGGTTGGAATCACCAAAAGTAAAAGACCAGAAATGAAAAAAAAAAAGTTTATTAAAGACACTATGCGTTGTTTTCATCTTAAATCATAAGCAACTGCTGACTGAAATAAGGAGCTCTCTTTTACCCAATCCTGTGGAATGATAAGGATAGTGCTTTCATGAAATTGTTGAATATTAAAATTGATAATAATATCTAAGTGAAAACAAGAATATAAAGTTAATGCTTTAGATAATTGTGAAGGAAATGACTTATTCCCAAAGAAAAAAAAAGGTAAATTTTAAAAAAAAATTCCGGCAATCAATTATCAAAAATAACTTATTTTGTGAAAATTGTTTTCGTCATACTAAACACACCCTAACGGAGTACTCATATTCAGCTGAATTAGATGGCAACCACAGAATACAAAACCAATTCGTAATTGTAAGTCATAGCATCATAACGACAGACACAAACCAATTATCAAATCCATAGATGAGCTTAGTAAGCTAGTTTCAATGTGAACCTCATAAGGGATACAATTGATAAATTCTCTTGAAAAAAAAAAAAAACTAATGGAGATTTCAAGTCATAGCATCCTCTTACGTCTTATAGGATGCACAAACAGGATTTCTTTACGGGAATCAAAATATAAAGAAATAAACACACGAATAATTAATTAAGGGAATTCAACATATAGTATATTCACATTAAAAAAAAATCTATTTATAGTACAATGTAATTTCCGACGAAGGGGTATCAATTGACTCCTCTTGACCAATGATAGCTCTGCCCTTGGTGTGCCTTCTGTGAAATTATGGTGCACAGACAATGTCAAGAAGGCAGTGTATTGATTGATAATCAGTTACATGAGTCCTATGTATTTATACAGTATTTTCATCTTATATTTTGGCTATACTACATAGAGTAGGACTCTTCTAGGATAGCTAATACAAAGAGTCCTAATTCTTCTAAACTAGGACTAAGTGATTGCATAGTTATCAGGTTTGTTAGCCTGATCATTGTTTTCAACACTTCCCCTCAAGCTAGTGGGAGGTGACTTCACTACACCTAGCTTGTCTCGAAAAAACTAGAACTGGTCTGTGCCAAGAGCCTTTATATGAACATCTGCTAGTTGGTCCTTGGACCTAACAAATTGAGTAATCAATTGTCCTTGAGCTACCTTCTCTCTAACAAAGTGGTGATCTAGTTCTACATGCTTAGTTCTAGCATGCATTACTGGATTTGTAATCATGTATAGAGCACTCAAGTTTCACAAAATAAGACAGGAGCAGTCTTGATATACATTCCAATGTCTTGTATAATGTAGCTTATCCAGGTAAGTTCAGCTGCAGTTGTTGCCAGTGCTCTATACTCAGCTTCAACACTTGACCTTGCAACAATATTCTGCTTCCTTGATGACCAGGAGACACAATTTGCACTAAGGTATATACAATATCCACTAGTAGACCTCCTTGTAATGGTACATCCTGCCGAGACTACATTTGAGAATCCATACAGCCTGAAGGAAGACGACTGATATGATTCTTAGTCCATGATCGATGGTTCCTTTGACATACCTTATTATTCTCTTTAATGCCTGAAGATGCATGCTGTTTGGATTCTGCATGAATTGACTTGCAAGATTAACAACATGACTAATGTCTGGTCTTGTGAGTGTGAAGTACTACAAGCCTCCTACAATGCTTCTGTAAGCTGAGGGATCAACTGCTTTGCCGGTTGCTTTTTGTAGACTGTTGGCCCAAGTAAAGGTTAGTTTTGAAGATTGACAAATGAACTCAGAATGAACCAGGTCCATCTCAGTGGAGCACAGATGTGGATAGACTTGAGCATGTGGGATGCACGTGAAGAAGATAAACCTAACTTGACAGATTTGATATCTCCTGATCCTGATCGAAAAGGTTGCATACTTGATAAGGAGAAGGACTCATTACTCAAAGAGAACACAGTTTAAGAAAGGGAAGGAGTTAGAGGTTGAGATCAACTAGAACTCTTCCACCAAGGAAGACAGAACTCTAGTCAATCTCTATTTACTAACTCTATAAATATCAGTGTTGTTCTATTTTACAGGTAACACACATAAGTAGAAGTTAAACGTGAATTGAGAGCAAAATAGCAAGGCAATTTTGCGAGCAGTTCGTGTGCGATTCAAGTGTGCAAACATGAAGCTACTTGAACTAGATAGAAGAACCACTTCTGAGTGTCTGTCTTTTATTCTAGTTCAATTGTAGTAGGTGGTTTCATATCGTACCTTTTAGCTTTATCTAGAGGTAATTGTAATAGGTACTCAGAGTTTTCAAGTTAGAGTTAACTTGAAATTTTCGCAACAGTTAGAGGCTGTGTGCTACAACGGGATTAGAGTTAGTCCTAGGTTTACAAAAGAGTTTCTGTAAATGCAGTTTTTGGCTCAGTGATTTTAGTGGAGAGTTTGGGAAAATCCTACTGAAAAGTAGGTCGTGGTTTTATCACCTTTTGAGCCAGGTGTTTGCCACGTAAAATACTTGTGTTCTTTACTTTCCGCATTTACTATTTCTGTAATAGTAGGTTAAGGAACACTTAGAAGAACCAGGTCCTTCCATAATCAGTTTAAGCGAAAAATTGGTTACCACACAAATCACCCCCCCTCTTGTGTGGTATTGAAGTATAAAACATCAATTGGTATCAGAGCGCGTTATCCTTGAAGAGGCTAACACCTTAGGAACAGATCAAGATGAGTGCACCACCTGGAAATTGGGAAGGACAATCCTTTGTTAGGTCTCCACTCTTTAATGGCCAGTATTACTTCTGGTGGAAAAATAGGATAAGAGATCACATCATTGGAGAGGACTATGAGCTATGGGACATTGTCACTAATGGTCCCCTGGCTACCTTGAAAAAGAATGCTGAAGGAGTATATGTGCCAAAAACAAGAGCTGACTGCAATGCTGAGGACTTGAGGAAGTGGCAAAAGAATGCTAAGGCCAAGAAATGGCTTGTGTGTGGATCGGACTTGGTCCAGACGAGTACAATAGAGTTCAAAGCTGTACCACTGCTAAGGAAATCTGGGACACTTTGCAAGTGGCTCACGAAGGAACTCCTCAAGTGAAGAGATCAAGAGGAACACTACTGTATTCTCAATATGAGAACTTCACCATGAAGGAAGGAGAAACCATTCAAGAGATGTATACAAGGTTCACCACACTAACAAATGAACTTAAGTCTCTTGGAAGGGTTATTCTTGAAGTAGACAAAGTTGAGAAAATTTTGACAAGGGTTATGCCAGTCACTTGGAAAAGCAAAATCACTGCAATTCAAGAATCAAAGAATATTGCCTCTCTCAAGTTGAATGAGCTAATTGGAAATCTTATGGCCTATGAACTTAGAAGGCAAACCATGAAGATGGATGCACCCAAGAAGGAAAGGAGCCTGGCTCTTAGAATCACTGAGGTTGCTAATCTAGAAGAGGATGAAATGGCTATGATCACAAAAGACTTTAAGAGGTATCTAATGAGAGGAAAGGGTTCTTCAAGAGGTGCAAGCTACAACAAACCAAGGGTTCCTGAAAAACAGACCAACGAGGGCTGCTACAGTATAGTAAGACTGATCACCGCATCAAAAATTATCCTCAGCGGGAAATTGAATGGAAGAAGGAAAGGGCTGAACGAAGAAACAGGAAGAAGGAAGATGTCCATCCCAAGAAGAACAAAGGATCAACAAAGGCTATGGTTGCTGCTTGGGGAGAAAGCTTAGATGAGGATTCAGAGGATGAGGATGGAGATGAACAAGCACTTATGGCCTTTGGAGAATCTGATGAGGAATCAGAGGTAAGTGTGGTTCATCTCAAAGACAAGATTAAGTTTTTGTCTAAAGAAAGTCTATCTGAGTTACTTCTAGATTTCATTGATGAATCTGAGGTCAAAAACAATGAAAAGGAACAACTGTCTAAGGAATGTGTGATTTTGAAAGCTAAGTACAAAAATTTGGAACTCAGGGCTAGTGAAAGTGATAGTAAAAATGCCGAGTTAAAGAACCGGGTTCTTGAACTTGGCACCACTGTGCTAGAGCTTAGATCTGAAAATTTAAAACTAAAATTAGGAACAGATAAAATGAAAGCTGATCATTCACATCTCACTTTAGACGAAAATCTAGGAAAAATAAAAGATGAGTTGTACAAAAGAGATGAGCAGATAAGAGCCCTAAAAGAAGATCTAAGCAAGGTTAAGCATGAACTAGACAGAACTTGTAAATGGAATAGGTCCTCTGATGCACTTTCGTGGCTACAAGAACACCATAGTAGCAATAAGAGAGGACTTGGCTACGGGACCCCTGCACATAAGTGGGATCCCAAAAGCAAGTACATCACACTTCCTGAGAACGAAATCTGCGCACACTGTGGTAAGACAGGTCACTACAAAAGTGATTGTACTGCAAAAGAAAAGGCTAGCCAAAAGAATAAAACATTTGTTCAAGGGAAGAATAGGTTGCCAGAATGAGCTAAAATGAATTTAATTCACCTTTTTGCCTATAGAAAGGGACCCAAACTAGTTTGGGTTCCTAAGACTAACCCCTGATTTCCTTTTGCAGGCTCAAGTGAAGGGGAGCAGTCAAATATGGTACATGGATAGTGGTTGCTCAAAGTATATGACTGGAAGCAAGAACCAGTTCCTTTCACTTGAGGACCTCATAGAAAGTAATGTCTCCTTTGGAAATGGTAAGAAATGTGAGACATTGGGGTTGGAAAGGTAGGTAAGACAGACTCACACTCCATTGAGAATGTCTATTTGATAGATGGCTTGAAATACAACCTAATCAGTGTATCACAACTGTGTAGCAGAGGTAACTTGGTAGCATTCACCTCTACCAAATGTTTTGTGATAAATCTTACCACTAAACAAGATTGTTTTACAGGGAAAAAGAGTAAACAATATATACATTGTATATTTGTCCACTCTTTCAGAAAATGAACTCATTTGCTTAAGTGTGCTGGACAATGATCCCCTCCTTTGGCACAAGGGACTTGGACATGCAAGTCTAAGTCAACTCAACAAATTAGTCTCCAAGGACCTAGTGATAGGGCTGGCTAACATCAAGTTTAAGGAAGACAAAGTTTGTGAGGCTTGTGCAAGGAGGAAGCAAGTAAGATCCTCTTTTAAATGCAAGAAAGTGGTAAGCACGACCAAATCGATGGAACTGGTTCATATGGATCTCTGTGGTCCAATGAGAACATTAAGCAGAGGTGGTAAAAATTATGTGATGGTGCTTGTTAATGATTACTCTAGGTTTACTTGGACATTGTTTTTAACATCTAAAGATGAAGCATTTGACATGTTTACTTTTTTTGTTAGAAAAACTCAGAAACAACTAAGTAATCAACTTGCATCAATTAGGTCTGATCATGGAACTGAATTTGAAAATGCTAATTTGCTGAATTTTGTGATGTGCATGGCATAGATCATAATTTTTCTGCCCCTAGGACTCCACAAAAAAATGGAGTAGTTGAAAGAAATAATAGGACACTTGAAGATATGGCTAGGACTATGCTTCTTTCTAGTAAACTGCCCCATAGCTTCTGGGCAGAAGCTGTAAACACTGGATGTTACATCAGTAATAGGTGCATGACTAGACCTCTTGTAGAGAAGACTCCCTGTGAGTTACTTAAAGGGAGAAAACCAAATATATCCCATCTTAGAGTATTTGGATGCAAGTGCTTTGTGCACAACAATGGAAAGGACTCCCTAGGTAAGTTTTATCCCAGAAGTGATGAGGCAGTATTCTTGGGATATTCTTCACATAGCAAAGCTTATAAAGTGTACAACAGAAGAACTTATGTGTGTAGAAGAAAGTGTACATGAGGTTTTTGATGAAACTAACATTCTTTCTGAGAAACAGGAACTTGAAGATAAAGCTACTGGGCTGGTAAAAAGTTTAAATGAAATCACAGCCCAAGGTGAAGCTGCACCAGAAGAAGGTACAGGTTCTTCCATCCAGGGCAACCTGACAGGGCGAACTAAACAAAGAAGAACAGAATCTAATTCCTCAATGGAACCTGTCCATGAGCCTGTTCCTCAGCAACAAAACATGGGAGAAGCATCAAGCAAAAATCAGTTGGTTGTGAAACCTTACAAGTATCAATGTTCATCCCATTGAGAACATAATTACTAATCCAACTTCTGGAATTAAAACTAGATCTTCATTAAAGAATCTAACTAGATCTTCATTAAAGAATCTTTGTGCTTTTGATGCTTTCTTATCTCTTATTGAACCTAAAAATGTTGCTGAGGCTTTCCAGGATGCAGACTGGGTAAATGCAATGCAAGATGAACTCAACCAGTTTGAAAGGATTCAAGTTTGGCATCTGGTTCCTAGACCCAAGGACAAATCAGTAATTGGCACTAAATGGGTCTTCAGAAACAAACTGGATGAAGATGGAACTGTTACAAGGAACAAGGCAAGATTGGTGATTCAAGGTTATAGCCAAGAGTAGGGAATAGACTATGATGAGACCTTTTCTCCAGTTGCAAGGTTGGAAGCAATAAGACTCCTCATAGCCTTTGCTGCATACATGGAATTTACTCTTCACCAGATGGACGTCAAGAGTGCTTTCCTCAATGGCTACTTAAAGGAAGAAGTGTTTGTCAAACAACCTCCAGGGTTTGAAAGCAAGGAGTGTCCTGATCATGTATACAGACTTGACAAGGCACTCTATGGACTCAAGCAGGCTCCTAGGGCATGGTATGAACGACTATCGAAATTTCTGCTTGAACATGGATACAAGAGAGGTAAAATTGATAACACTCTATTCTTGAGGGAGAAAGATAAAGATCTTCTAGTAGTACAAATATATGTTGATGACATAATTTTTGGAGCAACTACTGGAAAACTAAGTAAGGAATTTGCTAAACTAATGGGGAGTGAATTTGAAATGAGTATGATGGGTGAGCTTAATTTCTTTTTAGGCTTGAAAATTAAACAAAACTCAAATGGAACTATGATCCATCAGCAGAAATATGTAAAAGAGTTGCTTAAGAAATTAAAAATGGAAGAATCTAAGGAAATAGATACTCCTATTGCAACAGCCACAAAATTGGACATAGATGAACCTGGTTCATCTGTTGAACAGAAGTTGTATAGGGGTATGATTGGTTCACTTTTGTATCTTACTGCTAGAAGACCTGATATTGTTTTCAGTGTAGGGCTTTGTGCTCGATTTCAAGCAAATCCAAAAGAATCCCACTTGACTGTTGTCAAGAGAATATTGAGATACTTGAGAGGCACCACTGACCTTTGCCTTTGGTATCCAAAAGGTAATAACTTTAACCTAGTGGGATATGCTGATGCTGACTATGCAGGTTTCCTTGTAGACAGGAAGAGCACCTTAGGTATGGCACACTTCCTTGGTTCATGTCTTGTGTCATGGGCTACTAAAAAGCAAAATTCAGTGGGCTTATCTACTGCTGAAACTGAGTATGTTGCTGTTACTTCATGTTGTGCTCAATTGCTGTGGATCAAACAATAATTAATGTATTTTGGAATTGATGTTGGTTGCATCCCTATTTTTGTGATAACACTAGTGCTATTTGTATGACAAAGAACCCGGTTCATCACAAGAGAACTACGCACATAGATGTTAGGCACCATTTTTTGAGGGATAACTATGAGAAAGGCTTGATCACTGTAGAGTTTTGTACTACTGATAAGTAGATTGCTGACATCTTTACAAAAGCACTGAGTAAGAGCTTTGAAAGGAACATGTTAGAATTAGGGATGATTAAGATCACCTATTAGAACCAGTTCAGAATGCACAATGAAAAAAAATATTTTTTTAATTGGTTAGAAAATCTGGAACTTGTGTAAATAACTAGATTAATCGTTGCTCAGTCTCATACTGTAAATAGTATACTCCTGTGCCATGTATTAATATGACTCACTGATTTCTAACAAAATTTTCTCTATCTTGGCAAATTGAGACATGATCAAAAGGATTCTCAGTGAAGAACGTGGTTCATCTAAATAACGAGGTATGTTTTCTAAACTCTGCACAATTAGAATTATTAATATTTAATTCATGAGCAGAGTGGCAAAGCCTATTGAGGCTGTTAATGTGGATAAGATGGACCCGGTCCATCAAGTTGAACATGTGGAGGTTCAGACCCCTAAGCCCAAGAAAGCCAAGACTTCCTCAAAGAAGTCTTCTTCTGTATCCAAGCATGCTGAACCCCCCACTTTGGCTAAACGGACTAGGTCCGCTGTGAAAGCCAAAAAAGTTAAAATTACTAAAGAAGAAGACTGGAGTGGTGAGGAGCAGAATGAATCAGATAATGAACAGGACAAGCCGGCCAAGTTTGGCAAACAAACTATCTTGAAGGCAGACTCTTGAAGGACTTGGAGGAAGAAGGGATGGTTCTACTGCTTGAAAGGGTAGAGGTGCAGGGGTGGAAGGACATGGTCCTTCAGTTAGATGGCAGACTGGCCCAAAATGAGATTATTGAATTCATGGCAAATGCTGAGGTGAAGGATGGGAGAGTCACCAGCCTGGTGAAAAGGGTTCAATTGTCTTTTGATGCAAAAGAGCTGGGTGAAATCCTTGGTATACCTTCTGAAGGTTATGATGATTACACAAGGCAAAAATGGCCAAGTCTGGACTCCCTTCCTACTGCCCTAGCCATCACTCGGAAATTCTATGATAGTAAGGAGGTCAATGCCCCAAAGGTTGTTTGTAAGAGTGAAATGAAGCCTTCCCACAGGGTACTGTTTTGAATTCGTCATCAAGTGTGTGCTACCTAGGAAGGAAAGAAGGCACATTGCCAACTACATGGACTTGGTTTTGATGGAATGTCTAGATAGTGGGCGGCAGATCAACTAGCCTGGGTTTATAATCAAGCTTCTAGATCGGGTTATCAATGGCTCCAAGGCCCATGCCACTCCTTATGGTTTCATTCTCACTACTTTGCTTGCTTAGTGTAATGTGCATCTGAAGAAGTGGGAGATGGCCACAAGTAAAGACCATTTTGGAATCAATACTCTGCTCGCTTGTGACTTTGAGATCACTGCCACTCCCAATGAACCTGGTTCATCCAAAAAGACACTTGTAAATAGCAGGGTCAGATCTCTATTGCAGGAGAGTGGGGCAAAGGATACTGAGATAGCAAGGCTGAAGACTCGTTTGGTAGAGGTAGAATCTGAGAGACATGCTCTCGGAACTGAGCTCACAAAGGAAAAGGCGAAGAATGATGGAATTCTTCAAGACATGCTGCACCTTCTCCAAGCCAAAACCCATACCCCAAGTTCTTCCAAGCCTTAATTTCCTAAGCCACGCCTAGACCTTTCAGTGACCCAGATTAGGGATTTTTTTTTGTTGCTCATGTTTTAACTATTTTTGTTTCTTTTTGTGGATTGTGGCAGAATCATACCCTCTATCAATGAAGTTTGCTGCTTTTGCTCTTGTTGACTGTTTATATTTCCTGATAGTTTGAGTGTGTAGTTGATTACTGATGATTAATCCATGAATGCATTTGCAGTTGCCCCAGTGGCCATGAGTAATTGTTAAAATCTAGGAATCACACATTGTTTGTGCAACTTTTTGATGATGCCCAAAGGGGAAAAATAAATTGTGCTTTATATTCTGAATAGTGATGTTGATAACCTAATGAACGTGGTCCTTAATGATAAGTGAAAAATGTTTCTAACACTGCATTGATGTTGAGTTGAGTTCTAGCAGGGCCTAAGTGTATGAAAAGCATAGAGTTTTTCATCAATAAAAAGGGGGAATTTGTTGGCCCAAATAAAGGTTAGTTTTGAAGATTGACAAAGGAACTCAAAGGGTACTGTTTTGAATTCGTCATCAAGTGTGTGCTACCTAGGAAGGAAAGAAGGCACATTGCCAACTACATGGACTTGGTTTTGATGGAATGTCTAGATAGTGGGCGGCAGATCAACTAGCCTGGGTTTATAATCAAGCTTCTAGATCGGGTTATCAATGGCTCCAAGGCCCATGCCACTCCTTATGGTTTCATTCTCACTACTTTGCTTGCTTAGTGTAATGTGCATCTGAAGAAGTGGGAGATGGCCACAAGTAAAGACCATTTTGGAATCAATACTCTGCTCGCTTGTGACTTTGAGATCACTGCCACTCCCAATGAACCTGGTTCATCCAAAAAGACACTTGTAAATAGCAGGGTCAGATCTCTATTGCAGGAGAGTGGGGCAAAGGATGCTGAGATAGCAAGGCTGAAGACTCGTTTGGTAGAGGTAGAATCTGAGAGACATGCTCTCGGAACTGAGCTCACAAAGGAAAAGGCGAAGAATGATGGAATTCTTCAAGACATGCTGCACCTTCTCCAAGCCAAAACCCATACCCCAAGTTCTTCCAAGCCTTAATTTCCTAAGCCACGCCTAGACCTTTCAGTGACCCAGATTAGGGATTTTTTTTTTGTTGCTCATGTTTTAACTATTTTTGTTTCTTTTTGTGGATTGTGGCAGAATCATACCCTCTATCAATGAAGTTTGCTGCTTTTGCTCTTGTTGACTGTTTATATTTCCTGATAGTTTGAGTGTGTAGTTGATTACTGATGATTAATCCATGAATGCATTTGCAGTTGCCCCAGTGGCCATGAGTAATTGTTAAAATCTAGGAATCACACATTGTTTGTGCAACTTTTTGATGATGCCCAAAGGGGGAAAAGAAATTGTGCTTTATATTCTGAATAGTGATGTTGATAACCTAATGAACGTGGTCCTTAATGATAAGTGAAAAATGTTTCTAACACTGCATTGATGTTGAGTTGAGTTCTAGCAGGGCCTAAGTGTATGAAAAGCATAGAGTTTTTCATCAATAAAAAGGGGGAATTTGTTGGCCCAAATAAAGGTTAGTTTTGAAGATTGACAAAGGAACTCAAACATGAACCAGGTCCATCTTAGTGGAGCACATATGTGGATAGACTTGAGCATGTGGGATGCACGTGAAGGAGATAAACCTAACTTGACAGATTTGATATCTCCTGATCCTGATCAAAAAGGTTGCATACTTGATAAAGAGAAGGACTCCTTACTCAAAGAGAACACGGTTTAAAAAAGGGAAGGAGTTAGAGGTTGAGATCAACTAGAACTCTTCCACCAAGGAAGAGTAGCATCAGAACTCTAGTCAATCTCTATTTACTAACTCTATAAATATCAGTGTTGTTCTCTTTTACAAGTAACTCACATAAGCAGAAGTTAAACGTGAATTGAGAGCAAAATAGCAAGGCAAATTTGCAAGCAGTTCGTGTGTGATTCAAGTGTGCAAACATGAAGTACTTGAACCAGATAGAAGAACCAGTTCCAAGTGTCTGTATTTTATTCTAGTTCAATTGTAGTAGGTGGTTTCATATTGTACCTTTCAGCTTTATCTAGAGGCAATTATAATAGGTACTCAGAGTTTTCAAGTTAGAGTTAACTTGAAGTTGTCGTAATAGTTAGAGGCTGTGTTCTACAACGGGATTAGAGTTAGCCCTAGGTTTACAAAAGATTTTTTGTAAATGCAGTTTTTGGCTCAGTGATTTTAGTGGAGAGTTTGGGAAAATCCTACTGGAAAGTAGGTCGTGGTTTTTTCACCTTTTTAGCCAGGTGTTTTCCACGTAAAATACTTTTGTTTTTTACTTTCCGCATTTATTGTTTCTGCAATAGTAGGTTAAGGAACACTTAGAAGAACCAGGTCCTTCCATAATCAGTTTAAGCGAAAAATTGGTTATCACACAAATCACCCCCCCTCTTGTGTGGTATTGAAGTATAAAACATCATAGACCATGCTTCTGAGCTAGTGGAGTATGCATTGTTTTTACATTTTCCATATCCACTTTTCTAAGCAGATCATTTGCATATTTTCTTTGGTTCAAATGGATTCCTCCAAGAAAATAGCTTACTTCAATACCTAAAAAGTAACTCAAGGGTCCAAGATCCTTCACAGCAAATTCATGCCTCAGCTTTTGCACTACTTCCCCTATCTGCCTTGAGTTGCTTCCTGTTATAATTATGTGATCTACATATAACATAAGTAATATTGTTCCTTCTGCATCATGGAGGGTACATAGGGAGGAATCAGCTCGACTACATTTGAAATCAAGATGAAGCAGGAATAGGCTAAATCTCTCAAACCAAGCTTTGGGAGCTTGTTTGAGACCATATAGTGCCTTTTTCAAGAGACAGACATGATAAGGATACATTGGATCAGTGAAGCCTGGTGGCTGAGTCATATTGACTTCTTCTTGTAGATGGCCATGTAGAAAGGCATTCTTAACATCTACTTGCCTAATGGGCCAATGTAAAGTGACAGCAACAGAGAGAATAAGTCTTATAGTTGTAGCTTTAACAACTGGACTGAAGGTTTCTTCAAAGTCAATCCCTTCAAGTTGTGAGCACCCTTTAGCAACTAGCCTTGCTTTGTGTCTTTCTATTGATCCATCTGGCTTCATTTTTATTTTAAACACGTACTTAGATCCTACATTCATTGTTGAAGTTCTGGGAACTAGTATCCAAGTTTCATTTTGACGTAAAGCTGCTAATTTTTTTACATATCTTTAAGCTGGTAAGGGAAACTAAGAGCTTCTTTTATAGTTTTTGGTTCTTCTGATTTTGTTTGTACAACAGCTAGTGAGGTATGAGTTATAGGAAGAGACTTAGATTTGAATCTGGTGACCATTTTATGGCCTTGATCAGTGATCTCAGGTTCAGCATGAACTATGTTTTCTGCTTCTGGTGGAGGTGCTTCAACCTGGTCATTGAAGAAGTGTGACAAGTCCACTTCTAGCTGCAATCCTCTTGGAACTGCATAGGTGTTGCATCTGAGTGAGAGGCCGCTGAGTGCAATTCATCAGTATCTGAGTTTTGCATGTCTGCAGAAGGCTCAGCAACACTATTTGTGACCTCCACAACCTCATCCTGATTAGACTCAACAGCATCACTGTGTTCAGTAGTTGGAGCATCTGTTTGAGCACCATCATCCTGATCATTTGAAACATCGGCTACAATATCATGATCAGCTCTCAACACATCACTTTGATCATTTGAAACATTATCTGCAACATCATCATGATCAGATCTCAATACTTTCCCTGCAGCAGTAGAGTTTGATGAACCAAACTTAGCCTATGATTCTGAGAAAAATTCAAAGAAGGTGGCCATATGACTAGAGTCATTTGGTGCACTGTCAATCTTGTTTTCCTGCACATAGGGAAGAGTTAGTTCATCATAGACGATATGTCTTGACACAAAGACCTTCCTTGTGGTTGGATGATCGTACCTATAACCTTTATGCAGACTGCTGTAACCAATGAACACACATGGATAGGACTTAGGTGAGAACTTGTGTTTTCCCTTTAAGTAAGGGAAACACATGCATCCAAACACTTTCAAACTGTTGTAATCAGGGTGTGAACCATGCAATTTATGAAATGGTGTTTCCTTTTTAAGCACAGATGATGGCAATCTATTTATCAAGAATACTGTTGTAAGAAATGCTTCAGTCCATAAATATAAGGGTAACCTAGCATGTAGTAGTAGTGTCAATCCAGTTTCCACTATATGTCTATGTTTCCTTTATGCAATGCCATTTTGATCAGGGGTGTGAGGACAGGAAAATATGTCTTACAATGCCACAATCTTTTAAGTACTTAACAAATTCAGAACTTAAAAATTCACCTCCACCATCACATTGAAAGATCTTGATTCTCTTTGAATATTATTTCTCAACCATTTTGTGGAATTTGACAAATGTTTCAAAGAAATCAGATTTTCTTTTTAAAGGATACAACCAAGTATATCTACTATGATCATCAACAAATAAAGCATAGTATTTCATATGTTGGGAAGACTCAACAGGAGCAGGACCCCATAAGTCACAGTGAATTTTCAATAGAGGTTCATTCTCAACTTTATTTCTCAATTTGAATGGTAGTTTACAACCTTTTCCCATTTGACAACTAACACAAACAATATGAGTTTTATTCCAACATGTGACATTGATAGACTTATTATTACTAAGTACTTCTAAGGACCTAGAATTTGGATACCCAAGTCCGGTATGCCAAATATCACTAGAGCTTCTACTTGTCTGTGTTGCACTCAAAGCAAGCAGGTTGTCCACCCTCAAGGCATATATCTCTCCTCTTTTAGCACCCTTGGCCATCATTTTCCCTATCCTCTTGTCCTTTACAACAACAGATGATTGATCAAACTCAATAGAACAACAATTATCTCTAGTAATCTTACTTACAGATAACAGATTTTTTTTGAGCTTAGGAACTACTAGCACTTCACTCATCCTTAAACCAGAAATTGTTCCTTTTCCTACATGTGTGATATCCAGTTCTTGTCCATTTCCTACTATAATTTTATCATTTCCATTGTAAGGTTTAAGATTGGATAAGTTACCTTAATTGTTGGCCATGTGAGTGCTTGCTCCAGGATCCATATAGTGAGCATTATCTCCACTCTGACTGTTTACATTGAGTGTAGCAAGAGCCTGTGGCAAATCTTCTGGTGCTTGATAGGAGAAGTCCCATATGTAGAAGCACTTTATTGCAGTGTGATTGTTCCTGCCACATATCTAACAGGCTGATGATCCTGTGGTTTCCTGTCCCTTAACAACATTTCCAGATCCTTGAGTGTTTTGATTGTTGTTCTGTCCGGCAGGCCTGAAGCCTCTACCTCTTGAACTGTAGTTCATGTTACCTCCTCTTCCTCTACCTCTGTTGTTGTATGTCTGCAAATGCCATAGTGTGATTCACTTGTTGTGGATCATCTCTTTCATCCTCTCTGAGATCAAAGCCTCTTAGAGAAGTGACCAACTGGCTCAGAGTTGGATAAGGTGCTTTGCCAAGCATCACTGTCCTAAAGGTTTTGTATTTAGGACCCAAACCTCTAGCAAAGTTGATTATCTTGCTATCATCATCTACAGGCTTGTGTATGGCAACTAATCCATCACAAATGCCTTTGAATATTCCTTCAGATACTCATCGATGGTTCTACTGCCAAGCTTGATGGTTTGAAGTTGTTGCTTCAACTGGAATTCCTTGTCCTTAACAACTTTTCCTTTTCAGCCCAGTCATCAACAACACTGTCTTTGTCAACTCCCTTGCCACTATCTTTATCGCGCCTTATATGTTTATAATTTTTGGCTTTCCTTCAATGAGATAGTTCAATCTTATTACTTGTATAAGTTGCATCATTTGTGTTCTCCATATCAGATAGTTAGAGGGCTTTAACTTCACAGGGCATGAGGCAATGAGATGATGAAGAGAGGCTGTTGAAAAGGTGTTGGAAGCTATATGGACAGAGTTGATACTGTGTTGTAAGAACTGAATTTTTTGGCAGCGGGATTGGCTTCAAGGAAGCTCTGATAGCATGTGAAATTATGGTGCAGAGACAATGTCAAGAAAGCAGTGTATTGATCGATAATCAGTTACATGAGTCCTATGTATTTATACAGTATTTTCATCCTATATTTTGGCTATACTACATAGAGTAGGACTCTTCTAGGATAGCTAATACAAAGAATCTTAATTCTTCTAAACTAGAACTAAGTGATTGCATAGTTATGAGGTTTGTTAGCCTGATCATTATCTTCAACACCTTCCTACATTTTTCACTAGGAAATTCCATGCGGAAGACTATAGCTTAGTAAATATTTCAAACTCCATGACACTTGCATCCAAAAAGTAAGTGGTTCAGGTCATATGTAACAAGGGAATGGGTCAGTTCGTCGAGTTATTGTTGGAACTAAGTTACTATAATCAGCTAAACACGTAGTTATTTCATGGTTGACCTATGCAAGTTAGTTACAATATTCTTTGCACTAATGCCTGCTAATTGTGATACCTGCATTTCTCAAATTTATTCCACCACATTATCTCCACTTTTGTCAATTCAATTGAATCCACACCTACAATTAAATACAGTTGGTTCATCGATCAATCAAATTAAGCTGCACACTACATATTTAAGGTTGCCTCCTCCCCAGCACACGTACGCCTGTCGAAGAATTGACTTTTCTTTTCAATGTTAAAACCACTACTAATAAAAATGAGGATATGAACGTTAGTGAGAGATCCTTTTGTGATTTTCGGTCCTTAATTAGCAAATAGAGTTAATTAATCATCTCCCACCTGCAAAGCGAAGCCAACCTTATAGCTACGGGTTCGGAAGCTCAGCCCTGTATATATTTATGCGAATTTTTGTATTGAATATGCATAAATAATTTATATAGAACACAGTAAGTAAAAAGTAATATGTTCCGGAACCATAAACTAAAAATCCTAGCTCCGCCTCTGGCTACAACACAATAATAGAAGACGTTGAATTATCGAAGAAGGAATAAATTAAAACATGTTACTACTAATTAAATGTTGCCATAAATCTAAATCCCACTGCAGTGAGGCTCATGCAAATTTTAGAAAACCATGGGCCCCATAATTAAATCTATTACATTGCATACCATAAGAAGCTAAAGTTGACAAGCAGCTGAGATTAACTATCCCTTCCCTTAAAACAAATTAGAGAACAAATTAATGTTGTTTACATTCAACGACCAAACGCATTTTCTCCAGTGTCGTTTTCTCTGAATTTTCCCTCTTAAAGATAAACTATTAAAATTAAACCTAAGGACAAACATTCTCTCTTGGGGCTATAAAACACCTAGGATGCTCCATTCTTTTCACTCATACTAGGTTTATTAAAAGAAATATTTACACAAGAGATGGAACGTTTATATTTGGCTTCATCTTCTAGTGTTGAAAATCAGATTGAACCGTTTGATTTCTTCGCAGAAAAAACCCAAAATGCATTTGAATTCCTTACCTTGTCTCAGCCATCTGAAAAAGAAATTAGACTATCTAATGATCAAGAAAACCCTAATTCGTGCAACTGGCTTGACAAAGAAGATGATGTGACTGTTGCGTTACACATTGGTCTTCCAAATTTCAACAACACCTCTACTAATATTCCAACTGATCATACCAAAGGAGATGGAAATATGGCTGCAGGCACCCAATATTGGATACCAACTCCTTCACAAATTTTGGTTGGCTTCACCCATTTTTCATGTCACATTTGTCACAAAACTTTCAATCGCTACAACAATCTTCAGGTGCACTCTCATGCCTCAAAACTTCATAGATAGCATTCATTCTTTTTGAGTATATTTCATTCTTTTTAACTTGTATACACTGTATTAATTATCGCCATTATCATTAATAAATGCCATCTTCTTACGATCTACTCCGGAAAACTAATCAATCCAAATCTAAGCATTCAAAGTGTATTCTTGAATAATCTCATTTTTCAATTATTCAACTATTTGTCTTACTAGCAGATGCATATGTGGGGGCATGGTTCGCAATATCGAAAAGGACCAGAATCACTTAAGGGAACACAACCAAGAGCCATGTTAGGGATACCATGCTACTGTTGTGAGGAAGGGTGCAAGAACAACATAAACCACCCGAGGGCTAAGCCATTGAAGGATTTTCGAACACTGCAAACGCATTACAAGAGAAAGCACGGGACAAAGCGTTTTGCATGCAGGAAATGTGGCAAGTGCTTGGCTGTGAAAGGGGACTGGAGAACGCACGAGAAAAACTGTGGAAAACGTTGGCTTTGCATTTGTGGTTCGGATTTTAAGCACAAGAGGTCGTTGAAAGATCATATTGCTTCGTTTGGTGAAGGTCATGGCCCTTGTCCTCCTAATTCTTTTGAAGGGGTTGAAGTTCAGAAAAAATATTCTGTTTTCGTTTAATGATAAAAAACCAACAGGAAGTTTTTGCTATCCTTTTTGTTGCCAGTAAGCTGTTTATTATAAATTTTCTACTGGATCTGTGCCTAAAGAATTGCAGCTTACTGCCCAAAACGTATTGAAATATATGCCTTCTTTTTTCATATGGAGATTCGACTTGTGTGAGGAATATAAGAGGAACACCGTTTATATATCTTCTTGTGATGGAATGACGGATTAAAACATGAAACATGATCACATAATTTAGTACTTTTTCTGTTCCGCAATATTCAATACTCTTCGCTTCTCGCAATTCAAACCAAGTGAACTTTGATTAATATCTTGTACACAAATACGTAGACATGCGACAATCATATACATTTATGCACAACCCACGCACACAGAGGATTTCTAATGAGAAATAAAAGTTATAGTAGTATTTTTGTATAATTATGAGTTTTAATTTTAAACTATAAATAACAACTAGGGGTGTTCTAAGAAAATCGATAAACCATACCAAATCGATAATTCGAGTCAAACCGGAAAAAAAAACCCGATGTGATTTGGTTTGGTATTGAAAAAAAAAACGACCATAATTGGTTTGATTTGGTTCTAATTAAAAAAAGTCAAACCAAAACCAAACCAACCCGATACTACATTTCAGCAAATTTTTAAAATATTTTATACATATAAATATTTATTAATGTAATTTATAAATATTTCTTAAACTTTTTCATTGTCTTATCTTTTAGTGTATTATTTCAAGCTTGGACACTTAACATTCTTGAATGGTCCAATAAGTTTTATAGCTCATAAATGTAGTAACTCAAATAAAGTTTAAATCAATACTAATGCTAACAAAATAATTTCATTTCAACACTAGAAATGACCCATACTCTAGTTTAATATAAATAAACATCTTTCTGTTTCAAAAAAAGAAAAAGATAATTGTGTTGGATATCTATTTTAAGTTTTGCATTGACTTATAATGAAAATGCATAACTTAGTTTATCTTTTTCTTTAGTGATTTGTCATGTAATTAATAGTACTTAATAGATATACTTATTTTAGCATGACTTATATAGTACTTAGCAGCCCTAATTTATGGTCTTTCATAAATGTACTATATAAGCATGATTTATACATTAAATATTTATAAATGGGTAAAATTATATAAAAATTGAAGAAAACTATAAATATATGTGCTCCATCCCCACAAAAAACTAGTCAAAACAATCTATTATACGCTACTTACAAGCACAACTAACTGGAGTTGAAAAGAACAAAGTTTTCTACATGGAGGAACAAAAAGGATGACTAACCTGCAATTTGAACTTTGAAATTGCTGTTATGAAGGAGAATGGAGCCCCCTTTGTATTTGAAAAAAAAAATACTGACTATTTGTTGCTTTTGCGAGATGGTAGCAAACTAGCGGACAAGATAAAGAATTGAGAAAGATAATAAATTAGGGCTTCTGTCAATAAAAAAGGTCTTGACTTTTAAATTTAATATTCCAGGTCCCTTTTAAAATTTTTGAGTAATTACAAGATGACATTTGAAAATTTGGGTACTATATGAAGGACTTATTCAACCAATATTGTTTTAATTTGAAAAAGCCTCCGGAGCTTACGCCTCAGTACTACAGAAATGCGTCTCAAACGCCCGGGCATACGCCCAACAATTCGGGGGTAAGCGTCTTAAGACTTTCGCCCCACATCGCCTCGGGAATTTTTTAGTGTGCCTCGCCTCGAAAATGCCTTTTAAAACATTGATAAGAATATTCTAAAAGTTAACCAAATTGACCCTTATTGAAACTTTATTTTCCAATGCAGCTTTATGTAAAAGTTATTTCGGATAGTGTTGCAACACTGCCCTTTTCAACTCTAGAAATTACAGTTTTTCTTTTTTATTTATATATCCTACCAAAACTTACTATGCCTAGTGACTTTAATGAACTATTTCTTTACTATTCCTTAGTGATTTTGATGATTTTTTGTTTATTTAACTTGAGTTTTGTACTACGTAGCATTGATTCAAATTGTTTCTACCACTGTCCAATGGACTTACTTGAGTTTCATACTACTTGTAGTTGGGCCTTTTTGCGGACT
Source organism: Nicotiana attenuata (assembly GCF_001879085.1). Taxonomy (NCBI): domain Eukaryota; kingdom Viridiplantae; phylum Streptophyta; class Magnoliopsida; order Solanales; family Solanaceae; genus Nicotiana; species Nicotiana attenuata. The sequence continues at coordinate 3,245,392 of NC_031992.1, forward strand.
ATAACAACTAAGGAATTTTTTCATACCTATACGCTATTGGAAACTTTATTACCCTTCTTACTCAAGTTTTAATTTAATTACATCATATATACAAATTTATCAATTATATACACTTTAGGAATTAATTGAGTATCCCTTTATATTAGGTATCAATTATTTCACATCCTTATTCTCTCTCCCTCATGCGCTCTCTCTCTCTCTCTCTCTCTCTCTCTCTCTCTCTCTCTCTCTCTCTCTCTCTCTCTCTCTCTCTCTCTCTCTCTCTCTCTCTCTCTCTCTCTCTCTCTCTCTCTCTCTCTCTCTACGTCTCTCTCTATCTCTCAATTCCCTAATTCCAATAATGTAGAGCAAAGAAAAAGAGAGCAGCAATTCCACCATTGTCAGCCATTAAAAAGCTTTGAAGCTTTGAATTCAAATTTGGGTTTTCAAAAATTATTATTTGTTTGAATTGGGTGTTGTTGCAAACAATTGGGAATTCTCTCTACGTCTCTCTCTATCTCTCAATCCCTAATTCGAGTAATGTAAAGCAAAGGAAAAGAGAGCAGCAATTCCACCATTAACAGCCATTAAAAAGCTTTGAAGCTTTAAATTGAAATTTGGGTTTTCAAAAATCATTATTTGTTTGGATTGGGTGTTGTTGCAAATAATTGGAAATATTGTTTGGAGTTTATATCTCAGTTTTGAGGGTGTCTTGGTGAAGATTAGACTTGATTTTGGCTGAATTTCAGATTGAAACTCGAAGAAGAAGAAGAAGATGACGATGACATGGCATACATTATACTTACGAAATTGTAGTAAAATTGTAGGTAAATTATATTCTGTTGTTTATATACTACAATATATATATATATATATATATATATATATATATATATATATATATATATATATATATATATATATATATATATATATATNGAAGCTTTGAATTCGAATTTGAGTTTTCAAAAATCATTAATTGTTTGGATTGGGTATTGTTGCAAACAATTGGGAATATGGTTTGGAGTTTATATCTCAATTTTGAGGGGTTTTGGTGAAGATTAGACTTGATTTTGGCTGAATTTCAAATTGAAACTCGAAGAAGGATAAAAAGAAGAAGAAGACATGATATACATTATATCTACGAAATTGTAGTAAAATTGTAGAAAAATTATATTATGTTGTTTATATATTTTTCTTTCATTTATTTAATTATTGTATGAAAGTTGAACAATATTGTATAAAAATTATATTTAAGTTGTATGATATTGTAGTTGTATATAACTGAGTAGAAATAATATATGAAAATTGTAAATAAATTGTAGATAAGTTGTATAATATATAATTTGTTGCATGAAATTTATTTTTACTATGTATAAATCAAATACAAAATATACAAAAGACATATTGTATAAAAATTATATTTAAGTTGGATGATATTGTAGTTGTATATAACTGGGTAGAAATAATATATGAAAGTTGTAGATAAGTGTATACTGTATATTTAGTTGTATGAATTTTATTTTTAGTATGTGAAAGTTGTTGATTTTTAGTTGTATATTATATAATTAGTTGTATAAAATTCATTTTTAGTTTATATGATATTGTAGATGTATCAAATTTGTATTAAAGTTTTATGGAATTTATTTTTTAATTTATATGCTGCTGTACCATACAAATTTATCATCTCTCTGTTCCAATTCGTTGTGCTCTAAAAACAAGGCAAAATACATACTTTACCCATCGATCTTGCACTCAAATCCCTCTTACACACTTGTTAAATACGAGAATAGTATTACATACCAAAACTTCTAAAAGTGTGTCAATTACACACCTCTTTTGCCATGTGTCACACGCGTGTATTACACATGAAAAAGGCGCGTGAAAACTAAAAATCTCATTTGAAATTAAGTTTTTATTTTATTTTTTCCGTTTTTCAATTATTTCCTTATTAAATTAAAGGAAAAAAATATCAACCCATGTCTTCCCTCAACCCCAAACCCCAGCGCTCCCCCCTCCCCCCTCCATGTTCATCTTCTTCCCCAATCCCTATCCTAGTTTTGTCTTCCCCCTCGTGTTTCGCCTCTCCAACCCCCGTGACTAAGAAGAAAAAGATAAAAAAAAGAAAAGGGGAGCTATTGGGTCTTGTAAAAATCATAATTATTGCCCTTTTAAAAAGCTTGAAAATTTAATCGGTCTTGTTGATTTTGGTATTCCATGACCTAGAAAATTAATTTGAATTCGTGATTATTGTTGAGAAAAAATTTAATAAAAATATGCTGAAAATATGGTGATTTATTTTGATATAATTCAAAGAACACCATTAACAAGTTTGAAGCTTTGGGTTTGAACTTGAATTCGAAATTTGTGTAGGCATATGAATTTTATTAAAATTAAATTCATAAAATAATTTGGATTATATTTTAAATTCAAGATATATGGGTCCAAATAAATATATGGGCTAATATAATTGAATTAATTATGTAAGTCCAATATATATGGATTAAATAAATAAGTCTTAATCCATTAGGCTAGCCCATTTAATTGGGCTAAAGGATGAGCCCACTTCATTAAGCCCAAGATGACATCTTCCTAGAGGCCCAGTTTGATGCCACGTGTCAAATGATGTGGCACGCCAAGTCAAACGGAAGAGCCAATAGGATCATGCCACGTGTCAAAATGACAAGGCATGCCCAGTCACACTAAAGGCCAATGAAATCGTGCCACGTGTGCAAGTGACATGTTCTGGCCAATCAAATGCGAGCATGTCACACTTCAATTTGATTGGTCGGAAAGAGTTTGTTCTTATCACAACTCTTCCCTTCCACAACTATAAATAGGGGTCTTCATAACTCAGAAAAGGGACCAGAAGTTATAACAAGAAGCAAGAGAGAGCTCGTGGATCAAACGCCGCAAATTTCTCTACAAGTTTCAAGCTTCAAGCAATCAAGTTCAAGTCCAAGAAATCAAGTTCAAGTTCAAGAAATCAAGTTCAAGCTCAAGAACGAAGAACGAATCAAGATCAAGTTCAAGCAATCAAGCTCAAGCTCAAGCTCAAGAGCAAGATCATCGTTCGTGGAAACAAATATAGATTCAAGATCAAGCTCAAAGGCCCTTGAATTTATTTACCATTGGAAAGAAGAATCAGAGGATTCATAGAGATTGTAACACTCATATATTTGAAATAAAATACTACAATTGTTGCAATATTTTTCGGTCTTGATTTTAATTTCTCGACGCAAATTTATTGTCTACAAATTCTGGCACGCCCAGTGGGACCATCTCTACCTCTCATCTCAACTTTTCAATCACCAAAGTTCAAGAACATTGAAATGGCTTCAAAGAAAATCAACTCCGTTTCAACTTCCACCAAAGCTGCTAACTCCAGGTTCTACGCTGATGTGGAAAGCATCCTCGATGTTACCTTTGGAAGCTTCGGACCAGTTACGAGGAGCAAAGCAAGCTCTTTAGGACAACAAGCACCCCAAGTGCCGTCCGCGTCAACCCCTGTTTTCGGATCTTCATCCTCAAAAGGAGCAAGATCTTCCACAAACGCATCTGAAGGAGGAAGTGATGTTGCTGAAAAGATCAAGAAAACTCTTGTTCTGCTTGACCTCTCCGGCTCCAAGCACTCTGCGAACGAAGATAATGATGCTTCAGGTGATGGATCCTCCCCACTTACACCACATAGCGTGGGCCAATCAAGGATCAATCTGTGTGAAAATCCATGCTACTCTCCTTCATCCACGACAATCATGCAAGCCATGATGACGATCACTTCATCCATAGAGGAGCAGTTGGCAAACTTGACGGAAGCAATCGCTGGCTTGACCAAATGCATGCAAAATCAAGAGGCTAGAATTGACAAGCTAACAGATAGGGTGGGAATCTTGATGGAAGAAGAATCCACCCATGCACCCGGCAAGCTCCCAGAAGTTCTAGAGAGTGACTCTCCTCCAAGACAGGCAGCATCCACTAAGGCTATCCCTGTTTCATTTGAAGGAATGATTCCAATCGATCAACTGAAGGAGTTTATTGAAGGAACCATTAAAAACAAATATGAAGTTGCTGCCAAATCCTCCCTTACGTATGCAAAGCCGTACACTTCAAGGGTCGATATGTTGAAGATGCCTTCTGGCTATCAACCTCCAAAGTTTCACCAGTTTGATGGTAAAGGTAACCCAAAGCAACATGTGGCTCACTTCGTGGAGACGTGCAACAAAGCTGGGACTTATGGAGATTACCTCATCAAGCAATTTGTCTGCTCGCTAAAAGGAAATGCTTTTGACTGGTATACAGACCTCGAGGCTGGATCTATCGATAGTTGGGATCAGCTAGAGCAAGAATTACTCAATCGCTTTTATAGTACGAGACATACTGTGAGTATGATAGAACTTACAAATACTCGTCAACGAAAAGGGGAACCAGTTATCGACTTTATCAATCGTTGGAGGAATGCAAGCCTCAACTGCAAAGACAGGCTTAGTGAAGCTTCAGGCATAGAGATGTGCATCCAAGGCATGCATTGGGGATTGCGCTACATCTTGCAAGGTATCAAGCCTNAGTGAACATTTTGCCAATCCACACTGTGAAAGAACTTGGTATTCCCATGTACGAACTCTCAGAAAGTCGTGTGATGATCCAAGGATTCAACCAAGGGGGGCAAAGAGCCATAGGCGCGATCAGGCTGGGAATCACTATTGAAGATATGCAATCAAGTGCATGGCTGCATGTAATCGACGCGAAGACTTCATACAATGTTTTGCTTGGGAGGCCTTGGATACATGAGAATAAAGTTGTTCCATCTACCTACCATCAATGTTTAAAATACTACGAGGGTGAAGTCGAGAAGACGATAGTTGCTGATGATGAGCCATTCACCGAGGCTGAGTCACACTTCGCCGATGCAAAGTTCTACTTGAAGAACCGCATTGTGAAGGAGCCGAAAGCTGATGATGGTATGAAAAGCAAGAATGACGAAACCATAACTAAAAGAGCTGAGGTGACTATTGGTAAAGCCAAAGCTGTTATAAAGGAGGTACCTACCAACGTGAATAAGTCTCATAAAGGGGGTATTGTGTCCTATGGAAAGAAAGTAAGTCCCGCGCTCCAATATGTCCCTAAAAGGAAGAAAGACGAGGGCGAATCATATAATATCCAAACCAACATGCCAATAGAGTTAACTCTTCCGATCAAACAAATTGAGGCAGTAAAGTCATCCTCAATGCCGCTTGCAGGGTTTGTAGCCCAAAATCGTTTGCAGAATGTGGCACTCCCTACAAAGCGAACAGATGAAGGTTTTGACCCTAACGCTTACAAGCTATTTGCAAAAGCTGGATACAATCCCAACGAGCCGTCAAAGTTAGGGAAGCTCCCATCAGAAGCTGCAACGAGGCAACCACGTGAAGGTCTGGGATACAAGCAACCATCACCAGTGCGCATCTCAATAAGAAGGGCGAGTAGCAATTATATCAGTGTAGAAGATGAATCAACTGCTTCTAACAAACCTTCTGTCTTTGATCGGCTTGGAAAATCAACTGTGAGAACTTCTGTATTTGAGAGATTGGGTCCATTAAAGAAGGGGAATAAGTTCCAGAGAAATCATCGAAATACAAGAACACCCGCTTCACCCAAAATTCAGGAGATCTCTCAGGATTTCCAAAGTTTGGTTCCTTCCAGAATGAGGCGACAAACAAAACTAGTGGTTTCATGTGAAGGAGTACTGAAGGTAAAGCCATATACTGTGGTCTACACTAAGGAACGTGACGAAGATGAAGAAAGTGTAGGTTCTTCGTATCATGTCACTGTACAAGGTGAGAATGTTGTTTCGTCTTCGATGGAGGATAATGCGGAATTGGAGGATATTTCGCTGTGTTATCACATATCCTTCAATGATGGGGACCCTCAAGAAGATGAAGAGGCAAAAGATGCTCCACCTGAACTTGAAGAAGGAGTGAAGACGACAGTTGATGCCTTAAAAGAAGTTAACCTTGGCACCGATGAAGAACCAAAACCCACCTACCTAAGTGCTTTACTTGAAGCTGATGAAGAGAGCACTTATATTGAGTTACTCAAAGAGTTCAGGGATGTCTTTGCTTGGAGTTACAAAGAGATGCCTGGCTTGGACCCGAAAGTAGCAGTCCATCACCTTGCAGTCAAAAATGCTGCTCGCCCTGTTAAACAAGCTCAAAGGCACTTTAGGCCGGACTTGGTTCCCCTGATTGAAACTGAAGTTAACAAACTCATTGAAGCTAGATTTATTCGGGAAGTTAAATACCCAACATGGGTTTCAAGTATTGTCCTTGTAAGGAAGTAGAATGGCCAGATTCGAGTATGCGTTGACTTCAGGGACCTCAATAATGCATGTCCCAAAGATGAATTCTCGCTTCCTACTCCAGAGTTGATGATCGATGCTACTACAGGTTATGAGGCAATGTCTTTCATGGAAAGTTCTTCGGGCTATAACCAAATTCGAATGGCACCAAAAGATGAAGAGCTTACTGCATTCCGCACCCCCAAGGGTATTTATTGCTACAAGGTAATGCCTTTTGGCTTGAAGAATGCTGGTGCTACTTACCAAAGGGCTATAATATTTTTGACGATCTTCTCCTCAAAAATGTCGAATGCTATGTTGACGACTTGGTGGTGAAATCAAGAAAGAAGGGCGACCACTTGAAGGACTTGAGGATGGTGTTTGAATTGCTTCAGAGGTACCAACTTAGGATGAATCCATTGAAATGTGCCTTTGGAGTCACTTCTGGAAAGTTCCTTGGTTTCATTGTCCGACACCGAGGGATCGAAATTGATCAAGCCAAAGTGGATGCCATTTTGAAAATGCCTGAGCCTCGAGATATCCATGAATTGAAAAGTCTGCAAGGAAAGTTAGCGTACCTTAGGAGATTCATCTCGAACCTAGCTGGGAGGTGTCAACCATTCAGCCGCCTTATGAAGAAAGGTGTCCCTTTCAAATGGGACCAAGCATGCAGTAATGCTTTTGAGAGCATTAAATCCTACTTGATGAAGACTCCAGTTTTAGCAGCCCCTATACCTGGAAAGTCATTGATACTATACATTGCGGCGCAGGAAAGGTCTGTTGGAGCATTATTGGCCCAAGAAAATAGTGAGGGGAAAGAAAACTCTCTTTACTACTTGAGCAGGATGATGACACCTAACGAGTTGAACTATTCGCCAATTGAAAAGTTGTGTTTGGCGCTAGTCTTCTCAATTCAAAAGTTGAAGCACTACTTTCAAGCCCATGTTGTCCGTCTTGTTTCTAAAGCAAATCCCATCAAGTTCGTGATGTCAAAACCTGTTCTTAGTGATCGACTAGCGAGATGGTACCTCCAATTTCAACAATTCGAGATTTTGTACATCCCTCAAAAGGCTATAAAGGGACAAGCATTGGCAGACTTCTTGGCAAATCATCCGATACCTGATGACTGGGAGCTACCTGATGAACTACCTGATGAGGACGCAATGGTCGTTGAAGTTCAACCTCCATGGAAGATGTACTTTGATGGTGCTGCGCATCATGGGGGAGCCGGGGCTGGCGTAGTATTTGTCACTCCTCAAGGTGAAGTCTTGCCCTACTCTTTCACCTTGACACAACTCTGTTCCAACAATGTTGCTGAGTATCAAGCATTAATACTTGGGCTTGAAATGGCCGTTGATATGAAGCAATTGCAATTGCAAGTCTTCGGTGACTCCCAGTTAGTGGTCAATCAGCTTTTGGGTAGTTACGAGGTCAAGAAGCCTGAACTACGCCCATATCATGATTACGCTAAAAAGTTGATGGGGTGGCTCGGTGATGTGACTATTCAGCATGTGCCAAGGAAAGAAAATAAGAAGGCTGATGCTTTAGCTGCTCTAGCTTCATCATTAGCCCTGCCTGACCAAGCGCAAGTTACCGTCTGCCAAAAATGGGTAGTACCACGGCCAAATGAGTTGAAGGTGAAAAAAACAAACTCAAGCATCTTGTTGCTGTTTCTGAAGTTGAGAAAGAAGAATGGCGACAACCCATCATCGACTACTTATGCTATGGGATACTTCCAGAAAATCCGAGGAGAAGGACTGAAATCCGTCGTCGTGCACCTCGCTTCTTTTACTACAAGGATACTCTATACAGAAGGTCGTTCGAGGGAGTACTCTTGCGATGCCTAGGAAAGAAGAAGCTCTCCAAGCTTTGCAAGAGGCACATTCTGGGTATGTGGGTCACACCAGTCCGGACCAAAGCTCCACTTCCATATAAAAAGGATGGGATATTATTGGCCAACGATGGTAAAAGATTGCTTGGACTACGCTCGAAGATGCAAGGCTTGTCAATTCCATGCGAATTTTATTCATCAACCTCCTGAAGTATTGTACCCGACTGTTGCATCCTGGCCATTTGACGCTTGGGGATTGGATGTTGTTGGACCACTACCAAAGTCCTCT
>NC_031992.1:3254034-3260931 GCF_001879085.1 Nicotiana attenuata
AATCAAGTTCAAGTTCAAGAAATCAAGTTCAAGCTCAAGAACGAAGAACGAATCAAGATCAAGTTCAAGCAATCAAGCTCAAGCTCAAGCTCAAGAGCAAGATCATCGTTCGTGGAAACAAATATAGATTCAAGATCAAGCTCAAAGGCCCTTGAATTTATTTACCATTGGAAAGAAGAATCAGAGGATTCATAGAGATTGTAACACTCATATATTTGAAATAAAATACTACAATTGTTGCAATATTTTTCGGTCTTGATTTTAATTTCTCGACGCAAATTTATTGTCTACAATTTGTATAAGGATTTGTGATAAATGTTGTTAAAACTTGTTAATCGGCAAAGAATTGAATCTATAATTTGGGAAGAAGGTGTTTGTGGTGGAAGGGTTGGTGGTAGTATGGTGGTGGTGGTGAAGAAGATGATGGGGTTGGAAAGAAGAGGAGGGGGGAGGGGGGGTCTTTTCAGTTTTTTTTCTTAGGGAAAATGAGGAGAGGGGTAGGGAGGGGAGGGGGGACACAAGTTTTCTTTTTCAATTTTTCTTTTTTTTTCTCGATTTATGTCACGTGTCAGATGGTGATTGGCGCATGTAATAGCAATCTTTAAGCAGAGGTGGTCAAACACCGAAGTGGTGTGTAATTGACACACCTTTAAAAGTTTTGGTGTGTAATATTATTCCCGCATTTAACAGGTGTGTAAGAGGGATTTGGGTACAAGGTCGATGGGTAAAGTATGTATTTTGCCCTAAAAACAAAGACAAACTTGTTAGACAGTTTTCCGTGCATGTTGAGTAACTCATAGAGTCTGAGAGTCCTAGTCTTGCGTTCCAATCTATTCACTGGAAGTATTGAGTGTGATCCAATAGAAAATAGCTGGGAAAATCTCTAGATCATAGATATAGCTTCCAACAACTTCACTAGTATATTGAAAGCAGAATGCTTTTCAAATTGGAGAGGAACGATGATTGAAGGTGATTACATGGTGTCAGGACGCCACATCCAGCTTTTCAAACATGTAGTATGGTAATATAATGATTGACGAAAATACGAGTGCCATTACTATCATCGTAAGTGTTGTAGGCATATGTTTGCTCAAATTGTCCGAGTTTAATCTGTTTTTATCTTTTCACTTTTCTTAATGTGGAATACTCTCTTCTTTTCTTAATGTGGAATGCAAATAAACAGAAGTCTCAGTCTGTACACCAGACTTCATTGTAGAAATTGCTGGAGTTATCGAATTCAGTTTGTAAAAAATGACATTACTGAGAATACGATGATTGAAGGCACTGCCGATGATTGCAGAAAAACAAGGAAAGAAAAGAGGAGAAAAAAAGGAAAAGGATGTAACTATATCCCTTGATTGAAGGCACTAATAATGGATTGGTAGCCTTTTAAGGTGAAATGTATATATTTTGTAAACAAAACTTGTATAGGTCGGGTAAATAACAAAACATGGACAATTTTGATAATAAAATTCCAAATGGTGTATAGGTATGCAAAAATCCCAACAACTAACTAGTGAGCTTTAATGTTTTATTGGACATCTTTACTTGGTACGTCTGTTGAGTAGGAAGCTATTGGACTTGCCTATTTGTGGAGCCATTGATTTGGGCCCTATACTCATATTTTTAAAATTATTTAACTTATACCCTAATTTTAACAACTTCAGACACCTCCTCTTCTTCCTCCTAACCTATGCGTTCCTTTCTTCATCCACTTCTTTTTAAGAAGAGGCTGAGAGCAGTTCAATTTAAAGATGCACTGCTATGTCTGAAGTTTTAATACTGCAAGCGAACTTTAGAGCGAGTGTCTGAAGTTAGTACTGTTGGAAAATAAGCTTCAGATACGAGGGTCTGAAGTTTGCTTCATCTAAGCACCATTCAAGTAGCCTACTGTCAAAGCTATAAAAGTAATGTCGTTGATGCTCTCTTTGTGTGTTGCAAGTGAATCGGTTCGATTACCTGAGTTTTATATACATACATAGTTCTGTTGCTTCCGAAAGATTTAATTAATTGATCTTCTTTCTCTCATATTGAAATGAAGTTTGCCTTTGCTATGAACTGAAGTTTGCCTGATTGCCTTTGCAAGTCAGGCCGAACTTCAAGCAAAAATATCTGAAGTTTTGCTTTGATAAGGCTACACTTCAGGCAAAAAATTCTGAAGTTCAAACTTCAGACATACACAATTGAACTGAAGTGTACCCTTGCTTATGAACTGAACTTTGCGTGATTGCCTTTGCAAGTCAGGCCAAACTTCAGGTAAAAATATCTGAAGTTTTGCTACACTTCAGGCAAAACATTCTGAAGTTCAAACTTCAGACATAAATTTTTTCTACTTCAGGCCCGTATGTCTGAAGTTACGCGAAAAGTAGGTACTATTACAAGTTTTTTTGCAAAGCGAGTATAAATTAAAAAGTAACACAAAAAACGGATATAGATATAAATGCCCCAATTTGAAATGCACCTCAACCATTCCACTATCAAGATCCCAAGTCCATCAACATTTACAAATTAGATCAATAAAGACCAAGTTTTAGGCATGGAACCTACTGAATGGACGACTTCAGTAATATTGCTTGAGTTAATCGTCTCGTAATTACATGTCTCTTATAGAGTGATCATTCATTTTTTCCATAGACAAAAATATGTAACAATATATGAATTATATATGTAGTACTAATCTTGTATGAAATTTAAAAGTCTATAATTTGACTTTGTGATTTTTGAAAAATAGAAAAATCATGAATTCTAAGTAAGTTTGGACATATCGTTGGTCTTAGATTCTGTCACGACCCGGAGTTCCACCTTCGGGACGTGATGGCGCCTAACATCTCACTTGCTAGGTAAGCCAACGTTGGAGATTCATTAAGCCAATTCTTATACACTTCAATAATTAACAGTAATTATGCTATGATGAGTTAAAATGAAAGTGGAAAATTCATTACATCCTCAATATATATACTACTACCCGGATCTGGAGTCACAATTCAAGAACTTCTAAGATTTCACTACAAGTAATTGTCTGAAAGAAATACAACTGATTTCGAAATGAAAGAAACAGTAAAAAATGAAATGCCTAGAAAGGGACTCCAGGGTCTGCGGACGCCGGCAGATCTACCTTGGATCTCCTGTAGGATGGATCCAACAGCTAACCTCACGACCAGCTCGAGCAAGTACCAAAATCTGCGCAAGAAGTGCAGAGTGCAGTATTAGTACAACCGATCCCATGTACTGGTAAGTGTCGCGTCTAACCTCGACGAAGTAGTGACGAGGCTAAGACAAGACACCTACAAACAAACTGTGCAGTATAGCAATATATTTACCAATAACATCAATAAAAGAAACAAGACAAGTAATATTGGGGGAGGGACATGCGGAGGGGATCAAAAGATAAAGGCTCACAGCAGAAAATAAGCATTTTGATCAACCGATATACTCTGAGCAAATAGGAACAAGTAACCACAGTAAAAGAGAATACATGGCATCACCCTTCGTGCTTTTACTCTCAACCTCACCATATGAATCAATAGAAACGGTACGACATCACCCTTCGTGCATTAACTCTCTCATAACATGGCACGACATCACCCTTCGTGCATTAACACTCACAAGACACGCCACGACATCAACCTTCGTGCATTAACACTCTCCCTCACCAAAACAATGAACAATAACAACAGGGAGATAGAAATAACAAGAACAAGTCTTACTTCAACATTTGATTCCACAATACCAACCTCAACTTTTAGTCAATAGTCAATCAATACCAAAATCCATACACATGATAAGAATGATCAACACAATGATTAACTAGTCTAAGCATGAGTAATATGATCAAGGAAAGCAAAAAATACGAGAATAAGATGTCACGACCCAATTTCCAAACCCGATCGTGATGGCGCCTCTCGTGAAGACAAGGCCAGCCAACTAACCCAAATCGTCTCTTTTAACATTTATTAAACATAAACGAATAGGTGAATATAGCTTAAGGATAATAATAACCAGTATGTACAACCCAACACAACCCGACCGGGGTGTCACAAGTCACGAGCATCTAAAGAAACCTGAACACAACTACAGGGCCAATAATAATATACAAGGAAAAATCCTGGAAATCAAAGACAACATCCGGTGCCGCGAACGCTGGCGGTCACCTTACTCAGCTACAATAGCCATACCTTCAATCAGCTAATAACCCGCTACCGGGTGAACAATACCTGCAACTGCACGCGAGGTGCAGGGAGTAAAGTGAGTACTTCCAACTCAGTGAGTAATAAGAGTAAATAATAACTGAGAGGCAAGAAATCACGTAAGAGCACTCCATCATGCTATATAGGACAGTACCACTCTTTGAGAAAACAGTAAAACCGTGAAAATCCTTTAGAAAATATCTGGCTCAGTTTAAAACCTCTTTTGAAAACATCCTTTTCCAACAGTCAAACAAATGAATGCGTAATCAGATGGTGCAAGTCCGCACATAAGTCAGCCCCTCGGGCACAACACTCCACAAACAATTAACACCAGGGCGTCTGGTAAGCAGTACAAGAAGTAGCATGGATGCCAATGATATGAGAGTGCTGAATGTCATGACACGTAGTGTAAACAGGAACCAATGCATGAATGCAATGCAATGCATATGACCGCTGCGGCGTGCAGCCAGATCCATCTGGGTACCCGCGCTCACTGTGGGGGTTCAGACTCCGGAGGGGCTCCTCCAGCCCAAGCGCAATATCAATATCACACCGCTGCGGCGCGTAGCCCGATCCATCCTCAGTCCAGAAATGCCCATAAGCCCCTTGGGCAATAGTAAAATAACAGTCTCAACTCAAAATGTCAGTAAAATATCATTTAGGTTTTCAAGTCTTAGAAAGATAGCTGAGTTTGCGAAACAGTATTTTAAACCTTGGACTGTGATAAAATAATATGCAAAGTAATGCAAAAACAGTGATATCAATCCCTGAAGGATTCAAACAATTGGCACGAAGCCCAAATATAGCAATCAAACCAAATAATGATGATAACAAGTAGTTTCAGTCAATTACGCAATAAAACCAACAACCGGGACGGACTAAGTCACAATCCCCAACGGTGCTCTACCCCACGCTCATATCTAGCGTGCAAGTCACCACAATACAGCACTATGATGTGCAAATCCGGGGTTTCAAACCCTCAGGATATCATTTACAAGTATTACTCACCTCCGACCGGTGAAATGCCTAGCTCGCGACGCCTTTGCCCCTCAATCGGCCTCCACGCGCGTCGAATCTAACCAAAACCAGAGCGAATACATCACAATATGCTTAGGGAACAATACCCAATCGAAAACAATCAAAATATAGCAAAAATCTCGAAACTAGTAAAACCCGAGCCCCGGGCCCACTTCTCGAAAAATTACTAAACTCACATTACCGGATTCCTCGTCTCACCACGAGTTCATACATACCAAGAACTCCCAAATCCGAGCTCAAATGGCCTATCAAATCCCAATATAAAATATCAAAAACTCAAGCCCTAGCTTTACCCCTTTTTGAAGAATTTCAACCAATTTTCATGTTAAATCTATCAAAGTTCCATGTATTTAGGCCAAGGGACTTACCTCCAATCACACCTAGTCGAAATCCCCCTTCAATTCCGTCCAATAGCTCCCAAGCTCGCTTAAAAATGGTGGAAATAACATAACCCTCGCGGAACAAAATGAATATAAAACTCCTACTGGCTTTAGGGGTTTCCGCTTCTGCGGTCCCCATGCCCGCTTCCGCGCAACCGCTTCTGCGGTTTTTGTCCGCTTATGCAGAATTTCATTAAAACTCAAGGGCCGCTTCTGCGACACAAATTTCCGCTTCTGCGGAAGCTCACCTCCTGGCCAAACCCGCTTCTGCGACAGCCTGTCCGCTTCTGCGGACTCGCTTAAGCGAAAAGTGTTCCGCTTCTGCGGAACTGCCCAACTCCACTCCAGACCACTTTTGCGACCAAGATTACGCTTCTGCGGAACCGCTTATGCGATCCATTTCCGCAGAAGCGAACATACCAGATACCAGCAAAATCTGCCATTTCCTCAACTTGAATTTCATCCCGATAGCCATCCGAAATCACCCCGAGGCCCCCGGGACCTTAACCAAAAGCACCAACATGTCTTAAACATCATACGAACTTGCTCCAATCATCAAAACACACCTAACAACACTAAAATCATCAATTCACATCGGATTCAAGCCTAAGTTCTTCAAGAATTTCCGAAATGCACTTTCGATCAAAAACCCAACCAAGCGACGTCCGACTGGCCTGAAAATTTGCAGACATATCCAATAACGAAGCTACTGCAACTCTCGGAATTCCATTCCGACCCTCGGATCAAAATCTCACATATCAACCGGATTTCGCCAAAATGCTAACTTCGCCAATTCAAGCCTAATTCTACACCGGACCTCCAAAACCAATTCAGATCACGCTCCCAAGTCACAAATCATCTCCCGAAGCTAACCGGATCATCGGAGATCACATCCGAACCTTCGAACTCATAAGTCAACGTCCGGTTGACTTTTCCAATTTAAGCCTTACTTAAAGAGACTAAGTGTCTCATTTCCTATCCAAACCAATTCAATTCAACTATAACTCACTCGTTGCTGATAATGAAACATGAAGAAGCAGTAAATGGGGGAAACGGGGCTGTAATACATGAGACGACGGGTCGGGTCGTCACATCCTCCCCAACTTAACCAATGCTCGTCCTCGAGCGTACCCAGAGTTGTCCTAGAAGCTAACCAACAGCTGAATAACTTTACCAAGCATATACCCGGGGTGATCTCACGTCACCCTATCTCATATACGGTCCGACAACACAATACTAGCCGAAATCTCACAGTCCATAACCATAAACCATACGAACCACATTCGCACTTT
>NC_031992.1:3260941-3267742 GCF_001879085.1 Nicotiana attenuata
AATGTCATGACACGTAGTACGAACAGGAACCAATGCATGAATGCAATGCAATGCACATGACCGCTGCGGCGTACAGCCCGATCCATTTGGGTACCCGCGCTCACTGTGGGGGTTCAGACTCCGGAGGGGCTCCTACAGCCCAAGCGGCAATGTCAATATCACACCGCTGCGGCGCGCAGCTCGATCCCTACTCAGTCCAGAAATGCACATAAGCCCCTTGGGCAATAGTAAAATAACAGTCTCAACTCAAAACGTCAATAAAATATCATTTAGGTTTTCAAATCTTAGAAAGATAGCTGAGTTTGCGAAACAGTATTTTAAACCTTGGACTGTGATAAAATAATATGCAAAGTAATGCAAAAACAGTGATATCAATCCCTGAAGGATTCAAACAATTGGCACGAAGCCCAAATATAGCAATCAAACCAAATAATGATGATAACAAGTAGTTTCAGTCAATTACGCAATAAAACCAACAACCGGGATGGACTAAGTCACAATCCCCAACGGTGCTCTACCCCACGCTCATACCTGGCGTGCAAGTCACCACAATACAGCACTATGATGTGCAAATCCGGGGTTTCAAACCCTCAGGATATCATTTACAAGTATTACTCACCTCGGACCGATGAAATCCCTAGCTCGCGATGCCTTTGCCCCTCAATCGGCCTCCACGCGCGTTGAATCTAACCAAAACCAGAGCGAATACATCACAATATGCTAAGGGAACAATACCCAATCGAAAACAATCGAAAATTAGCAAGAATCTCGAAACTAGCAAAACCCGAGCCCCGGGCCCGCTTCTCGAAAAATTATGAAATTTACATCACCGGATTCCTCGTCTCGCCACGAGTCCATACATATAAAATTTACCAAAATCGGAGTTCGTTTGACCCTCCAAATTCTATTTTTACATCATAATTTTCTCAAACCCTAACTTCCATTTTTAACCTTTAATTCCTTGGATTTTCAGTGTTAATCCATGATATTACACCATAATATCATAATCTAAGTCTAAGAATCCATACCTGATGATAGCCCCCGAAACCCTCTTCAAAAATCGCCCAAAATCTCCTTAGTCCGAAGTCCAAAATATTTCTTCTCTTTCAAAATCGTGAAAACACTGTTCACTTAAACTCAGCCAGGTTTCGCTTCTGCGGTTGGGATACCGCACCTGCGGCTCCCGCTTCTGCGGTCTAACTTAAAATTCTCAGGACCGCTTCTGCGGTCACCACCTGCTCCTGCGATGTCCGCTTTTGCGGACTGCCTTCCGCTTCTGCGGAAATTGCCAAGCCCTCAAGGTCCGCTTCTGCGATC
Source organism: Nicotiana attenuata (assembly GCF_001879085.1). Lineage (NCBI taxonomy): Eukaryota > Viridiplantae > Streptophyta > Magnoliopsida > Solanales > Solanaceae > Nicotiana > Nicotiana attenuata. The sequence goes on from NC_031992.1 coordinate 3,262,259, forward strand.
ACAGCTCCGCTTAAGCGGCTCCGCTTCTGCGGTCCAAGACCCGCAGAAGCGAGAATACCAGAAACAGCATGCCTTCAGCTGTATGAAATTCCAAAAACTCCCCGTTAGCCATCCGAAATCATCCCGAGGCCCCCCGGGACCTCAACCAAAAACACCAACACATCCTAATACCTTATTCAAACTTGTTCCAATCCTCAAAATACTTCAAACAACGCTAAAACCATCAAAATCACATCGGATTCAAGGCTAAGTTTCTTAAAAACTTCCGAATTACGCATTCGATCAAAAACCCGACCAAACGATGTCCGAATGACCTGAAATTTTACACACATATCCAAAATCACCTAACGGAGCTATAGCAACTCTCGGAATTCCATTCCGACCCTCGGATCAAAATCTCACCTATCAACCGGAATTCGCCAAAATACTAACTTCGCCAATTCAAGCCTAATTCTACACCGGACCTCCAAAATCAATTCCGATCGCACTCCTAAGTCACAAATCATTTCCCGAAGCTAACCGAATCACCGGAAATCACATCCGAACCTCCTAACTCATAAGTCAACGTCCGGTTGACTTTTCCAATTTAAGCCTTCCTTAAAGAGACTAAGTGTCTCATTTCCTATCCAAACCAATTCAATTCAACTCTAACTCACTCGTTGCTGATAATGAAACATGAAGAAGCAATAAATGAGGAAAACAGGGTGGTAATACCTGATACGACGGGTCGGGTCGTTACATCCTCCCCAACTTAAGCAAACGCTCGTCCTCGAGCGTATCCAGAGTTGTTCTAAAAGCTAACCAAAAGCTGAATAACTTTAAGCATATACCCGGGATGATCCCACGTCACCCTATCTTACATAGGTCCGACAATACAACATAGCTGAAATTTCACAGTCCATCTAGGCCATAAATCGTAGAATCAAATTGCACTTTCCGAAATCATACACAAGATCAGGACCTCACATCTATACTCAGAATAGGCCCGAACCAACTGTAATAACCCAAACACTTGAAACGATAACTTCTATTCACAGTAGTTGCCCATAACAACCAAATACCGGCAGAAAACCTCTCATTAGCTAAAACCTTATTCCCACAGTTTCCTATACTGCCAACGATAAATGAAACACGCTTTAAACCTTAATCATTTCTCATATCAACCATTCATGAAACCGTTTCCCTTTTTACTAATACCACAACAGATTTCCGGGCCAAACCTCGATATTATCCTTCTAACAAGCTGAAATCTAATCTGTTCATATTCATTAATGACTCCAACGATCACCTCGAATCCAACACATCACTCTGGTGCTACGACACCTCAATACAGGCCTACGCCACGACTTGCATAATACACGCACCAACAAGAAACAGTCTGAACATACTCAAATCATGACAATTGACTCAAACGAAAGAGTTGTACCTCAAGCTCATCAGTACCATCATAACACAAGGCTGAGACCCCGTCTCACATCATAGAAATAGAATGCCTGAATCTACCTCGAAGGGTCATAACTCCACGTAGCCTCGCTACGATGCGCGATCATATCCAAACACTGCTACACATGAAGCACCTCAATACACTGTGATCAAAATCCGACAGCTACACACAATTTGATGTCTGAAACCAAAAGCAATTCATTACTCCCAACGGTGAAGCAAGTAATATACACCATTCAATCCTGAAAGGACACAATCGACGCGCTATTCGCCGAGCAACACCCAATACGGACTTTCCTCAGAAACCAGGAAGCAAGGTATATAAGGTAACATATGGAAAACTATTCTCAACATCACACTGTTGCGGCGTGCAACCCGATCCAGATAACATACCCGTGGAGGCGTGCCACGCGATCCACACAAATATCTCACATAGGGAGATGCACATCGAACCAAATTTGTTCATTATAACAAAATACCGAGTATCAGTCGTAAGCATACTGAGTGCATAATGGTATCTACATATAGCGTTGCAAGCTACAAAACTCAAACACAACTGAGGTCCCCCCTTCAACTTCCACTATGAATCTCGATAGCACCGCACTATATGTGCCCACAGTCCGAAAATCATAACGCCTCACCGCACAGAAAAAGAAACAACTCATAGATCTTCCCAAATCACCAACAAGTTCAAGAACAATAGAATCAACCTATCCCTCAGCAATACAGCTCGGGGCTAACCAAGCGGTCAATCATAACTTTGTTTGAGCTTCTTGAACCTAGATCTCGGAACATCCAAAATTCTAGGTAGAGTTACCGCCATGTTGACTTGTCATCGGCCATAGTCCCATTTCCTTAGATGATTTCTCAACTCCCTCTCTAGTTAAGCCTTTTGTAAGCGGATTCCGCCACATTATCCTTTGATCTTACATAATCAATAGTGATAAATTCCACTAGAAAGTTGTTCGTNAATCTGCCATTTCCTCAACTTGAATTTCATCCCGATAGCCATCCGAAATCACCCCGAGGACCCCCGGGACCTCAACCAAAACACCAACACATCCTAATACCTTATTCAAACTTGTTCCAATCTTTAAAACACATTAAACAACGCTAAAACCATCAAATCACATCGAATTCAAGCCTAAGTTCTTCAAAACTTCCGAAATGCGCTTTCGATCAAAAACCCAACCAAACGACATCCGAATGACCTGAAGATTTGCAGACATATCCAAAATCACCTAACGAAGCTACTGCAACTCCGGAATTCCATTCCGACCCTCGGATCAAAATCTCACATATCAACCGGATTTCGCCAAAATGCTAACTTCGCCAATTCAAGCCTAATTCTACACCGGACCTCCAAAACCAATTCAGATCACGCTCCCAAGTCACAAATCATCTCCCGAAGCTAACCGGATCATCGGAGATCACATCCGAACCTTCGAACTCATAAGTCAACGTCCGGTTGACTTTTCCAATTTAAGCCTTCCTTAAAGAGACTAAGTGTCTCATTTCCTATCCAAACCAATTCAATTCAACTCTAACTCACTCGTTGCTGATAATGAAACATGAAGAAGCAATAAATGAGGAAAACAGGGTGGTAATACCTGATACGACGGGTCGGGTCGTTACATCCTCCCCAACTTAAGCAAACGCTCGTCCTCGAGCGTATCCAGAGTTGTTCTAAAAGCTAACCAACAGCTGAATAACTTTACCAAGCATATACCCGGGGTGATCCCTCGTCACCCTATCTCGCATAGGTCCGATAACACAATATAGCTGAAATTTCACAGTCCATCTAAGCCATAAACGGTAGAATCACATTGCACTTTCCGAAATCATACACAAGATCAGGACCTCACATCTATACTCAGAATAGGCCCGAACCAACTGTAATAACCCATACCTGCAACCTCGGTGAAATCATATGATGTACTACATAACCCAAACACTCGAAACGATAACTTCTATTCACAGTAGTTGCCTATAACAACCAAATACCGGCAAAAAACCTCTCATTAGCTAAAACCTTATTCCCACAGTTTCCTATACTGCCAACGATAAATGAAACACGCTATAAACCGTAATCATTTCTCATATCAACCATTCATGAGACCGTTTCCCTTTTGACTAATACCACAACAGATTTCTGGGCCAAACCTCAATATTATCCTTCTAACAAGCTGAAATCAAATCTGTTCGTATTCATTAATGACTCCAACGATCACCTCGAATCCAACACATCATTCTGGTGCTACGGCACCTCAGCCTATGCCACGACTTGCATAATACACGCACCAACAAGAAACGATCTGAACATACTCAAATCATGACAATTGACTCAAACGAAAGAGCTGTACCTCAAGCTCATCAGTACCATCACAACACAAGGCTGAGACCCCGTCTCACATCATAGAAATAGAATGCCTGAATCTGCCTCGAAGGGTCATAACTCCACGTAGCCTCGCTACGATGCGCGATCATATCCAAACACTGCTACACATGAAGCACCTCAATACACTGTGATCAAAATCCGACAGCTACACACAATTTGACGTCTGAAACCAAAGCAACTCATTACCCCCAACGGTGATGCAAGTAATATACACCATTCAATCCTGAAAGGACACAACCTACGCGCTATTCGCCGAGCAACACCCAATACAGACTTTCCTCAGAAACCAGGAAGCAAGGTATAGAAGGTAGCAAATGGAAAACTATTCTCAACATCACACTGTTACGGCGTGCAACCCGATCCAGATAACATACCCGTGGCGGCGTGCCACGCGATCCACACAATTATCTCACATAGGGAGATGCACATCGAACCAAATTTGTTCATTATAACAAAATACCGAGTATCGGTCGTAAGCATACTGAGTGCATAATGGTATCTACATATAGCGTTGTAAGCTACAAAACTCAAACACAACTGAGGTCCCCCCTTCAACTTCCACTATGAATCTCGATAGCACCGCACTATATGTGCCCACAGTCCGAAAATCATAACGCCTCACCGCACAGAAAAAGAAACAACTCATAGATCTTCCCAAATCACCAACAAGTTCAAGAACAATAGAATCAACCTATCCCTCAGCAATACAGCTCGGGGCTAACCAAGCTAACTCAAGCTAAATACGTAGCCACATTGGCCTGCCAACGAACTCAATACCAGGAAGCCTGAAGCTGCTCCTTCTACTACTATAACTCCTGCCAGAGCCGTACAATACGGTGCCCGGCACCAAATAAATACCGAAATCCACAATCTCACCCGGCGACATGCCCGGCCACAAGAAACGCATCCGAAAAAGTCCCTCAATACCGGAACTAAATCAATGGTAGAACCTCCGCACTGACATCCGCCACGAAGGCCCAATTAAGAAAAACAATCCTTCCAGCCGTCCGCTGGCCTTTGGAATGCAACACACTCTGCTATAACATAATCCGATGCACCTCGCCACGCATCCTGTGGCATTTTCCGACATAGTCCATGGCACAGTAGTCTCGAATAACCCAACACTGAGACAACCAGTCTACATCTCATCATCATATCCAAAATCTAACACACCAACGAAGAAATATCCGCTCGGGCTGCTAACGGTATCGATACACACGGTTTACAACCACTGCATAGACGGAACATGAGAACTCCCAGTCTCCGACTCCGTATAGCACACGAATCATTGAACCCGATCCCAGATTCCACCGTATGAACACATACCACACTTCATGTACCCAATCATTCCACGAAAGATGTTCTAAAATTTCCATCAACCACACTCAGATATCAGCAGTCGATCAAGCATGAAACACGTCCATACTAACGTAGCATCCTCAGCTTACATCACCTTGCCCTTTTTTTTTACTGAACATATACCCCCGTCAAATCACTAGAATAGCAATACCATTTCCTTAATCGTCTGAAGATCAATTATTTAATCACCTGCAGCTGCCCGTGCTGCTTACGAATTAATGACTTTCCATTCTTAACTGAACTGAATCCTCGAACACGCAAACCTCAATTCTTCACCACATACC
>NC_031992.1:3270428-3426381 GCF_001879085.1 Nicotiana attenuata
AGAAGAGAGATCGCACATAAGTCAAGCCGCTCGGGCACACACTCCACAAAACAATTAACACAGGCGTCTGGGCAGCTACAAGAAGTAGCAGATCAATGATAGGAGTGCTGAATGCATGACACGTAGTACAAACAGGAACCAATGCATGAATGCAATGCAATGCATATGACCGCTGCGGCGTGCAGCCCGATCCATCTGGGTACCCGCGCTCACTGTGGGGGTTCAGACTCCGGAGGGGCTCCTACAGCCCAAGCGCAATATCAATATCACACCGCTGCGGCGCGCAGCCCAATCCATCCTCTGTCCAGAAATGCACATAAGCCCCTTGGGCAATAGTAAAATAACAATCTCAACTCAAAATGTCAGTAAAATATCATTTAGGTTTTCAAATCTTAGAAAGATAGCTGAGTTTGCGAAACAGTATTTTAAATCTTGGACTGTGATAAAATAATATGCAAAGTAATGCAAAAACAGTGATATCAATCCCTGAAGGATTCAAACAATTGGCACGAAGCCCAAATATAGCAATCAAACCAAATAATGATGATAACAAGTAGTTTCAGTCAATTACGCAATAAAACCAACAACCGGGACGGACTAAATCACAATCCCCAACGGTGCTCTACCCCACGCTCATACCTGGCGTGCAAGTCACCACAATACAGCACTATGATGTGCAAATCCGGGGTTTCAAACCCTCAGGATATCATTTACAAGTATTACTCACCTCCGACCGGTGAAATCCCTAGCTCGCGACGCCTTTGCCCCTCAATCGGCCTCCACGCGCGTCCAATCTAACCAAAACCAGAGTGAATACATCACAATATGCTAAGGGAACAATACCCAATCAAAAAGAATCAAAATATAGCAAAAATCTCGAAACTAGTAAAACCCGAGCCCCGAGCCCACTTCTCGAAAAATTACAAAACTCACATTACCGGATTCCTCGTCTCGCCACGGGTTCATACATACCAAGAACTCCCAAATCCGAGCTCAAATGGCCTATCAAATCCCAATTTAAAATATCAAAAACTCAAGCCCTAGCTTAACCCCTTTTTGAAGAATTTCAACCAATTTCCATGTTAAATCTATCAAAGTTCCATGTATTTAGGCCAAGGGACTTACCTCCAATCACACCTAGTCGAAATCCCCCTTCAATTCCGTCCAATAGCTCCCAAGCTCGCTTAAAAATGGTGGAAATAACATAACCCTCGCAGGACAAAATGAATATAAAACTCCTACTGGCTTCAGGGGTTTCCGCTTCTGCGGTCCCCACGCCCGCTTCCGCGCAATCGCTTCTGTGGTTTTTGTCTGCTTATGCGGAATTTCATTAAAACTCAAGGGCCGCTTCTGCGACACAAATTTCCGCTTCTGCGGAGGCTCACCTCCTGGCCAATCCCGCTTCTGCGACCGCCTGTCCGCTTCTGCGGACTCGCTTAAGCGAAAAGTGTTCCGCTTCTGCAGAACTATCCAACTCCACTCCAGACCGCTTTTGCGACCAAGATTACGCTTCTGCGGAACCGCTTATGCGGTCCATTTCCGCAGAAGCGAACATACCAGATACCGGCAAAATCTGCCATTTCCTCAACTTGAATTTCATCCCGATAGCCATCCGAAATCACCCTGAGGCCCCCGGGACCTCAACCAAAAGCACCAACATGTCTTAAAACATCATACGAACTTGCTCCAATCATCAAAACACACCTAACAACACTAAAATCATCAATTCACATCGGATTCAAGCCTAAGTTCTTCAAGAATTTTCGAAATGCACTTTCGATCAAAAACCCAACCAAGCAACGTCCGACTGGCCTGAAAATTTGCAGACATATCCAAAATCACCTAACGAAGCTACTGCAACTCTCGGAATTCCATTCCGACCCTCGGATCAAAATCTCACATATCAACCGGATTTCGCCAAAATGCTAACTTCGCCAATTCAAGCCTAATTCTACACCCGACCTCCAAAACCAATTCAGATCACGCTCCCAAGTCACAAATCATCTCCCGAAGCTAACCGGATCATCGAAGATCACATCCGAACCTTCGAACTCATAAGTCAATGTCCGGTTGACTTTTCCAATTTAAGCCTTCCTTAAAGAGACTAAGTGTCTTATTTCCTATCCAAACCAATTCAATTCAACTCTAACTCACTCGTTGCTGATAATGAAACATGAAGAAGCAATAAATGAGGAAAACAGGGCGGTAATACCTGATACGACGGGTCGGGTCGTTACATAAGACCCAACCGCATGCTATAACCCGACAACAACGAATAGGTACTCGTCACCTCACCTATACGTTATACCCAACATTCAAACACGTAACAAATATGCAAATAAGACCTAATCCCTCAAGCCAAGGTTAACTACGACACATACCTTGCTCTAACGGCCAAACTCAAAGCTCAACAACGTCTTTTCATCTCAAGCGAACCTCCGAACCGATAAAATCTATCATATTACCAACCAACGATTCAAATTAAGCCTTAGGAACTACCCATGATAAAAAAGAATTCAATTTAGGACATTATTGAAAAAAGTCAACAAAAGTCAACACCCGCGCCAGATTGGTCAAAACTCGAAAGCTGGAACAAAACCCGATTACCCATTCACCCCGAGCCCGGATATATAATTAGTTTTGGAATCTGACCTCTTTGAGGTCTAAATCCCGAATTTTTGAAATCCCTAGTTTCTACCCAAAAATCCCCAATTCCACCATGAATACCTTAGATTTTAGGTTGAAATCTTGTGTAATGTAGTGAAAGATTGAAAGGAGTTAAGTTAGAATCACTTTACCAATGATCTGGGGAAGAAGGAGTCTTTGGAAAATCGACTCTTATGTTTTCTAGGTCTGAAAATTTGATGAATGGGAGAAAAATCCCGTCTATGTCATTTTTACACAACTGCAGATGTCGCAAATGCGACCTGAGCTTCGCAAATGCGAAGCCTGCAAATGCCAGAAAATCTTCGCAAATGCGAACTTTTCACATTCCTGTTGCCTTCGCAAATGCGAACATTTTGTTCGCAAATGTGGATCTGGAGGATCGCAAATGCGACCCTTGACTTCGCAAATGTGAAGTTGCCCCTCCCAGCCCACTGCTCGCAAATGGGATGGCCTCTTTGCAAATGCGAGGCTCTCATTTACGAGCCAGACCTCGCAAATGCGAAGTCAGCAGATCTGATGCACACTAGCTATGATTTCTAAGTTCATTTCACTCCGTAGCCTACCTGAAACTCACCCGAGCCCTCAGGGCTCCAAACCAAACATGCACACAAGTCTAAAACTTGCTCGCGCAATCAAATCGCCAAAATAATTCCTAGAACTACAAATTTAACACCAAATCAAATGAAATTTTTAAGAACGCTTTGAAACTTCTAATTTCTCAACCGGACGTCTGAATCACGTCAAACCAATTTAATTTCTCACCAAATTTCACAGACAAGTCATAAATATTATATTAGACATGTATCGGACTCCGGAACTAAAATATGGACCCGGTATCAACAAGGCCAAACATTAATCAATTCTTAAAACCATTGAATTTTCAGACTTTTAATTTTCAACAAAAATTCATAACTCGAGCTAGGGACCTCCGAATTCGATTTCGGGCTTACGCCCAGGTCCCATATTTCAATACGGACCAACGAGGACCGTCAGAACGTGGGTCTGGATCCGTTTACTCAAAACGTTGATCGAAGTCAACTAAAATTAACTTTTAAGGTAAAAATTCTTATTTTTATCAACTTTTAACATAATAGATTCTCGGAAACACATCCATATTGCGCATGTAAATCGATGAAGGTAAAAATGAGATTTTTAAGGCTTAAAAGTGCAAAATTGAGTTCTAAAACATAAGATGACCTTTCGGGTCATCACATTCTCCACCACTAAAATAACCGTTCGTCCTCGAACGGACGTAGAAAAGTACCTGAGTTGGTGAAAAGGTGGGGATATCTACTCTGCCTGTCTGACTCGGACTCCCAAGTGGCTGCCTCGACGGGCTGACCTCTCCACTAAAATAACCGTTCGTCCTCGAACGGACGTGATGAATGCAACATCACGGACCTTATGGTCGGCATAACTCTTCTGCCTAGACTGAGCTGTGCGAAGTCTATCCTGAATGATCTTAACCTTATATAAGGCATCATGTACCAAATCTGTACCCAATTATCGAGCCTTCCCAGCTCGAACCATCCAACTGGCGATCGACACCGCCTACCATATAATGCCTTATAGGGAGCCATCTGGATGCTCGACTGATAGTTTTTGTTGTAGGCAAACTCCGCTAGCGGCAAGAACTGATCCCACAAACTTCTGAAGTCAATAACACAAGCGCAGAGCATATACTCCAATATCTGAATAGTGCACTCGGACTGTCTGTTCGTCTGAGGATGAAATGCTGTGCTCAGCTCAACCTGCGTGCCCAAATCACGCTGTACTGCCCTTCAAAAATGCGAGGTGAACTGCGTACCTTGATCAGAAATGATAGACACGGGCATACCGTGAAGACGAACGATCTCGCGAATATAAATCTCTGCCAACCGCTGTAAAGAATAGGTAACTGCCACAGGCCATGAAGATAGTGCCTCCAAATCTTCAGTGCATGAACAATGGCTGCCAGCTCTAAGTCATGAACAGGATAATTCTTCTCGTGAATCTTCAGGTGCCGCGATGCATATGCAATCACCCTGCCATCTTGCATCAATACCACACCAAGTCCAATACGAGATGGGTCACAATATACTGTATAAGACCCTGAATTTGTGGTCAACACCAACACCGACGGTGTAGTCAAAGCAGTCTTGAGCTTCTGAAAGCTCGCCTCACATACGTCTGACCATCTGAACGGGGCGCCCTTCTGGGTCAACATGGTTAACGGGGCTGCTATAGATGAGAACCTCTCCACAAACCGACGGTAATAACCTGCCAATCCTAAGAAACTTCGGATCTCTGTAGCTGATGGTTGTCTAGGCCAGTTCTTGACTGCCTTAGTCTTCTTTGGATCCACCTGAAAACCCTCTGCCAACACAATGTTCCCTAAGAAAGTGACTGAGCTCAACCAAAACTCGCATTTTGAAAACATAACATATACCTGGCTGTCTTTTAGAGTCTGAAGAACGATCCAAAGGTGCTGCTCATGCTCCTCCCGACTGCGAGAGTAGATCAAGATATCATAAATAAACACAATCACAAAGGAATCCAAATAGGGATTGAACACTCGGTTCATCAAATCCATAAATGTTGCTGGGGCACTTGTCAGCCCAAATGACATCACTAGAAACTCATAATGTGCATATCGAGTCCGAAAAGCTGTCTTAGTGATATCGGATGCCCTAATCCTCAATTGATGGTAGCCAGACCTCAAATCGATCTTTGAAAACACCTTGGCACCCTGAACCTGATCGAATAAGTCATCAATCCTTGGCAATGGATACTTGCTCTTGATGGTGACGTTGTTCAATTGCCGATAATCTATGCACATCCTCATCGATGCATCCTTCTTCTTCACAAACAACATGGGCGCACCCTAGGGCGAGATACTAGGTCTAATAAAGCCCTTATCAAGCAAATATTGCACCAGCTCCTTCAATTTTTTCAACTCTGGCGGGGCTATACGGTATGGCGGAATAGAAATGGGCTGAGTGCCCGGAGCCAAATCAATGCAGAAATCAATATCTCTGTCGGGTGGCATCCCCAGCAGGTCTGCATGAAACACCTCTGGAAACTCACGAACGACCGGTACTAAATCCATGGAAGGAACCTCCACACTAGAATCACAGACATAATCCAAATAAGCCAAACACCCCTTCTTGACCATATGCCGAGCCTTCACATATGATATAACCCTGTTGGTAGAATTGCCTAGAGTCCTTCTCCACTCCAATCGAGGCAACCCCGGCAAGGCTAAGGTCACCGTTTTGGCGTAGGAGATCTAATATAGCATTATAAGGTGACAGCCAATCCATCCCCAAAATGACATCAAAATCAACCATATCGAGAAGTAGGAGATCTACACGAGTCTCAAGACTCCCAATGGTAACCACACACGAACAATAAACGCGATCTACAACGATAGCGTCTCCCACAGGGGTGGACACATACACATGGCACTCAAAGAATCACGAGGCACAACCAAATATGAAGCAAAATAGGATGACATATAGGAATAAGTAGAATCCAGATCAAATAGAACTGAGGCATCTCCACTGTAAACTGAAACCTTACCTGTAATAACCGTGTCAGATGACTCAGCCTCAGGCCTGGCTAGAAAAGTATAACATCGGGGCTGGGCCCCACCACTCTAAACTACATCTCGAGGAAAGGCCCTGGCTGGCTAGTCTCCACCTCTAACGGCATGGCCTCCACTTCTAATGCCCCGACCTCCACCTCTAGCTGTATGGCCACTACCTCTAGCTGGCTGAGCGGGCGGTGGGGTACCTGGTGCCGGGACCATGGCACGAGAATTCTGATGCTGAGAACTGCTCGATGATTGAGGGAAAAATCTAGCAATGTGCCTCGGATCACTACAAGTATAACAAGACCTCGGCTTCTGTGACTGCTAGCCCTGGAACAGACCCTTTCGGCCTAAGTAACCACCCTGAAAACTCTGGAGCGGAGGTACACTAATAGGAGCTGGTGGTGAACTATAGGCTAGCTGATCAGAATAATGCATATGAGGGCCACGATCACCTGAAGCACCGTGAGAAGCCTGGAGTGCACAGAAACGGCCTGGGAGGATGGCCTCTACCAAATGTACCCCTGCCTCCAGATGAGGCACCACTGAATCCACCAGAATGTCGAGGTCTCTTGTCGGATCCCTGACAACTTCCCCGAGCTAGTACCATCTCGACTTGCCTGGCAACATTGGCAGCCACCTGAAAAGAAATCTCAATCCCAATCTCCTTGGCCATCTGTATCCTGATAGGCTGAGCAAGTCCCTCAATGAACCTCCTCACCCTCTCTCTCTCGGTAGGAAGCATAAGTATAGCATCACGGGCCAGATCCACAGATCGAGTCTCGTACTGAGTGACAGACATAGAACCCTACTGAAGACGCTCAAACTGCCTTCGATAGTCCTCTCTATGAGTGATAGGAAGGAACTTCTCAAGAAATAACTGAGAGAACTGGTCCCAAGTAAGAGCAGGTAACCTAGCTGGCCTATTCAACACATAATCCCTCCACCATTTCTCGGCGGAACCCCACAAATGGAATGCAACAAAGTCGACCCCATTGGTCTCCACTATCCACATGTTCCGTAGCACTTTATGACAACTTGCTAGATAGTCTTGGGGATCCTCTGAAGATGCACCACTGAAGTGAACTGGGAAAATCTTGGTAATCCTATCCAATATCCTTAAAACCTCGGAGGACATAGCTGATCCATCAGCGGCCTGTGCTGCAACACCCGGCTGAACTACCCCAACAGGCTGAGCTGCTGGAGTCTGAAACTGGGGATCCATCTGCTTCGGAGTGTGAGTAGCGGTAGTCTATGCTCCTTCCCCAGCCTAAGAGACGGCTGGTGCTACAGGAAATTTGCCGGCCTGTGCCACACTCTCCATGAGGCCTACTAAATGGACCAAAGTATCCTGAAGTACCGGGGTGGCGATGAACCCCTTTGGGACCTGAGCTGGTCCTGCTGGAACGATCTGGGCTGGAGCCTCCTCATCAAACTCTACTTGAGGCTCCTTCGGCTGCTTGAGCTTTAGGCTGAGCCCTGCCCCTGCCTTAGCCTCTGGCACGGCCTCAGCCTCGAGCTCTACCCCTTGTAGGAGTTGCCACTGGGGGCTCTGGCTGCTGCTCAGTTGAAGATGTGGTACGTGTTCTCGCCATATGCGAGAGATTAAAAGTAGAAGAGTTCGACTAGCAATGAGAGAACAAAATCCCACGACAGAGAAGAATAGAAGTGATATTTGTTCCTAAACTTCATAGCCTCTAGAAGATAAGTACAAACGTCTCCGTATTGATCATCCAGACTCTACTAAGCCTGCTCGTGTGTGAGACCTAGGATACCTAGTGCTCTGATACCAACTTGTAACGACCTAGAATTCCCACCCTCGGGATTATTATGGCACCTAACATCTCACTTTCTAGGCAAGCCAACATTAGAGATTCATTAAGCCAATTTTTATACACTTCAATAATTAACAGTAATTAAGCTATGACGAGTTAAAATGAAAGCGAAAAATTCATAACAGCCTCAATATATATTCTACTACCGGGATCTGCAGTCACAATTCACGAACTTCTAAGATTTCACTACAAGTAATTTTCTGAAAGAAATACAACTGTTTTCGAAATGAAAGAAACAGTAAAAAGTAAAATGTCTAGAAGGGGACATCAGGGTCTGCGGACGCTGGCAGATCTACCTTGGGTCTCCTGTAGGATGGATCGAGCAGCTAACCTCATGATCAGCTTGGGACAGTACCAAAATCTGCACAGGAAGTGCAGAGTGCAGTATCAGTACAACTAACCCCATGCACTGGTAAGTGTCGCGTCTAACCTCGACGATGTAATGACGAGGCTAAGACAAGACACCTACAAACAAACCAGTGCAGTATAACAATATATATACCAATAACAACAATAAAAGAAATAAGACAAGTAATATTGGGACGGGGACATGCTGAGAGGATCACAAGATAAAGGGTCACAGTAGAAAATAAGCATATTTATCAACCGATATGCTCTGAGCAAATAGGTACAAGTAACCATAGTAAAGGAGAATAAACAGCATCACCCTTCGTGCTTTTACTCTGAACCTTACCATATGAATCAATAGAAATGACACGGTATCACCATTCGTTGATTAACTCTCTCATAACATGGCACGACATCACCCTTGGTGCATTATCACACACAATATGGCACGGCATCACCCTTCGTGCATTAACACTCACAAGACATGGCACGACATCATCCTTCGTGCATTAACACTCTCCCTCACCGAAACAACGAACAATAACAACAGGGAGATAGAAATAACAAGAACAAGTCTTACATCAACATTTGGTTCCACAATACCAACCTCAACTTTGAGTCAATACCCAATCGATATCGAAATCCGTACACATGATAAGAATGATAAACACAATGATTAACTAGTCTAAGCACTGGTAATATGATCAAGAAAAGCAACAAATACGAGAATAAGACCCAACCGCATGCTATAACCCGACAACAACGCATAGTTACTCGTCACCTCACCTATACGTTGTACCCAACATTCAAAAACGTAGCAAATAGGCAAATAAGACCTAATCCCTTAAGCCAAGGTTAACAATGACACATACCTTGCTCCAACAGCCAAACTCAAAGCTCAACCACTATTTTTCCTCTCAAACGAGCCTCCGAACCATTAGAATCTAGCATATTACCAGCCAACGATTTAAATTAAGCCTTAGGAAATACCTACGATCATAAGAATCCAATTTAGGCCATTATAGGATAAAGTCAACAAAAGTAAACACCCGGACTGGCTTGGTCCAAACCCGAAATCCAGACCAAAACCCGATTACCCATTCACCCCCGACCCTGGATATATAATTGGTTTTGGAATCCGACCTCAATTTGAGGTCTAAATTCCCAATTTTCGAAATCCCTAGTTTCTACCCAAAAATCCCCAATTCCACTGTGAAACCCTTAGATTTTAGGTTGAAATCTTGTGAAATGTAGTGAAAGATTGAAAAGAGTTAAGTTAGAATCACTTACCAATGATTTGGGGAAGAAGGAGTCTTTGGAAAATCGCCTTTTATGTTTTCTAGGTTTGAAAATTTGAAGAATGGGAGAAAAATCCCGTCTAAGTCATTTTTACACGGCAGCAAATGTCGCAAATGCGACCTGGGCTTCACAAATGCGAGAAAAGCTTTGCAAATGCGAACTTCTCACAATTCTGCTGCCTTCGCAAATGCGAACATTTTGTTCACAAATGCGGAACTGGAGGATAAAAAATGCGACCCTTGACTTTGCAAATGCATAATTGCCCCTCCCAGCCCACTGTTGGCAAATGCGAAGTCTGCAGATCTAATGCACACCAGTTATGATTTATAAGTTCATTTCACTCTGTAGCCTACCCGAAACTCACCCCAGCCCTCGGGGCTCCAAACCAAACATGCACACAAGTCTAAAAACATCATACAAACTTGCTCGCGCGATCAAATTGCTAAAATAACACCTAGAACTACGAATTTAACACCAAATCAAATAAAATTTTCAAGAAAGCTTTGAAACCTCTAATTTCTCAACCGGACGTCCGAATCACATCAAACCAATTCCATTTCTCACCAAATTTCACAAACAAGTCATAAATATTATATTGGATCTGTACCGGGCTCCGGAACAAAAATATGGACCCTGTATCAACAAGGCCAAACATTAATAGATTCTTAAAACCATTGATTTTTTAGACTTTTAATTTTTCAACAAAAATTCATAAATCGAGCTAGAGACCTCCGAATTTGATTCCAGCATACGCCAAGGTCCAATATTTCAATACTGACCCACCCGGATCGTCAGAACACAGATCTGGCTCCGTTTACTAAAAACATTGACCGAAGTCAACTAAAATTAACTTTTAAGGGAAATTTTTTATTTTTATCAACTTTTAACATAAAAGCAAACACGCTCGGACTGCGCACGCCAATTGAGGAGGGTAAAAGTGAGACATTAAAGGCGTAGAAGTGCAGAATTGAGTTCTAAAATATAAGATGCCTTTCGGGTCATCACGGATTCGAATGAAGGAGGAGAATTTCTATAAAATTTATAAATCATCAAAATATACGGATATGCTAGCTTAAACAGGCTTTATGGTAGAATATTGAATGCATGCTAATTATTTGGGCCACATTAGTATTTAGGCCCATGTTTATAATGAGTCCATTTGTAATATTTATAATAGGAAGCCCACTGGGTCAGGCCCACTATTAATAGTAGAGACTACTGCCATATTGTACATATTTCATTTTCTAATTACTAATATCAAAAGTTCTCTCGAACCTTTTCTCAAACTCTCATGAACCCTAGTTAGATTTGTCGATTCTATTGTAAATCTCGATACTTAATATGGTATTAGAGCGAAGATTCTGGTAGTTCGTCTCATCCGCTTTTGATCAATGTTACCATTTTTAATTTTCATCGACATTTTCGTTTGGACAATACTTGCATTGTTTTAGGGTTTCCCGGTGATTTCCTGGATATTCTAAGGATTTTTGTCGATTTGTTTCGAGCTAGGGTTTTCATCGGTGATTTCCGAGTGGCCAGAATTTTATTTACAAGGATGTTCTCTTTTCGGTTGAAAAAGAAGGAGGTAAACATGTTCTATTCTTCTATTATATCAATTTGCATGTTGATTGTCTCTTATTGCTAAGATTGTTCTCGATGACGAATGATATCCTATAGTTACACCTTCTTCTTCCTCTGTTACATCTCGTGCTGTTTTTCACGAGGATGATTTTACATATCCCTGTCATCCCTTGTATGTACATCCGTCAGATGTGCTGGGAACCTCTTTGGTTTCTAGTCCATTTGATGGGAGCAGCTATGGCAGCTGGAGGATAAATATTCTAGTTGCTCTCTCCATTCGTAATAAACTTGACTTTATCCATGGTACC
Organism: Nicotiana attenuata; assembly: GCF_001879085.1. Taxonomy (NCBI): domain Eukaryota; kingdom Viridiplantae; phylum Streptophyta; class Magnoliopsida; order Solanales; family Solanaceae; genus Nicotiana; species Nicotiana attenuata. The sequence continues at coordinate 3,282,038 of NC_031992.1, forward strand.
TTTGCCAGACCTCCTCAAGGATCTCCTTTGGCACACCAATGACAACGTTGTAATGATCTTGAGGTCTCATGGTTGATTAATTACATGTCAAAGGAAATATCTCGTAGTGTGGAATATTCTGAGTCTGCCAAGGATATTCGGTGTGAATTGGAGAAGAGGTATGGTAAGGGTGATTGTGAGCACGTGATTTTTGCCCTAAGTGAATTATTCCCAAAAATTCAAACAAAATGATTTCTTCCATTATTTTGTAATTTTGTGAATTTTGTGTTATTTTGTGTTAATTATTTGCATTTTATTTGTGCATTTAATTCACATGGAAAATATAAAAAAATAATACACGTGACATTTGCATTTAGGAACTAATTTCATATTTTAGGATTAATTAGGGGTTAATTCGTTTTAGAACAAAACACGAGAAAAATAACAAAAATAGTTTACTTTTGCATTTTAATTGTTTAATTGTGAATTCGTCACGAAATAGATTTTAAATAATTTTAGGATTTAATTAGTTTAATTTTGACATATATTAGGACTTTATTTTAATTTTTGCATTTTAATAAAATTAGAAAAAATATATAAAAAGAAATACAAAATGAAGACACAAAAGAAATAAAAAAAATTATTGAAATAAAGGAAAAGAAGAAGCAGGCCAGCTGGTGTTTGGGCCTTTGTCAAAATAAATCCCCAGCCCAAAAATTAGAGAAAACCCGTTCGTCCCAGCCAACCCATTCCCTGACCCGGTCCGCCCTCTCCCAAGTGAAACGACGCCGTTTCGCCTTTGAAAAATCCAGACCGTCGAGGTTCTTTAGATCAACGGTGGAGAACTATGGTTCTCCATGTATAAATGTGTCCGAATCTCTCACCCCCCTCTCCTCATCGTCTCTATCATCAGAAACCCAACCCCAGAAACCCTAGCGGCGCCGTCCTAATTCCCCACCGCCGGCGATGGCGGCGCCGATGCAAATGACTCCCAAAATAACACCATGAACTCCCCTCCTCCTCCTCTATCCGAATCCACTATCATTTTCCTTCGAATCTTTCTTGAACCCGTCGAATGTTCGTTTGAAGATTTTCCGGCCATGATGCATTTTTCTCCGTTCACCATCAAATTAACACCGTAGAACCGGCGTGGCCTCCTCTCCCAAACCCCCCAAACCCCGTCCCTCAAATCTAGCCGGAACATCTCGAATTTCAATTTAAAATTTTCGGCAAAACCCTAATTCTTCCAAACCCTACCAAATCAATACCATAAGGTCTCCTCATCCTCTTCATAAAGAATCCGGTGTCAACGGCGTTCAAATAGCATCAGAATCACCCAAATTTTAAGTCGAGAGGCAGCCGAATTTTGAGTTGTGCCAGTGAGTTTCAATTTTCTTTTCTTTTCTTCGTTTAATTGGCTTCTACTGCTCCGGTTCTCACTATGGTCAATTTCCAGTCTAATGTGCGTTTTAATTTTGTCAATACTGTTTTTTTTCTTGTGTTCTGAGTTGTTTCGATTAATTCTAGTTGTTTGTTTGATTGTAATTTATTCCAATTCCTGATTTTAGTTTGATTTTTGTTAAGCCTGTGATAATCTGTTAGTTGGTTTTATTAAGTTTGTTTGAATTAAGTTCTGGTATTCCTTTAGTTTAGGATAATTACCAGTTAGTTCACTTTCAGTTTAATTAGTCGTGTAATTAGTAGAATAATTTAATTTGGTTATTGGTTCAATTGATAAACTCAATAATAGTTTAAGTTGGATTACTCTTCAGTAGTTCAATTCAGAGCTTTGGAAATTGTTTGGTTATAGCTGTAGTTTAGATGTAAGTTCAGGGATAGTTTGGATATTTGGAATTGAGTAGAACATGGTAGTTAATATTAGAGTCTTCTAGGACCTTCTAGACTAGGGCTTTAGTTGCAATTGCAAGAAACATAGTGCCTTACTTGAGTAACAACTTAAGAAGTGAGGGATTAATATGTAAAACTAAAATATTCTGAAATTGCATCTCATGTTGCCTATAAAAGGCAGCCCCAATGCCTTCATTGATAAGTTTTATGAGTCTCCAAAAAACTCCCCTCTAAAGAATTCTCTCTCTATAATTTCCAGATCTAAAATCAGATATAAAAATTTCAAAAAAACAAAAACCAAAAAAAAACAATAGAAATTACAAAAAAATACAGAAACAAAAGCCATTGAGTTCAAGCTTATTAGTTTAAATTCAAGCTGTGGAGGTTAATTTGCAGTCCTATTTTCAGTTTTGGTAATTGGAAGGTGCTGAGTTCGATTGTTTTGGTTTCGAGTAGCTTTGGGTTCAGTTCAACTGGTTTTGATTGAGTTTTGGGTTTGCTGTGGTGTTCTAGAGCATTTTGAGTCTATTTACGTGTGTTTCAAGTGACCTCTGTCCATTGTTGTTGTGACCTCTGTCCATTGCTGCTGACCTTCCTTTCTTCTTCTTCTATTTCCAGCTCCAGGTACACATCGCGCAATTTCCAAGTTGTGGACATGAATTGAATTGCAGCATAGCTTTAATTTCTGTTATCTTTCATATTAGATTTCTTGTAATTTCATGAAGTTCAATAGACCTACCTGTAACTGAGACTGGACTGTTCCGGACTGTTGATTTGTATTGGACTGTTGATATTCATTAGCCTAGTGTAATTGTTTGGTGATTAGTTTAATAACAACACAAATGTAGANCTCTCCTCAAGTGACAAGAAGCATGTGAAAAAGTACCTGGATAACTTGCCTTCCCTGCTAGATATTGAACCGAACAACAAATTGATCGAGGCTGCCACCTTATTCTGGGATAGCGAAAGAGCTGTGTTCCATTTCGGTGACATAGAGATGACACCGCTTCTAGAGGAAATAGGAGGACTTGCAGGGTTGACTTGGGGCAGTCCTGGGCTTTTGGTGCCAGAAAACTATACGGGCAGGGGATTTTTGAAGATGATGGGGCTGAAAAAGAATGTCGACCTAGTGTGCTTGAAGGACTCTTTTCGAATATCTGTACGAGAGGTATGGCCATAGCAAGTCTTTCCGCACTTACCATGATGAGATCGCCCTCACTTCACTAGTTCACGTCCATCGCAGAGTGTTTGTGTTCATTATGTGCTTTCTAGGGCTGATAGTGTTCCCAATGAAAAAGGGAAGAATCCACACTAGGTTGGCTATTGTTTGGTGATTAGTTTAATAACAACACATATGTAGAGATTGATTCTAGGTCCTCATGTGTAGTTAATATTTGAACACTCAAATAGGTGTGAATAGTTAACACATGCAGGCAGTAGTATAGATTGATTTACATTTCTCAATTTACTGGTTAAAAATCGAATTTGACTTTGATTGCATGTTCATAAGTTTAAAATCAGATTGTTAATGGTTTTTACATGTTTCAACGAGTCTTACTCCATTTAATTGCTGCATGTATTAAATTGGCAAATTGATCTGTTTCAGTTCTAAAAATAATCACCTATCACTATAGTATAGAAGTCAGAAAAAGAAACTAAAAGTTCAAGTGTTAAGCTGTGTGTCCAACTGGAATCGAATCTGAAATTTACAATGCCTAGTGAATTGAATTTGCTTGCTGGGATAATTTGAACCATGGGATTTGAAAAGGTCATAACTGGACTCTGCTCTCTTGGTCACGCTGGGCTCAAACGTAAAGCCCAGATAATTGCAATCCGCTTCTTGGCTGAATACAGACTCCTCGAGTCCAGTTCAGTTTCAATTCGGGCCCCTGAACAGGCCCACGATCTAATGGACCCTCATCCAGATTCTATTAAAAATTCATTATTTTGGAATTGGTTTAAGAGCTTAATTCATAGCTTGACATAAAATCTAATTTGGGCCTTCGGCTTAGGTAGTGTGTCCAAACTAAAAGGCTTGCCCTTTTGTTTGAACCCGGACTTGAACTTGAAGCCCAAATTAGATTTTAATATTAATTAGCTACGACTTTTTCTTTTATTATTAGAGACAAATATAAAGTAGAAAATCATAGTACTTTAGGACTTGCCCTTTTAAATAAAAACGAGACGAGCCTCGCTAAATAAACAAACAAATTGCAGGGCCCTCGATAAATGTTTGTACAAAATACCTAGACATCGGGATGGGCCGTTTAGCGAATTTCACGGCCTTCCCCAAAGATAATAACGCGATAGTCTCTTTAGGCATGCACTTTAAATAATTTTACATTCCTAAATACGGGTGCACATTTATGTGACCCAAATCCAAATCTCAACGAAGTTGAAATATGTCGAAAACCACGGGTGCATTTATGTGACGAGGTTCGGGACGTGTTTTCACGACGTTGCAATTCCCTTAAAATAAACAATAATAATAAAAGCGGTTCAAAGCCAAAGGCATATAGGTTAAAACATGTATTAAAATCAAATAAATAAGCCAAATATGACGGTTGAGCGACCGTGCTAGAACCACGGAACCCGGGAATGCCTAACACCTTCTCCCGGGTTAATAGAATTCCTTACTTGGATTTCTGGTTCGCGGACTGTTAACAGGGTCATAATTTCCTCGGTTCGGGATTCAACCGGTGACATGGGACACCATTAATCTTCCAAGTGGAGACTCTGAATCTTAAAAATAAATCCCGTTCCGATTGTTCTTAAGTGGAAAAACTCCTTTACGCCCTTGCGGGTGTAGTGAAAAGGAGGTGTGACAGTGATAGGGCCAGAGTTTTTGAAATAAAGAAAGAGTTAGCACATATTTCTCAAGGGTATTTAGACATAGCTTCTTACTTCAATAAAATCAAACAACTATGGGATGGAATAACTTCTTATAAGGTCAGAGTTTGTACTTGTGGGGGTAAGGCTGCTGAGGATGAAGAGTAGAAGGTTTACCAATTCCTTATGGGTATGAATGATACCTACATGCAAACTCGCAGCAACATCTTAATGATGAAACCCCTCCCATCTGTTGGGAATGTGTACAACATTTCTGATGAGAAGCAGAGACAAGTGTCTTCTGCCTCCCAATTCTCTACAAACTCTGCCTCCTTTAATGTTGGGACTTCTAAGCCCTCTTTCCCTTCCAAAGTCTCCTTCAAGGCTCCCAGGTCTTCTGTCATATGCAAGTATTGTAAGAAGCCTGGGCATACTATAGATAAATTCTATATATTGCATGGGTATCCTCCCAATTTTAAGTTCAATAGAGGACCTCCCCATCGCAGAAATGCTGCACATATAGAAGTTGACTCTTCTGGTGCTTCTTCTGTGCCTGGTGGTTCTAATTGTCCTATTGAGAATGACCAGTCCTCTATCATACCTGGCCTTACCAAGGATCAATACTCTCAACTGATAATCTTATTACAATAATCCTAGATATCCTCTTCTCCATATTCTCCACCACTCTAGGGTTCTGCGAACTTTGCTGGTAAGCTCATGCCTGATGAGGGTGTTTCTTATGGAGCTTGCATGTTGTCTAGTGTGAATGTCATTGTTTGGATAATAGACTTTGGAGTTACTGATCCATGACTTCTATTAAAAGTTTACTCTTTGATATATCACTCTTCTTGTTCCTTACTTGGCATCTCTTTTAACTGGCCATAAAGTGAAAGTTACCTAGGTTGGTTCTTTAGCTTTATTTCCTGATTTAATCCTTCATAATATTCTTTACATTCCTAGTTTTAAACATAATCTCATATATGTCCACAAGCTTTTGTCTCACTATGATGATGTTGTACAGTTTACCAAGACTGCTTGCACTTTCCAGGGCCCTTCAGCGAAGAAGCTAGTGGTACTTGGCAGACTGGACAATGGACTTTACAAGTTGTTTCAACATGCCACCCCTCCTGTTGAATCTGTTGCTGTCAATTCTTGTTCTTATGTTACTTGTTTTGTACCTGTAGTTTCTAATAATGTTGTTGTTGACAACTTATTTGTAAATACCATTGTTGATTCCAATAAAATGAATAAATGTGATATTGTTTGGCATAATAAACTTGGTCACATTCCCTTTTCTGAAATGAAGCTTATTCCTCGACTTGATTGCGGGCTGTCCTTTAAACAGTCTTTCACTTGTCCTATTTGCCCCTTGGCAAGACAAACTAGGCTGCCCTTTCCTGATAGTTCTATCCACTCCACTGATCCTTTCCAACTCATACATATAGATACTTGGGGTCCTTACTCTACTCCCACTCATTCTGGATCCAAATATTTCCTAATTATAATAGATGACTATAACAGGGCTACCTAGACACACCTGATGAGGGCAAAGATTAATGCTTTTGAACTATTGAAAGCTTTCATCCTTATGGCTGAAACACAATTTCTAACTAAAGTACAAACTATAAGAAGTGATAATGCCTTAGAATTAGGCTCTAACTCTTCTGGTTCTCATTTCTTTTCTGAGAAGGGTATCATTCATCAAAGTGCTTTCCTCTTACTCCTAAACAAAATGGTGTAGTAGAGAGGAAACATAAACATTTGTTAGAAACTTCCAGGGACATTTTGTTTTAGTCTCATCTCCCTATTAGATTCTGAGGTGATTGCCTTCTCACTGCCACTTACCTGATCAATAGATTCCCTTCTCCCTTCTTCAGCACAAGAGTCCTTATGAATTGTTATTTAGGAAGGCTCCTATCTAATCATTTTAAAGCTTTTAGTTGTCTTTGCTACTCCACTGTGCCTAAACCTCATAGGGACAAGTTTCATCCTAGATCTATTCCATGTATGTTTGTAGGCTACCCTATTGGCAAAAAGGCTTATAAACTCTATAACTTGACTACTAAATCCTGTTTTGTCTCTAGAGATGTCACCTTTCATGAGCACATCTTTTCCTTCTCTAAGTCTTCTGCTACTTCCTGCCCTGCCCTTCCTATCCTCTCTTCCCCTTTCTTTGATGATTCTCAGTTTCCCCCTTCTTCTACTATCCCTAGTCCTTCTCCTCAGTCTTCACCCATCCTTACTCATTCTTCTCTTCACTCTCGTTCCCCTGGTTTTCCTACTTCCCCCAGTTCTAGCTCAACTCCTCCTTCCGTTCTTTCTTTTTTCCCCCTCCTCTTCCTCCTCTAATCAGAAGATCCAGCAGACCTCACAATGTTCCTGGTTACCTTCAGGACCATGTCTGCCCCACTCTTTCTACTTTTGTAACTCTTCCTGCCACTTCTAGCTCTGAGTTTGTTTCCTTCAATGCAACCACTACTCAGCTCCATATTCCTGAGCCTTACACTTACTCTCAGGCTGCTGCTGTCCCTGAGTGGCAGGATGCCATGAGAAAGGAGTTTGAGATTTTCGAGGCTTATAGCACTTGGGATATTATTGAGTTACCCGCTGAAAAAAGCCTATTTGCTGCAAATGGGTATATAAAGTGAAATATATAGTTGATGGGAGTTTGGAAAGGTATAATGCTAGGCTGGTTATTAGGGGTGATACTTAGGTTGAGGGGGTTGATTTTCATGAAACTTTTTCTCCTTTTGTTAAAATCTCTACCGTGAAGTCCTTGATTATTGTTGCTGTTAAGCAACACTGATTTTTGTTTCAACTTGATGTCAATAATGCTTTCTTACATGGGGATCTTGATGAGGAAGTCTTTATAAAAGTGGCTCCTGGTTTATCTGTTCCTCCATCTTATTCTTCTTCTGCTCCTTTGATTTGTAAGCTACTTAAGTCCCTCTATGGTTGAAATAGGCCTCTAGACAATGGTATGCTAAGCTATCTCAAGCCCTATGTTCTAGATGATATTGTCACTCTTTAAATGATTACTCCTTGTTCACTAGAGGTTCTGGGAGTTCTTTGGTCATTCTAGCTGTGTATGTGGATGATATCATCTTAATTGGGACTGATTTTTCTAAGATTTCATCTTTAAAAGGCCTTCTTGCATGAACAGTTCAAAATCAAGGACCTTGGTTTTCTTAATTATTTTCTGTGGATTGAGGGTCTTTATTCTGATTCTGGGGTTCTTCTCCGTCAAAAGAAGTTTGTTCATGAATTGTTGGATTCTTTTGCTTCTTTTGCCTCTTCTGTTGTTGTTTGTCCCCTTGATCTTAATGAGAAACTAAAGGCCTTTGTTGGTGATACTTTGCCCAAACCTGAGGAATATTGGTGCTTGGTGGGTAAATTGAATTTCTTAACCCAAACCACGCCTAATATTTGTCGCGCCCCCTTTTTCCCTCCGCGGAGAGGAGTCCGACATTCATGTAGGTGTAATGACTCATTTCCTTTTGGGAATCGGGTATTGCGTTTTGAAGAGTCGCCACCTAACGATTTTAAAGGTGCGTTAGGGCACCTACAGGGTTCAACTACAATTACATTTGATAACCTGAGATAGGGTAAGGGCTTGAAATTATCCTAAAGGGAAGGTGTTAGGCACCCCTCAGGATCCACTAGTGTGGTTCCCGCCCAGACAATTTTTTTTTGAATCTGTGCAATTAGCAAGTAGCTAAATAAGGATCACATAGTAGGGGATTTAGGTAGAAATACACAAGCATTTGAAAAGAGATTAATAAAAGAAAGGTTTCGAAAAAAGTTACAATCTAAGAATGCTTATGAGTGTAGAAGGGTCCTAGGTTTGTCTGTAATATGGATCACATCAGTACAATGCCGGGTAATCACTCCTTAGAAAGGGGCTACGCGTGGCATTAGCGCACCGGTCATCATATCCGTATCTACCCTTTCCCACCCGTGAAGGTAATTAAAGCGAGGTTTGGTCTCGATTCTTATTGCATGCTGTTACCCGTCCCTTCCTATCAGTCCCAGAGGTTAGGACTCCTATCCTATAAGAAGGAGGTTCTAGGTAGACCCTCAGGTTTAAAGGCAAAGTACTAAGGCGACATACAAACAGGTAGGACTGCATTTAAAGGGGAAAAAGCACAGAAAACAAATATGAGGTTCAGATATACCTCCCCAGATAATGCACATAGACAGCATGACTTATACACAATTAAGGTCTGAATTTAAAATCTTAAAGCAAGGTGTTTGAGTAATAACATCAGAACCAGATTTATCACATGACTCAGAAAAGAAGTCCGAATCAGGTTTTCTTACTGATTTTAACAGTTGATAGTTAAACAAAGGCAGTTCTAGTTAAGGGTATTACCTAAGGCTTGCCTAGGCGTAAAGCAATAGGCAGTAGTTATTCAGAATTGTTGAGACAGTTGGAGATTATTTTACCCTAAGAGCATGCTGTTCTAGTTGCAGAGATTGTTGTAAAACATCACAATATGAAAATTATTACTTTACTACCTTTTTCGTGAGTTGATAATTAACTAGGCATTTTTAAGCAAAATGCAAACAGTATCCTAGAACATGTTTTCTAATATGCACATGCGGATGACAAAGTTCATAAGGCATGGTTGCTAGATGAAAGAGTTGCAGAATTATTAAGGAACAACTTCATGAGTAACAGTTTTTGTTTCATTTATTCGTCCTAGAAGAAGGATTTCTAAGTGATGGATACGAAGCATGGGTTAATGAATGAGATGCTGAAGCGGGAAGCATGAATCCTAAGAACATGGTTTTTAATGCATTGTATGAATTCTAAACATGATTTCTATTGCACAACTTGGAATATAAACCTAATAACATGCTTTCTACCCTTTAACAACTATAGCATGCATATTCTCCCATCCCTTTTCAATAGCCACCCCAGTACTTGTTTAGAAATTATTACAGACCATGCGATTGAGTTACATAAACAGAAATAAAAAATAAGAGGTTACAACTATAGGAAGCCTGATTCTGACTTCCTCTCTGAGTTACGTAATAAACCACCTCAAATGCTAATATTGTTCCAGCTTTCCCTCATATCTGGGTGTGCCAGAGTTCCCTAAGGACCTTAAGGAGTCCCGGGGAGTGCTCACACCCAGATTTTATGGCTAAGACAGAGTAAATACAGTGCAGAAAAGGCCAGCTTTCATGCATCCAAGTTCATAGGGAGCTCAAGGGTCCCAAAGCAAGGCTCACACAAAAGGGACAGGACATAATAACCTATGAGTATAGTGAAAGTGCTTGACATAGACTCAAAGGAGCAGGGTTGGAAAACAATCTTGAAAGCAGCATATTTGAAATAAGTTTGTAAAAACAACAGAAGGATTGCTTAGTGAAAAATAGTTTTTTAAAAGGGAAAGGGGATAGGGGCAACAACAACACATGCAGAATAGGTTCAAATAGAAGTACAGTTTCAGGAGTTTCAACCAGGGAAGTAGGGGTTGGGGACACAGAGGGTCCAAATTAAAACACATAATTAGTCATGAATCAAGTACATTAGGAGACATGCTCGTTGAAGGACATAACAGGAAAAAGTAAACATACTAATTACATTTGAACAAAAGAGGGCAGAATTTTAAGCATGCTGAGTAAAGCAGTAAACAAAAGTGCAACAGCATGAGTCATTAAGTCATTGCAGAAAGAGATAGTGATTGACAACAAGGGAACACATAGGTTTGAGTTTCAGAATTTAAACTAGGGACATACCAGTTGAAGAAACAAAGTGAAGGAAAAGAAAAGTAAAGTAATGAGAATTCCACAGTTTAGCCTTGGCTTTCAGCCGGCCAGAAAAAGTAGTAGCACAAGTAGTAGAGAAAGAAAGAGAGTTTGAATATGTAAGTATGTGTGTTTTGAACTCAGTTGTTCGTGTGTTGTTAATGAAAACATTAGGGTATTTATAGCTTTAAAAACGAGTAGAAAAATAAGGTAACAAGTAATGTTTTATCACAGACATGGAAATAATCACTATCAGAATCAATCAACACAAGTACTTCCCTTTAATAAAGGGATTACTGCTCAAACGGATACTAACAGGGTTAATTAAAGAAAGAAATAAGTTTGAGGCAGATTGATTCTTGCCTTATAAGGGGGTAGTAAAAGTATAAGGTAAATAATTGAGTCTAAGTACAATATATACTTAATTTTGGGAAAGGATTCAAGGTAAAACATCACAGTAATTAAAGGAAGGGAATCAATCAATTTAAACAAATGAGTAAAATTTAGGGTTTATATGAAAACCTTGCAATTAAACCGTCACTTAAGGAAAACAAGATCAATCAAGAAGTGGTCACGATTCTGCACTTCAACATATAAATAGCAAGGAAAGAACAGGCGTATTAGACATGCAGGGTCAAACATGTTGACAAAAGAAGCAACACAAACATATAGTAGTAGCAGGAGTAGGCTATGATTCAGTAGTAAAAAAAACCTACTTGGAGCACAGTAGCTAACAAAGTCAAGTGGTCACATAGAATCAGAAATGAAGAAACCATAGTAACAGGTAAAGGAGATCAACACACAGAAACAAGAAAAGTCTTTAAACTCATAGCAATAAGTTAAGAAAACATATTTAAGGAATTAGGGTTTTGACAGAGCTGAGTTGAAAAGGTAAGAACTCAGAATCAGATAAGTCAAACAAGAAAGAAAAAAAAAAGATTCAAACACAAAGAACTTAATCGAACCAAGCATGCGTATAAAATAAACAAAGAGAGAGTTTCAGAAACCTAGATAGAACGAAAACACTTAGGGTTTTTAACACGATGAACCAGGTAGCATAAAGCATGGACAAACTGTTTAAACATTGTAAAATCAGAAAACACACTGAAAATCGGAGAAAAGTTTAGGAAACCCTAATTTGAAAATGAAGAGTTATTTTGAAAGAAAATAGAAGAACCTTTGAGAAAACATTAAGAAGTTCATAAGATGCATAGATCTAAGACATATCTGAAAGAAAAATCGGAAAGCTCTTATAGCTAGAGTTTCAGAGAACCCAGAAAAGTGAGAAAGACTTCGAAAGGTTACCGATCTAGCCGGAAAAGCCATGGATCCGACTTGAACGGTCATGGGTAGCCAGAAAAGACTAGAGATAGAGGTTGAGCATGGACTGGACCAGATCTCTTCGAGATCTGTCCATGGAATCACGAAAATAGGTAACCAATAGACATAGGAGACGAGTACACGCCTCAAACCGCCATGGGAGTCCATGGATTAGGTGGGGATTGAAGGGAATTAGGGTAGATTTGGGTGGCGGCGGCTAGGGTTTAGGTGATGTTGCAGAGAGAGTTTGAGAGGAAGGGATTCAAGGACGGCGGGTGGTGAGAAATGATTTAGGGTAAGGGGTCGTTTAGGGGATAAAAATGGTAAGGGGCAATGGTGGCCGTTGATCTGAATGATCAACGGCGTAAATTAAAAGGGGTAGGTGGGGATTCGGGTTTGGGTAGGATTTAATTGGGTAAGGGTCGCGTTCAAATTAAAATTGGGCTGGGGAATTGGGGTTCAATTTAGGCTAAAATTGAAATACAAATGGGTTGTTATTTAAATAGCCAATCTTCCCCTTTTTTAAATTATAAAAAATAGTAAATTGCTTCTGAAGATTAATTTTAAAAAACTAAAATGAGTTATAACATATAATTAACAATTTAAAAATACAGGACCCCATTTTATAAATATAAAACCTAATTAAACCTTGAAAGGGCTAATATTGTAATTATGTGAAATTTAGCTTTATAAATACTAAATAAAATTGTAAAAATATGTAAAAATTAACTCAGCCATATTTTGGCATAAATATGAGAATCCAATAGATGAATTACCAAAATAATAATTTTGCAAATAATTATTGGGGATTTTATGGATGAAAAGGGGAAATAAATCAATTTAAAAACCCTTGAAAATTATGGAAAAAAAAAAACAAAAATGCTTGGACATGCTTATATATGCATATATATGCTATTTTGAAAGTATTTTTGCATATTGAAAATATATCGGGAAAAATTGGGTATCAACAGCTGCCCCCTTTACCCGGGAAGGATGAAAGAGTTTTCGGGTAGTGAAATGATGGCCAATTTTGACTGAGCGAAACGGTTTGAAGAGGTTTAGTCTGCACCCTGGCTTCTGAGCTGCCTACATATCCCTGGTTTTACAGGAATCAAGACGTATGTAGTTCAGGACTCATCGGCGAAGTATACCGATGAAGCAATTTCAAGAACGGACGCAGCATCTAGGGCTGGTTGAGCGGACGATTTACGGGAATGGTTAGGTTTGATATGGCTGCGGGCATTGGAGTGGAACTGCTCCCGCCGGGATGGCTGTTGCTCGTCGGTTTACCTGCAAAATTGTGCGCAAATTTAAACATGATGCCGATTCCCGTTGGACCATGAATGCTATCTTTGGATGGTTAAGAATGGCGTCCTCAGACCATGATGTCCTGGGCCATGAAGCGTATAATAAAGGATTCGCAGGCCAAGAAATGATGTTCTCGGGCTATGAGGATGGTGCGTCCGAACCATGACGCCTTTGAATAATGATATGCAAAAGTTTGAAAGAAATCCTCGGGCCATGACCTGGTGTTCTCGGGCTATAAAGATGGTGCCTCCAAACAATGACGCCTTTGGATGACTTGGCGATATTTTAGCCCATGAAGGATGCAGTAGCATGTGGCGATCTTTCAGCCGTGCAATGTGGCGATCTTTTAGCCGTGTAATGCAGTATAAGGTGATCTTTCAGCTGTGCAATGCAGTATGAGGCGATCTTCCAGCCGTGTAGATGCAGTATGTGGCGATCTTTCATCCGTGCAGATGTAGTATGTGGTGATCTTTCAGCCATGCAAATGTAGTATGTGGCGATCTTTCAGCCGTGCAAATGTAGAATGTGGCGATCTTTCAGCCATGCAGATGTAATATGTGGCGATCTTTCAGCCGTGCAAATGCAGATGGAGACAACGTATGTGGTGATCTTTCAGCCGTGCAAATGTAGAATGTGGCGATCTTTCAGCCATGCATATGTAATATGTGGCGATCTTTCAGCCGTGCAAATGCAGATGGAGACAACGTTTAGTCTCGGAAGGCAGAATAGTAGCCTTATGCAAAGATGCAAATGCAGGCGGAGGTAGAGCTTAACCTCGGAAGGCAGAATGGCAGCCTTATGCAGATTGGAAGGCAGAATGGTAGCCTTATGCAATGCGGATGCAGTTGGAGGTTGAGCTTAACCTCGGATGGCAGAATGATAGCCTTATGCAGATTGGAAGGCAGCATAGTAGCCTTATACAATACAGACGCAGTTGGAGGTAGAGCTTAACCTCGGAAGGCAGAATGGTAGCCTTATGCAAGAAATAAAATAGCAAATGACAGTAGAGTTTTGTTAGCTGACAGCAGATTGCGGCGTTGTGACTACTGGGAGCATCGTGACATACAGAGCATTATAGGTGCGTGTTGATAGCAAATGTTGGCAAGTGCAATAGTTCGGAGAGTCGTATTTTTGAACAATGTTTGTTCCATGGGCGTATAGTATGTTTAATGATTTCGCAGTCCTAGTGCCTACATCCAAAGAAAAATCGTGAGTTTTGTGAAGGGGGGGGGGGAGGTTAGTTCGTATCCCCGCTGGCTTTGCTTAACTTGTCCGGCTTTGACCTGGTGATACCGTTTGTATCATTGGGGTAGCGTTGCTAAGCAAAGCAGTTTCAATAATAATCATGCATGATTTTGTAAAAATATTGCATAAGTTAAAAATTGCTTTTAGATGAACCGACAACTGTGACGTAGTTCAGGACATTGCAACCTTTCCTGCTACGGAATTTTGAGGGTCCTCCTCAAAATTCTGCCCCATTTTGATGGGTTGACGTTTCTGACTGCTGCTCGTGCGGCGATCGGCTGAAACGACTTCGGAATTTTGAGGGTCCTCCTCAAAATTCTGCCCCAGTTTCCAATTTCAGGGGGAAATAAAAATTTTATTGAATTGTGACCGAACCCATAGGGCTGCCTACGTATCCTCTCTTAAACGGGAATCAGTTCAGGCGTAGTTCAACTTACATCATATGAGGAAAGCATGAAGAATACACATAGTAACGCTTGACTACATCTGAATTAATCGACTTTGGCCAAACTTCTCCGTCCATGTCTGCAAGTAAGAGGGTTCCTCCTGTCAGAACCCTATGAACCATGTATGGACCCTGCCAGTTGGGAGAGAACTTCCCTTTGGCTTCATCTTGATGCGGAATAGTTTTTTTCAACACCAGTTGCCCCGGTGTGAATTGTCTTGGCTTGACTCTTTTGTTAAAGGCTCTGGACATTCTGTTCTGATAGAGTTGACCATGGCAAACTACATTCATTCTCTTTCCGTCTATAAGAGCTAGTTGCTCGTAACTACTCTTCACCCATTCTGCGTCGTCGAGCTTAGCTTCTTGTATGATCCTCAAAGGGAAGTCGTCTTTCGGACTGGCCCGGTTGAGAACCTGCTAGTCGACACAGACTCTGACCTTCCCATCCTTCTTTGGCACTGGCGCAATGTTGGCTAACCATGTTGGGTATTCCACTACCCTGAGAACCTTAGCTTTGATCTGCTTGTTGACTTCTTCCTTGATTTTCAAACTCATATCAGGCTTGAACTTTCTGAGCTTCTGCTTTACCTGTGGACACATAGGAGCAGTTGGCAGTTTGTGAGCCACAATAGACGTACTCAGACCAGTCATGTCATCATACGACCAGGCGAATATGTCCTCATATTCTTTCAAAAACTCTGTATACTTTTCCTTTTCTGACAGCGATAGGTGAATGCTGATTCATGTGTCCTTGACGTTTTCTGAATCTCCCAAGTTGACAATTTCGGTCTCGTCCAGGTTGGACTTAGGTCTGTTCTCAAAATTTCTCAACTTCTTTGATAATATCATCAGGTATGTCGTCTTCCTCTGAATCCATGTCCATTTGTTGCGTTGTCTTATTGCATGTCACAGTCATTGGTTCATCAAGACAGGTAATAGTAATGCTGTATGGTAAAGTAATGGGAGAAAACGATAGCAATAAATATTAAT
This sequence comes from Nicotiana attenuata, assembly GCF_001879085.1. Taxonomy (NCBI): domain Eukaryota; kingdom Viridiplantae; phylum Streptophyta; class Magnoliopsida; order Solanales; family Solanaceae; genus Nicotiana; species Nicotiana attenuata. The sequence continues at coordinate 3,297,759 of NC_031992.1, forward strand.
TCATAAGAAAAATCAAGAATGCTTTGATAAAGTGAATAATTGTTTTGAACATCGTTGGTCTTATTGCGGGAATAGAAAAATGCAAAAGGAAAATCATTTAGTAAATAAAACAGTGAATAATGCTTGTTTTAGTCTTGCTACCCGAGGCTCGTCGGGCTCTGGTTGTCCTGATTGTCCAGTTTTGGAGATATGGCCCTTTGCTCACAGCCTGTATGGAAGGGCCTTCCTCCCCCTCCTCCTCGATAATGACACAACAGTCCATATCACTGTCCTCTAGAAACAAGTTCTTCACTACTACAAGTGCTTCTTCTTCATCTGACAATAACATCAGCCTGTTGGAAAGTCTGCTCCAGATGCGGTATTGGCTGCTCTAGTGGATAGTAAGGACCGCGCCATGGTGGCGACCAGTTGTTGAATTCTTCCCAGGTGTAGTCATATCCCAAACCGAAGGTAGTGCCATGTTTCTTGAGTTTTTTGGGTTTAAAGATTCCTTGGAGATTCTTGCCGAGCCCTTTGCCAGGTTCGTACCCACTCCAGTTCAGTATACTCTCGATTTTGTTATCCCACTATTTGTCTTTGTCGACAGCATTGACCCGCTCGATGTGGTGGTAAGTTTCTCCACCCAGCTTCCTTCTTCAGATTTTGTATATAGAACACGTCTGGTGCATTCTCCGTATTAAACCTGAATCTGTCTATAAAGTCAGATGCCATGCCTACCCAGCTTGACCACTTCTTGGGATCTTGGCTGATGTACCAAGATAATGCATCTCCTTTCAAACTTCTCATGAACAACTTCATGCGGATTCTCTCCTCATTCCCTGCTCCAACCAACTTGTCGCAGTATGTCCTCAAATGGACCCTTGGATCACCCATACCATCAAACATTTCGAACTTAGGAGGTTTGTACCCTTGGGGCAGTTCGACATCAGGCTGTATGCAAAGATCCTCATAGTTCAGCCCTTCAATTCCTTTGCTTCCTTCGACGCCCTGAATCCGGCTAGTTAACTTCTTAAGCTCCTCAGCCAGGTTCCCGATCAGCAGATCCTTTTCATCAGACTCAGGTGTGCTTGAGATCGGTTGGGTGGAGTGTGGCATGGTCTCCACGTAGATAGGGGTGTTATGGTGACCTGGTGTATGGGCGTGGAAATGGTCGTTTGCGGAGTTTTGAGGTTCTGGGATGAGTAGAGGAGGGTTGTTTGGGATATGGCAGGTGTTGCACTCGTTCTTTGGTGGAGTAACGGGATAGTGAAGAGCGGGATGTTTTTGTTGTTTTGGGAGTGTTTTGAGGAGGTGTAGGGTTTTGAGTGTTGGAGAAGTTGACATCTGGGGTGCTGAGGGAAAATGTCAGGCTTGCCAGATTCCGAATCTGTTCGAGCTCTTCCTGAAATTTAAACAGCTTCTGCTCAAGTTGTGACACATTCTCGTTAGGGACCCGAATACCATGGCCATCAGTGGCCTCAACCCGTTCAGTTGGGTTCTCCTTCCTGATGTTGTTCAAATCTTCCATCTTGCCTTTGTTCTTATTTTTAACAGGATTAAGAGGAGGAGTGGGTGGAGGGCCCTTGGATCTCGTGGAATAAGATGACGATGCCAGAGTGCACGAACTAACCTTTGGGGAGGGGAATAATAAAAACAAAAACAAAAGGTAACCAAGTCCGTGAGGATCATAAAAAGTATTGCAATATTTAAACACATAGTGCAGGAATGTAAAGTGTGTCCTAATTTGGCAGCCTCGTTGTGCCCGAGGTAGGCCTAGCGACAGATTGATTTGGAGAACCTAGAATGTTAAATGCCTCATTTTATTGATAAAAAATAAGACGAATCCCAAATTGACACTAAATAAACAAGAAATAAAAGTCACTAATGGCCATTATTACATTTATAAAGCGAAAAATAAACTCCTATCTACTTGGTCCCAGATGGACCTTCCCCAGATTCGGCATCCTTGGCTCCGTCGAACAGCTTCCCCAACTCGCGAAGTCCTAGCAACAGGTACGCTCTCGCTAGATGTCCACAAATCAGAACACGGTCCTTTCACAATCCCAAAACAACATAGCAGCTTCTATGATCATGTTGTTAGGTTGAATCTCCAGGAGGGATGGTAGATTGCCTAGATATTTTCTGACGAGGGTTTGGTCACTCGAATGTAGATCTCTCCACCAACTTAGCAATCTTGGGTGGATGTTGGTGACCATGCCGAATCTGGGGACTTCATGCCTCATCTTTCTGCAAGGCAAACAAGGTTAGGCCCTTATTCATGCCTCATCTTTCTGCAAGGCAAACAAGGTTAGGCCCTTACCCCCACTAGACTCGACTATTTAATATCAACAATTAGCATAAAGCATTTAATTCTCCAAATAAATGCACAGAACGTGATGATGTCCGTTTGGGTCTTAGGGAAACCCACTGGACTTTGGACAAGGCTATCTTAAAGGATCATTATGTGGACAACATAACTGACCCGACTAGGTTTGACCATGATGCATGCATATTTTAATAGAGTATGGGGTTTAGACTGGTACCCTTGAGCGGACAACTCAAGGGGGAAGGCACGGAACTGTCGACTGCACCGCTGATCGACTAGTTTTACCGCAAATACGCCTTTTCGAATTTAGGGGGTAATGATATAGGACCAGCGCAACAAATCATTAAGCGTTGCTGTAGTTTTTGTTTGGCACGAGTGGAGTATGATGTTGAGCATGATTATGCAAAAATTAAAAAGCATGTTGACATGTATTTGCACGTTAAGAAAGCAATAAATACAGCAATTTTTATAATTTAAAGCAGCAATAAAGGAAAGAAACAAGAAAGATATGTCAGTTTTGCATTTTGAAGAAGAAATTAAATGCTTAAAGAAATTAAACAAGTAATTGCACATAAAGGGAATTTACAAATTCACAAGAACAATCTGAAATGGTAAAAGCTTAAAAATCCCCAGCAGAGTCGCCATGCTGTCGTACCCCCTTTTTCCCTCTGCGGAGAGGAGTCCGGGTTTCGACATTCATGGAGGTGTAATGACTCATTTCCTTTTGGGAAACGGGTATTACGTTTTGAAGAGTCGCCACCTAACGATTTTAAAGGTGCGTTAGGGCACCTACAGGGTTCATCTACAATTACATTTGATAACCAAAGATAGGGTAAGGGCTTGAAATTATCCTAAGGGGAAGGTGTTGGGGACCCCTCAGGATCCATTAGTGCGGTTCCCGGCCAGACAATTTTTTTTGTGAATTTGTGCAATTAGCAATTAGATAAGTAAGGATCACATAGTAGGGGATTTAGGTAGAAATACACAAGCGTTTGAAAAGCGATTAATAAAAGCAAGGTTTTGAAAAGAGTTACAATCTAAGCATGCTTATGAGTGTAGAGGGGTCCTAGGTTTGTCTGTAACAAGGATCACATCAGTACAATGCCCGGTAATCACTCCTTAAAAAGGGGCTACGCGTGGCATTAGCACACCGGTCATCATATCCATATCTACCCTTTCCCACCCGTGAAGGTAATTAAAGCAAGGTTTGGTCTCGATTCTTATTGCATGCTGTTACCCGTCCCTTCCTATCAGTCCCGGAGGTTAGGACTCCTATCCTATAAGAAGGAGGTTCTAGGAAAACCCTCAGGTTTAAAGGCAAAATACTAAAGTGACATACAAAACAGGTAGGACTGCATTTAAAGGGGAAAAAACACAGAAAATGAATAGGAGGTTCAGATATACCTCCCCAGATAATGCACATAGACAGCATGACTTATACACAATTAAGGTTTTAATTTAAAATCTTAAAGCAGGGTGTTTGAGTAATAATATCAGAACCAGATTTATCACATGACTCAGAAAAGAAGTCCGAATTAGGTTTGCTTAGTGATTTTAACAGTTGATAGTTAAACAAAGGCAGTTCCAGTTAAGGGTATTACCTAAGGCTTGCCTAGGCGTAAAGCAATATGCAGTAGTTATTCAGAATTGTTGAGACAGTTGGAGATTATTTTACCCTAAGAGCATGTTGTTCTAGTTGCAGAGATTGTTGTAAAACATCACAGTATGAAAATTATTACTATGCTACCTTTTTCATGAGTTGATAATTAACTAGGCGTTTTTAAGCAAAATGCAAACAGGATCCTAGAACATGTTTTCTAATATGCACACGCAGATGACAGAGTTCTTAAGTTATGGCTGCTAGATGAAAGAGTTGCAGATTTATTAAGGAACAACTTCATGAGTAACAGTTTTTGTTTCATTTATTCGTCCTAGAAGAAGGATTTCTAAGTGATGGATACGAAGCATGGGTTAATGAATGAGATGCTGAAGCGAGAAGCATGAATCCTATGAACATGGTTTCTAATGCATTGTATGAATTCTAAACATGATTTCTATTGCACAACTTGGAATATAAACCTAATAACATGCTTTCTACCCTTTAACAACTATAGCATGCATATTCTCCCATCCCTTTCCACGAGCCACCCCAGTACTTGTTTACAAATTATTACAGACCATGGGATTGAATTACATAAACAGAAATAAAAAATAAGAGGTTACAACTATAGGAAGCCTGATTCTGACTTCCTCTCTGAGTTACGTAATAAACCACCTCAAATGCTAATATTGTTCCAGCTTTCCCTCATATCTGGGTGTGCCAGAGTTTCCTAAGGACCTCAAGGAGTCCCGGGGAGTTCTCACACCCAGATTTTATGGCTAAGACAGAGTAAATACAGTGCAGAAAAGGCCAGCTTTCATGCATCCAAGTTCATAGGGAGCTCAAGGTTCCCAAAGCAAGGCTCACACAAAAGGGGTAGAACCTAATAACCTAAGAGTATAGTGAAAGTGCTTGACATAGACTCAAAGGAGCAGGGTTGGAAAACAATCTTGAAAACAGCATGTTTGAAATAAGTTTGTAAAAACAGCAGAAGGATTGCTTAGTGAAAAACAGTTTTTTGAAAGGGAAAGGGGATAGGGGCAATAACAACACATGCAGAATAGGTTCAACTAGCAGTACAGTTTCAGGAGTTTGAACCAGGAAACTAGGGGCTGGGACACAGAGGGTCCAAATTAAAACACATAATTAGTCATGAATCAAGTACATTAGGAGACATGCTCGTTGAAGGACATAACAGGAACAAGCAAAAATACTAATTACATTTGAACAAAAGAGGGCAGAATTTTAAGCATGCTGAGTAAAGCAGTAAACAAAAGTGCAACAGCATGAGTCATTAAGTCATTGCAGAAAGAGATATTGATTGACAACAAGGGAACACATAGGTTTGAGTTTCAGAATTTAAACTAGGGACATACCAGTTGAAGAAACAAAGTGCAGGAAAAGAAAAGTAAAGCAATCAGAATTCCACAGTTTAGCCTTGGCTTTCAGCTGGCCAGACAAAGTAGTAGCATAAGTAGTAGAGAAAGAAAGAGAGTTTCAATGTGTAAGTGTGTGTGTTTTGAACTCAGTTGTTCGTGTCTTGTTAATGAAAACATTAGGGTATTTATAGCTTTAAAAACGAGTAGAAAAATAAGGTAACAAGCAAGGTTTTATCACAGACATGGAAATAATCACAATCAGAATCAATCAACACAAGTACTTCCCTTTAATCAAGGGATTACTGCTCAAACGGATACTAACAGGGTTAATTAAGGAAAGAAATCAGTTTGAGACAGATTGATTCTTGCCATATAAAGGGGGTAGTAAAAGTATAAGGTAAATAATTGAGTCAAAGTACAACATATACTTAATTTTGGGAAAGGATTCAAGGTAAAACATCACAGTAATTAAAGGAAGGGAATCAATCAATTTAAGCAAATGAGTAAAATTTAGGGTTTATAAGAAAATCTTGCAATTAAACCGTCACTTAAGGAAAGCAATATCAATCAAGAAGTGGTCACGATTCTGCACTTCAACGTATAAATAGCAAGGAATGAACAGGCGTATTAGATATGCAGGGTCAAACATGTTGACAAAAGAAGCAACACAAACATATAGTAGTAGCAGGAGTAGGCTATGATTCAGTAGTAAAAGAAACCTACTCGGAGCACAGTAATTAACAAAGTCAAGTGGTCACATAGAATCAGAAATGAAGAAACCATAGTAACAGGTAAAGGAGATCAACACACAGAAACAAGAAAGATCTTTAAACTCATAGTAATAAGTAAAGAAAACATTTATAAGGAATTAGGGTTTTGACAGAGCTGAGTTGAAAAGGTAAGAACTCAAAATCAGATAAGTCAAACAAGAAAGAAAAAAAAAGATTTAAACACAAAGAACTTAATCGAACCAAATATGCGTATAAAATAAACACAGAGAGTGTTTCAGAAACCCAGATATAACCAAAACACTTAGGGTTTTTAACACGATGAACCAGGTAGCAGAAAACACGGACAAACTGTTTAAACATAGTAAAATCATAAAACACACTGAAAATTGGAGAAAATTTTAGGAAACCCTAATTTTAAAATGAAGAGTTATTTTGAAAGAAAATCGAAGAACCTTTGAGAAAACACTAAGAAGTTCATAACACGTATAGATCTAAGACAGATTTGAAAGAAAAATCGGAATGCTCTTAAAGCTAGGGTTTCAGAGAACCCAGAAAAGTGAGAAAGACTTCGAAAGGTTACCGATCTAGTCGGAAAAGCCATGGATCCGACTTGAACGGTCATGGGTGGCCGAAAAAGACCAGAGATAGAGATTGAGCATGGACTGGACCAGATCTCTTCGAGATCTGTCCATGGAATCACGAAAATAGGTAACCAGTAGACATAGGAGACGAGTACACGCCTCAAATTGCCATGGGAGTCCATGGATTAGGTGGGGATTGAAGGGAATTAGGGTAGATTTGGGTGGCGGCGGCTAGGGTTTAGGTGATGTTGCAGAGAGAGTTTGAGAGGAAGGGATTCAAGGGTGGCGGGTGGTGAGAAATGATTTAGGGTAAGGGGTCATTTAGGGGTTAAAATGGTAAGGGGCAGTGGTGGCCGTTGATCTGAGTGATCAACGGCCTAGATTAAAAGGGGTAGGTGGGGATCCGGGTTTGGGTAGGATTTAACTGGGTAAGGGTCATGTTTAAATTAAAATTGGGCTGGGGAATTGGGGTTCAATTTAGGCTAGAATTGAAATACAAATGGGCTGTTATTTAAATAGCCAATTTTCCACTTTTTAAATTATAAGAAATAGTAAATGGCTTCTGAAGATTAATTTTAAAAAGCTAAAATTATTTATAACATATAATTAATAATTTAAAAATACAGGACCCCATTTTATAAATATAAAACCTAATTAAACCTTGAAAGGACTAATATTGTAATTATATGCAATTTAGCTTTAAAAATGCTAAATAAAATTATAAAAATTAACTCAGCCATATTTTAGCTTAAGTATGAGAATCCATTAGATGAATTACCAAAATAATAATTTTGAAAATAATTATTGGGGATTTTATGGATGAAAAAGTGAAATAAATCAATTTAAAAACCCTTAAAAATTATGGAAAAAAATAATAAAAATGCATGGACATGCTTATATATGCATATATATGCTATTTTGAAAGTATTTTTGCATATTGAAAATATATAGGGAAAAATTGAGTATCAACAATATTAGCTTTGCAGTTCAACATCTCAACCAGTTCTTGCAGGCTCTTTGTATTCCCCACATGCAGGTTGCTTTGCACCTGTTGAGATATTTGATGGGTACTTCTTATTTTGTCTTTTCTTTAGCAATTCTTCTGATCTCTCTTTGAAGGTCTATTGTGATAGTGATTGGGTCTTATGTGCTGATAGTCGAAGATCTGTGACTGGTTTTTGTGTATTCCTTGGTGATTGTTTGGTGAGTTGGAAATCTAAGAAGCAGCTTGTTGTCTCTCTTTCCTATGTTGAAGCTGAGTACAGGGCCATGAGCAAAACTGCAACAGAGGTCACTTGGCTCAAGGTTGATGGGTGATTTTGCCATTCCTTCTTCCTCTCCCATTCCTTTGTATTCTGACAATCAGGCCGCCTTGCATATTGCGTGCAATCCAGTCTTTCACGAACGGACTAAACATATAGAGCTGGACTGTCATTTTGACATGGGCAAACTTGGAGATGGGCTGATAAGTTTGGACCATGTTTCCATTAATGCTCAAGTTGCTGATGTCCTTACTAAGGAACTTCCTGCGCCTGCTCATCATTTTCATCTTCGCAAGTTGGAGGTTTTATCACCCTCCAACTTGGGTGGGGGGGGGGGGGGAGTGTTAGAATATTGGATGCAGGCTGATTATTTGGGCCACAATAGTATTTAGGCCCATGTTTATAATGAGTCCATTTGTAATATTTATAATAGGAAGCCTATCGGGTCAGGCCCACTATTAATAGTAGAGACTAGTACCATATTGTACAGATTTCATTTTCTAATTGGTAATATCAAAAGTTCTCTCGGTCCTTCTCTCAAACTCTTATGAACCCTAGTTAGATTTTGTCGATTCTACCGTAAATTTCGATACTTAACAACTTGACCCTCGTGTTTGTTGAGAAATGGGTAAAGTGTTCCATCACATCCTATTTTTGGCATGTCCATACACATACACATTTCGTATTACATGTTTTCAAGCATTTCAGGAGCGATTTACATTGCGTCGTTCTCCATTGATTAAAGTTTAATTAGAGAATTTCACTCTTTATATTATATATCCATAACCTTTAATGATTGATCATTTATATAAACCATCATTATCCGGTCTGATTAAAATGCTGAGGCTTTCAGATTCTTCTTACTTTCCACCAATTAGTCCAACACCAAATGTGCAAGTGAAATTATTGATTTTCATTGAACAAGGAGAACATTGCCAATTAACCCCCAACAAATATAATGCTGTAATCATGGCCTCAAGCTAAAAAATGTGTTGCTGTTATCTTTCAATTTCATAATCTATATAAAGCAAAGATCATATCCGTTGGTCTACCAATTTTTTTGCGTGGTGGATATGCTTGAAAAAGTCTTCATAAGACAATGCCATGACCTTATATAAATCCCCTTTGATTTTCTCTCTACACTTTGTTAAAATGCTTTTAAGGGAATCCTATTGAAATATATAGAGCTAATATTTGTTTTGTCTATAGTATTAGTTGCACATTGGTAAGCTGGTAAGAGCGATTTTATTTTCGGTGAATCTTATTGAATGTTTGAAAGTCCACAACTGTTCTCAAAGTCTTGCTATCTTACTTGTGTAGAAGAGGATCTTTAGAAGAGGAGAGAAAAAGATATTATTTTAACATTAGAACCTATGAAGAGTACCTATTCTGACTTAGTAATATCTTGGATTTATTATACAGGACATGAAAAAAAGCTAATTTCTCACAAGTAATTACTGTATTGGGAAAAATTATATTTATGTATAAAGGTGATGTGTCAAGACACGTGGATTAGTCAAATGGTCGAACAATCGCAATTAACCACGAGCCAGGAGTTACAACAGATACGAGCAAGGAAAGAGGAAGAGGCACGAACATCAGACAAGTAACACGGCGCCTGTACCTATTTAAGTCATTTACATCCGGGAATTAGAAGGAATGAATCTGACAGCATACGAGGGTCAAAATACAATATTTGATAAGCATTAAGTGCTGAAAACGTTAGAGAATCTGTCTTAAATGTAATGATTATGTAACGTAGCATTCAATGTCATCTGTCTTAAATGTAATGATTATGTAACGTAGCATTCAATGTCATTTATTGCTCATAATAACCTTATTATGACCAAAGCAAGGCACTTACATCTAAGATAGCTATAAAAGGAGAAGACTGAACAATTGTAGAGGACACGAAAAATCATCTGAATATACTTTGGTTTACTTGCTCTATTCAATTATATTCTGGATATTCAAATTATTCTCTTTTATATATTCTTGCAATTATCAGTAACCCGTGTTCTTCTAAAATATAGCTTTAGTCAAAATTCCATTTTTTGGTTAAACAAATTGGTTCCGTCACCGGGAATCTGATAATCCATTTTATTTTAGCCTAACTTACCTTGTTGCGTCAACCATGTCGAACAAAAATGACAACATTCAGGGAAACCAGGAAAATCAAACAACCCATCAACTTCAGGGGGATCCACAAAACAATAACGTACTGATTACTTCTCCACAAGGCTCTCCACAGCGGTCTCGTGAAGGCACTCGTGATGGGTCTCATACAGATGGACAAACTCAATTCGAGAATGTTGAAACTATGGACGAGGCTTTACAAAAACTTATTGCCTTTCAAGTCAATAAAGCTCTTCAGGCTTTTGTTAGCCAATTACCTGCTGCACCACCTACACCCACACCAAATAACAACACTCTAGAAAACCCTCGTTCCGGACTCGTTAATTCAGGTAGTGGTGGAACCCCCAACGAATCACAGGAGGGAGAACCAGGTAATTCTAATTTACAGAATTTAGTACTAACATGGTATTCTCTTTTACCCAAAAATTCTATAAATTCTTTTGCCGAGCTTGCAGATTCTTTCATCAAAGCACACTCGGGAGCCCAAAAAGTCGAAAAAAGAATGGAACATATCTTCAAGATCAATCAAGGGGACTTAGAATTGCTTACGGAATTTGTGGACAGATTTCAGCGTGAAAGAATGACATTGCCACGTGTACCGGATAACTGGGCGGCTATAGCATTCACGAGCAATTTGAATGAAAAATGCTCACAAGCTACGAGGCAACTCAAGGAAAGCCTTCGAGAATTCCCAGCTACAACATGGAATGATGTTTACAATCGCTATAGCACAAAATTGAGGATTGAAGAAGATATTATTTCACGACATCAAAAAGAAGAAAAGGTAAGCTCAAGACGGGCTGAAAACGAAAAAAGGTCCGGTAAAAATAGGTACGAGCCATACATGGGACCTGCGGGAAGAGACTCACGGTCAAAGCAGGATAATCAGAGGTACGATCAAAGATCACGGAATAGAGAGTCAGGTTCATCATCAAGATTTGGGAGTGACCGAAGCACACGTGAGCCACGAGACAATGATGGAGGTCTAAAGGCAAGGTTTGGTGGTTATAATTTCAACGTGAGCACTTCTGAACTCGTGGCTATTTTAAGAAGCATGGGAGATAAGGTACGATGGCCCAAGGAAATGAGATCAAATCCAAACAGAAGAAACCCTGATCATTGGTGCGAATTTCATAACGATCATGGGCATAAAACAACAGATTGTAGGTTTTTGCTGGGTGAAGTTGATCATTTATTAAAATAAGGATATCTCACTGAGCTATTTAGTGAGAAAGGTAAACAAGCATACCTGAAGAATAGGCAGGAGCCTCCAAAACCGCCTTATCCTAAGAGAACTGTCAACGTTATAAGTGGGGGTGAAGAGATCAACGACGTATCATATAAAAATGTTTCTAAAGTAACAATTACCTACGGGAAATGGCCTCGACATGTCTTGGAGGGAGAAAATATTATGTTCGATGATGCAGATGCCGAGGGTCTATTAACTCCACATAACGACGCACTGGTAATATCTTTACTTGTATATGACACTAACGTGAAACGAGCTTTAATTGATCCATGTAGTCCCGTGAACATTATTTTGGTAAGAGTATTACATGAGATGCAAGCTGAAGATAACGTGATACCAAAGGCGCATACTCTATCTGGATTCGATAATTCTAGTGTTGTCGCAAAAGGAGAGGTAACACTCACTACATTTGCTGAAGGAGTCGTCAAAGATACAAAATTCCAGGTGGTAGATATGGAGATGGCTTACAATATGATTCTTGGGAGACCATGGATCCACGAAATGGATGTTGTTCCTTCAACCTTGCATCAAGTCATTAAATTCCCAGCGCCATGGGGAATCTATCAAATCAGGGGAGATCAACAGACATCCAGGAACATTAACTCCGTGGCAGATTCAAGTACGAAGGGTGAAAAAAATAGCAATTACAGAATCCAGTTGAGGATAACATAACGTCAACCTCAACTGAACAGGAGCAAACAAATGTAGATTCAAGGCCCGATTCTATTCAAGAACCAGAAGAAAATGAAAACATCAAAACGACGATAGAAGAGCTGGAGGCTGTGGTTTTGTTTATACACTAGCCAGAGAGAAAAGTGTATATAGGAGCCAATCTTAGCCCGGAGGTGAAACGTAAGTTGATTGAATTTTTAAAAGCTAACGCAGTCGCAGACTGTTTTGCTTGGTCCCATTCTGACATGACAGGGATACCACCGGAGGTGATGACTCATAAACTAAATGAAGATCCATCATATCCCCCAGTCAAGCAAAAGAAAAGAAAGCAAGGAACTTTCAAGAATCAGGTGATTCAAGAAGAAGTCCAAAAATTTCTAAAAATTGGTTCTATTCGTGAGGTAAAGTATCCTAACTGGTTAGCTAACACTGTTGTAGTTCCAAAGAAGAACGGTAAGTGGTGGGTTTGCGTAGATTACACAAATCTTAATAAAGCCTGCCCTAAAGATTCTTTTCCACTGCCACACATAGATCAATTGATTGATGCAACTGCAGGTCATGAACTATTAATTTTTTTAGATGTATATTCAGGGTATAATCAGATTAAAATGGATCCAGGAGATGAAGAAAAAACTTCCTTCATAACAGACAGGGGGACTTACTGTTATAAATTAATGCCCTTTGGTCTAAAGAATGCAGGAGCAACGTATCAGAGGTTAGTTACCAAAATGTTTCAAGAGCATTTGGGAAAAACTATGGAAGTATATATAGATGATATGCTCGTTAAAACTCAGCATTCAGGAGATCATATATCGCATCTATCTTAAACTTTTAAAATTTTGTGGAAATTTAATATGAAGTCAAATCCCGAAAAATGTGCATTCTGTGATTTGAGCTCCTATAAACTGAGAACCATTATCACATACGATCTCCTTTGGTACGTTAAATCGGCATATGATGTTTTGCCAAATAAAATCTTTGACTTCCTTTTCTCGTACCTGTTTGAAGGCTCCTGCCTCTACCCATTTAGTAAAATAATCAGTAAGTACGAGTAGAAATTTTACCTGTCCTTTTGCTTGTGGTAATGGACCCACGATATCCATTCCCCATTTCATGTATGGCCATGGTGCGATGAACGGATGTAATAATTCCGTGGGTCTATGCATGTTATTACTGTACCTTTGACATTTATCACATTTGGCCACGAAACTTTTCGCTTCTTCTTCCATTTTTGGCCAGTAGTAACCTGCCCTGATTAAGGTTCTTACCAATGATCTTCCTCCGGCGTGATTTTCGAAATGTCCCTCGTGTATTTCCCTCATTACGTACTCTGTTTGAGAAGGTCCGAGACATCTAGCTAGGGGGCCACCGAACATTTTACGATATAGGTTGCCTTGATTGAAACAGAAGCGAGCAGCCTTTTTTCGAAGGGCATGGGCTTTTTTCTTGTCATCAGGGACGGTTCCATACTGCAAAAAAGCTACAATCTCGTTCCTCCAATCCCAAGTTAAATTATTAAAATTTACCTCATTCTTGTCAGGGTCGAGAGCTGAATGAAATAAAAAAATAACTGAAGTGTTTGCATCGCTTGCCACGTCAGCCGCAGATGCGAGATTAGCTAAAGCGTCTGCTTCAAGATTTTCATCCCTTGGTATTTGTGTAACTTTCGAGGTTTGAAATTGCTTTATTAACTCCCGCACCTTTTCTAAATATTGCTGCATCCTTGCTTCCCTGGCTGTATAAGTCCCCAGCATTTGATTAACCACGAGTTGTAAATCGCTCTTGATTATAATCTGATTTATGCCAAGTTCACATGCCAATTCTAAACTTGCAATCATAGCCTCATACTCTGCCTCATTGTTAGTTATTGAATGACATTTGATAGCTTGTCGAATGGTTTCACCCGTAGGTGGTACCAACACAATCCCTAAACCTGCTCCTTTTACATTAGATGAACCATCAGCGAATAAAGTCCAAGTTCCTGGATTAGCTCCATTGAGCACCTGTAATTCTTTTTGTGCTTCTAATTGCATGTCGTGGCTAAAATCAACCACAAAATCAGCTAACACTTGTGATTTTATAGCAGTTCTAGGTTGGTACGTGATTTCGTATTCACTTAACTCAATTGCCCACTTAGCCAACCTACCTGATAATTCATGCTTATGCAATATATTACGTAAAGGATAGGCGGTTACTACAACAATAGGATGACACTGAAAGTAAGGCCTTAATTTCCTAATGCCATGATTAATGCGAGTGCAAGCTTTTCCAATTGAGGATACCGCGTTTCCGCATCTAACAAAGATTTACTAACATAATAGATAGGGGATTGTTTACCTTGCTCTTCTCGAACCAAAACTGCACTTACCGCTACTTCTAAAACAGCAAGGTAAATGAGCAATCTTTTCCCAGCCTTTGGTTTTGCTAGTAACGGTGGATTTGATAAGTACACTTTCAAATTCCTGAGTGCTTGCTGACACTCTTCGTTCCATTCAAAACGATCCTACTTCTTAAGAGCTGAGAAGAATTTAAAACACTTCTCTGATGATTTAGAAATGAATCTTCCCAAAGCTGCAATCCTACCTGTTAATCTTTGAACCTCTTTCTTGCTCGAGAGTATATCAGGGATTTCTTCAATGGCCTTAATCTGTGCAGGATTCACCTAAATACCACGGTTAGAAACAAGAAAACCTAAGAACTTACCTGATGCAACTCCAAATGCACATTTTTCGGGATTTAACTTCATATTAAATTTCCTCAAAATTTTAAAAGTTTAAGATAGATGCGATATATGATCTCCTGAATCATGAGTTTTAACGAGCATATCATCTATATATACTTCCATAGTTTTTCCAAAATGCTCTTGAAACATTTTGGTGACTAACCTCTGATACGTTGCTCCTGCATTCTTTAGACCAAAACGCATTACTTTATAACAGTAAGTCCCCCTATCTGTTATGAAGGAAGTTTTTTCTTCATCTCCTGGATCCATTTTAATCTGATTATACCCTGAATATGCATCTAAAAAACTTAATAGTTCATGACCTGCAGTTGCACCAATCAATTGATCTATGTGTGGCAGTGGAAAAGAATATTTAGGGCAGGCTTTATTAAGATCTGTGTAATCTACGCGAACCCGCCACTTACCGTTCTTCTTTGGAACTACAACAGTGTTAGCTTACCAGTTAGGATACTTTACCTCACGAATAGAACCAATTTTTAGCAATTTTTGGACTTCTTCTTGAATCACCTGATTCTAGGAAGTTCCTTGCTTTCTTTTCTTTTGCTTGACTGGGGGATATGATGGATCTTCATTTAGTTTATGAGTCAGAAAAGGTGCGGGAGTTAATAAAGCAATTTCAAACCTGGAAAGTTACACAAATACCAAGGGATGAAAATCTTAAAGCAGACGCTTTAGCTAATCTCGCATCTGCGGCTGACGTGGCAAGCGATGCAAACACTTCAATTATTCATTTATTTCATTCAGTTCACGACCCTGACAAGAATGAGGTAAATTTTAATAATTTAACTTGGGATTGGAGGAACGAGATTGTAGCTTTTTTGCAGTATGGAACCATCCCTGATGACAAGAAAAAAACCCATGCCCTTCGAAAAAAGGCTGCTCGCTACTGTTTAAATCAAGGCAACCTATATCGTAAAATGTTCGGTGGCCCCCTAGCTAGATGTCTCGGACCTTCTCAAACAGAGTACGTAATGAGGGAAATACACGAGGGACATTGTGAAAATCACGCCGGAGGAAGATCATTGGTGAGAACCTTAATCAGGGCAGGTTACTACTGGCCAAAAATGGAAGAAGAAGCGGAAAGTTTCGTGGCCAAATGTGATAAATGTCAAAGGTACGGTAACAACATGCATAGACCCGCGGAATTATTACATCCGGTCATCGCACCATGGCCATTCATGAAATGGGGAATGGATATCGTGGGTCCATTACCACAAGCAAAAGGACAGGTAAAATTTCTACTCGTTCTTACTGATTATTTTACTAAATGGGTAGAGGCAGGAGCCTTCAAACAGGTACGAGAAAAGGAAGTCAAAGATTTATTTGGCGAAACATCATATGCCGATTTGGCGTATCAAAAGAGATCGTATGTGATAATGGTCCTCAGTTTATAGGAGCTCAAATCACAGAATTTTTTCAAAGTTGGCAAATTAAAAGGATTACGTCCACACCTTATCATCCGATAGGTAATGGGCAAGCAGAATCAACAAACAAGGTTATTATTAATATTTTAAAGAAGCGTTTGGAAGAATCAAAAGGAAATTGGCTAAAGGTGCTACCTGGTGTTTTATGGGCATATCGTACCACAACAAAAACAAGTACGGGAGAAACACCATTTTTGTTGGTTTATGGAGCAGAAGCTTTAATTCCAATCGAGATAGGAGAACCAAGCATACGGTTCACACAAGCGACACAAGAATCTAATGATAAGGAGATGCGGGTCAATCTAGATGTAGTTGAAGGAAGGAGAGAAGCTGCATTAATAAGAATGGCAGCACAAAAACAAGTCATAGAACAATATTACAACAGGAACGCATGCCTCAGATTCTTTAAAGTTGGGGACTTCGTACATAAAAAGGTTTTACAGTCTACAAAGGCAGCCAACGCGGGTAAATTAAGTCCAACTTGGGAAGGACCCTATAGAGTTCGTGATATTGCAGCAAGGGAGCATATGAATTGGAGACAATGGATGGAAAAGTACTACCTTCACATTGGAATGCTGTTCATTTGAAGAGATATTACTTCTATGGAATACCCACGGTCAGGTATCACCATTTTGCATTTAATTTTTTGAATTGTTAAAATTTTACTAAGGATTTTAGATGATAGGCAAAAAGCTAGCCCGTACTAAATGATGAGTCACGACCTGTAAGGCACCCGGAAT
Source organism: Nicotiana attenuata (assembly GCF_001879085.1). NCBI lineage: Eukaryota > Viridiplantae > Streptophyta > Magnoliopsida > Solanales > Solanaceae > Nicotiana > Nicotiana attenuata. The sequence goes on from NC_031992.1 coordinate 3,314,581, forward strand.
AAACTAAAATTCCTGGCCTAGGGTTACAATTATTCTGATAGAAATATAAACGGGTAGGCAGTCTTCATCTAAAATCGCACCTTCGAGTCCCGTATGTTTTTCTTTTTCAGGAAAAGGACCAAAAGAGAGAAGCAATCAAGTGCTGGAGGCTTCATACTTCGACGCTCAAACACTTGGGGGACTACATAATACACACGAGTATGTGTTATAAAAAAGGCAAAGAAGATTGAGGAGAAATCAAGCCTGAAAAAGTTTGAAAAAGTCAAGTGCAGAGTAAAAGTTACAAAGTCACGAGCCAAGGCCAAAGAAAACCCTACTGTAGTTAGGGTAAAAGCCATGTACTAAAACGAGTTATAAAGAAAAATCTCGTATTTTTATTCTGAAACGGGTTATGAAGAAAAACCTCGTGTTTGTAATCTAATTATAAATCTGTTACAAGAAAAACAGTTACGAGAAAGTTATAGATGTAATTCAAATACATGTAAAGAATTCTTCAAAACTAGACAAAGTTCAAATAAAAACTTGTCAATGTTATTCCAAAAGAAACATGTGTGTTCCTATTTCTTTATCGTATGTTAACACCATTATGTAGTTGAGACGTCTTCTTCATTAAGTGTCGAAATATAAAAGATCCCTCTTTTATAAAACTCATGTTTACTTTAGCTATTCATGAAGTTAACAAAAGCATTTTATAAAGAACAAAAATGCAGATTATTCTATAAGTTCTTAGAAATAAAGGCAGGAATAAAATAAATAGAAGTTTAAGATAATAACACAGAAAACTTCTTAAATACTTAAGACTAAGTACGAACTTAGTCATAAAACTATGAAATTGTTTATACAAGCTGCCCCATAAAAGACTTGGGGACTTGTGTTCCAATACCAACCCTCAAATGAAGTTAAGGGTTTGATTACAATTTTCTGAAATAAACCCTCAAATGAGGCCAAAGGTTTCTAACACAACTTTCCAAAGTGGTGCCTGCAAAAAAGAAGGAATTCAAGACAATGTAAATTTTTCACTAAGAAAATGTGGGAACTGAAGAAGATGCATCAACATCAACTACCTCAACTTGGACAGGAGCATCAACGGTTGCGGGTTGATCTTGATCACAGCAACAGTCTCAACTTGAGCAAGAGTATCAGCAGATGTGGTCTCAACCTGGCTTGTGGAAGTAGGTTCGATTGGGCTTGAAGAAGATGTGATACCCGCATGAGCTTCAACCAAGGGAGCTTCAGTCACGGGAGAAGGAAAGTCCTGTGTTTGCTGAGCTTGTTCAATGGTTTCATTAACCTTAGCTAATTCTGACTCCAGATCGAAGTTTTCTTGACCGGCTTCAATTAGAGTATCACGACGTGAATTCAAAAAAGCGCAACTTAACTCAACATCAAATTTTTCTTCAAGGATCTCATAATCCTTTTCCCAAGCAGCCACCTCATTCTTGAGCTCTTCATTTTCGGCCAAGGCGGAGTTACAAGAAGCTTGAAGAGAAACATGAGAGCTCTCTAAAGCACGTACCTTATCAGTGGAGACTCGAAGCTCTTCTTGTGCTTGAGTTAAGTTTTGTACGAGCTCTCTAGCATAAACCTCTTTTTGATTCAGCAGAGCCTTCAACGCCCTGTTCTCTTCGCTAGCCTTTGACAGCTGTTTTGAAAAGGAGGATTCAAGGCGTTCTTTTTCTTTTTCTGCTTGGTTCCAGGAAGCCTTGGTAACCGCTAGCTCCGAAGTTAATGCTCGCACTTGCTGCTCTAAGGTACTCTTGCTCTCTTGTAAATCCTCCATGTCTATTTGAGCACTGTCAAATTGTTCCTTCCAATTGATTGCTTCCAACTGAGAATCACGTGCAACCTTTTCTGAATCATGTGCTACCTTCTCCAAGAGAGAGATTCTGTTCATCAGCTCAGTGCCGATAAGATTGGCCTAAGAAAAAAGAAAGGGAAATAAGAATCTCGAAGATAGAAATTTTTACAAAGTAAAGAAGAGAAAGAAGGAAAATACCTTCAAAGTGGCATGCACTATGTCATTCATTAAAGTCAGGCTGCTATGGCTCTCCAGTTTTGCTTTCTCGATTGGGCCAATTAAAGGCTCGAGCCAAACGTCAGCTTGACCTGACTTCCTTAAGAGGCTGCTATCAGCAGGAACTTCAATAGTTACGCTCCTCGTAGCAGTACTTCTACTTGAAGAACCCACCTCCGTGTGGTGAACGATAGGTGGGGGAATTATCAAAGGAGGAGCGGTGGAAGGAGTAAAAACAGTAGAGGGAGGAACAGAAACAGTTGAGGCAGGTAAAGAAAGAATCACATGCGCGGGAGTAGAAAAGGAAGATATGGGAAGTTCATCTAAAACAGGCCCTAAGTTTCCACTATCAAAGCCACTGATAAAGAGTTGATCAATGGACTCACGAGTATCATGTGGAGTGACGTCATCATCAGGAATAATAATAGGGGTATCAACAGGCTCGGAAAGAGGAAGACGAGGTGAGATTTCAGCTTCATCGTCAGATACAACATGTGTTCTAGCTCGTGGTCTCTTCACCAGGGAGCCTCCTTCATCCTCTTCTTCTGAGTCTTCTTCTTCGGTAGCTTTTCTTTTTGCAGAAGAAGAACCCAAGATTATTTCTCGGGCTGAAGAGGTATGAGTACCCAAAGTGTCACGAGAGGCCGCAACTGCCTCAGCAGTAACCCCTCGAATAGCGAATCGTGATAAAAAGAAGGATAAAAGTTAGAGCAATAAAAGAAAATATTTATATACGTGAAAAATAAAATAAAAACTCTTACCATGAGTCTTTACTTTCCAACCGTAACGGTTGGAAAGGTTTTTCCTTGACCTACCCTCCATTGGAGCGGCCTTCAAAAATTTTTCTACCCAACCACGAAAGTTGGGCACATTCTCCACAACACCCATGGTTGCTGAGAAAAGAAAAGAAGCGACATTAGAGAAATTAATAAGCTTGAAAGAAAAAGGCACGAGAAAGATATAACACTTACATGCAAAGTTCCACTTCTTAGGGAAGGGAACGTTATATTCACCCACTAAAATAGCAGTGGGGGCAGCAACAAACCGAGCATACCAGCCACGGTCTTTATCATCTTCGGGGCTCACTAAAACACTCTTGCTCCTAGCTGCTAGGGTAAAAACGCCATTACGGAAAAGCCTAGGGGAGTAGAGGTGAATTAGGTGAGGGAAAGTAAAGCCAACATCTGCCAAGTTGGCGAGGTGTCTCAAACAGGCGACAACCCTCCATACAAATGGGACCGATTTGACCCAAACAAACATTGAAAAAACGGCAAAAATCTAGAATGACCGGGTCAATGGCTGGTTTGAACCCTAGAGTAAAAGGGTATGTATAAACAAAAGAGAATCCAATAATGTACGAAGTGATCCTCTGATTTGGATTAGGAATAATAATGGGAAAATCATGACTCCAGTGACAGTCCTTACGAACTATAGGAGCTAGAATTTCTGTAATTTGAGTAGGGAAAGCATCGACACGATCTAAAGTGGCAAATTGGTTCCTAAGAGATTCCCTATCATGATGAAAAGATAGTTCTGTTGGGACTATCTCTTCAACTAAAGGTTCACGTAAAGGCTCAGAGGGTTCTTTGTTCCTAGAAGAAGACCTCTGAGAAAGGGAACCTCTAGTTCTCGAAGAGGGTCCAGAACTAGGAGAAGGCGTGGATGAGCTGCCACCACGAGCAGACCCCAAGCTACGGAGTCTACCCCCTCTTCTATGCCTAATGGGGGCATTGGGGAAGTTATCTAAAATAGGGGTTCTCCTAGGGTTAGGGTTTGGTGAAGTCATGGCGAAGAAGATCGAAGCGAAGAAGAAGTGAATAGAGATTTGAAAAATTGAAGTGTTCATTACGCTTTATGTGGTAAAAGAAAAGAAAAAAAGTTATATTTATACTAATGGACAACCGGAAAAAAGGAAAAGTACAATGATGGAAGGGCCATAATAATGATAACTGACACTTCGTGAACAGGGAAGCCGAAAAAGAAAGCCTAAGAAAGTGCTGCAAAACTGTAGAGCTAATAAGAGGATGACACATGTAAAAACGCATTAAATGGAAGTGACAATTGAAGCGTCAATTTTGTCAGAGCATTAATGGTGACAAAAATTCTCTTTTAATGAAATCCACTTCCCAAATATTCAACTGATGAATAAATGGAAAGTTGGGGGACCATCTGTATTGGGAAAAATTATATTTATGTATAAAGGTGACGTGTCAAGACACGTGGATTAGTCAAATGGTCAAAGAATCGCAATTAACCACGAGCCAGGAGTTACAACAGATACGAGCAAGGAAAGAGGAAGAGGCACGAGACATCAGACAAGTAACACGGCATACGTACCTATTTAAGTCATTTACATCCAAGAATCAGAAGGAATGAATCTGACAGCATACGAGGGTTCAAATACAATATTTGATAAGCATTAAATGCTGAACGTTATAGAATCTGTCTTAAATGTAATGATTATGTAACGTAGTATTCAATGTCATATGTCTTAAATGTAATGATTATGTAACGTAGCATTCAATGTCATTTATTGCTCCTAATAACCTTATTATGACCAAAGCAAGACACTTAAATCTAAGATAGCTATAAAAGGAGAAGATTGAACAATTGTAGAGGACACGAAAAATCATCTGAATATACTTTGGTTTACTTGCTTTATTCAATTATATTCTGGATATTCAAATTATTCTCTTTTTTATATTCTTGCGATTATCAGTAACCCGTGTTATTCTAAAATATAGCTTTAGTCAAAATTCCATTTTTTGGTTAAACAATTACCTCACCTAATCTGAATATTACGTGCATATTATATTCTTTTTATGTACTGAGGTGCTTTCTTCCTTTCAGTTTCCTGTCAATTTTTATGAGTAAGGCTGACTTAAAAGTTGACTTGTGTGGGAGCTTCTTACCGGGCCAACCAAAGGATTAATTGAAGTATTATATAATAGTGGCTAGCTCGATTGCACTTGGGTGAAGCTGTTCTGGAGGCAAAATTGTTTGGATACGTTAGGAACGAATTGAAATAAGATTTTTTAGAAGAAAAATTGTTTTATTGTAAATTTTCTGTCTTACAAGTGAAGTAGTTAAATCTTTAAAAAATATTCTTCGGAGATGGTAAAGCATAAATAACTGTCCAAATATCTGCAGTCATTCTCTTCTTTACTTGACATCAGGAAAGATGCATATGCCAATAATGTATATGATTTATTCAATGTTCTGTATTGTGAAATGAGGATTTTTCAAGTCATTCATACTTTTGTTAACCATGTTGGCATTTGTTGTTATTTCTCATCTATTTCACTTTATGATTGATTGTTCAACTATCTAACTTTTATCGTGTTATGTGATTGTTAGATAGTTCTTTTCTCTCAGTATATACATTCTCTTGCTTGATTACATTAGGTCTATTTCACTTGTTTCTTTTTTCTGAGTATGCCATAGTTCTTGATGATATAATAAATTTGTTTGATTTGATAATGTTAAAAATTATTTCAGAAGATAATAGAATGCAAGAGCTGTGAGAAATTTAGCTTATGATCCTGTTTATATTGGGCCCGTGCTTTTGCACGGGCTACACCTTACTAGTAATCTATATAAAGCAGAGACAATATACGTTGGTCTACCAATATGTTTGCGTGGTGGATATGCTTGAAAAAGTCGTCATAATACAATGACATGGCCTTATAAATCCCCTTTGATTTTCTCTCTACACTTTGTTAAAATGCTTCTAAGGGAATCTTCATGACAACTGAGATTGTAGACATATAAAATTTATTGGGTCTAATCCATATAAAATTTAGATTAAATTCAATTGGGTTAAATAATTAATTTGGGCTTTATAAGTTAAATTAGTCCATTTTATTATTTTCAACCCCAAGGTCTGTCACGACCCAAAATTCACTAAGGATCGTAATGGCGCCGGACTGTTAGGCAAGCCAACACCAAGAAGTTAAATAAATTCCCATTTTAGTATTTATTGAAATTATTTTTTTTAAACGTTAAATGATAAATAATGAAATTCCATGAATAAATAATGAGGTCTTTACCTAACTTAAATATTGAATAGTCCAATTGTCATCCCAGAACGCGGTGTCACAAGTGCATGAGCAATTTCTAGGAAACAATGTAATACAATTACCATCCGGAATACAAGTTGGACAGTAGAGAAAATACAATACAATACTCTGAAGGAGACTCTGTTGGCTGCGGGTCGTCTCGAGAAGTGCAGCTCATCTAAATCTCTGTATCAATCATGCCGCTGCGCCAAACTAGGCCACTAGACATACATGTGCCTGCGCAACAAAAATGCACATCAAGAGTAGCATGAGTACGAAAAAACCGTGTACCCAGTAAGTATCCCATCTAATCTCGAAGAAGTTGTGACGAGAGGTCGACTTCGACACTTACTAGTGGTCCAATAATATGCCGATAATATAGTAAATCGAGAATTTTAATAAACATAGCTATAACTCAATAGCATGAAGCAAGTAAACAATTCTTTCATTAATAGGGAATTTCCAAATTCATTTTTCATCATTTATACATTTATCTCAAGCTAGGGAGGCAATATTATCATTTATAAGTTTGCAAGCCAAGCAATACAAGCATGCGCAAATCATGCCGAGGTCGTACGCCCCGATCCAACAAATATTTAAACTGTAGCACTGCTAGAGGGTTGAACGGCGTGAACCGTAGATGCATCTATTACCCCGCTCACGAATCATACATGCGACGCGGTCAAATATAAATAAACACATCAAACAGTCAATCAAGAATTCATCATGAAAACAATTACCCAAAGAAATGGTAACTTCTCCTTAACGGTCAAGAAAAAAAATAATGTTCAATTTCTTTTGAAATTTATTTACCAATTCGATGTGATTTAAGCAATTCAAATTGTCAATAAGGTTACAATTATTTCAAGTATAGCATGCTTTCGGGTCCTAGACTACCCGAGCATAAGCATATTAGTAACTACGCACGGACTCTCGTCACCTCGTGCGTACGTAGCCCCCACAAATAGAAGCACATATCTAATTAATTCACCTATGGGGACGATTCCCTCTTACAAGGTTAGAAAGGAGACTCACCTCACTCCAAAGTTTCAAAGCCGGCTACCAAGCCCTTCCAACGACTCAACCGATGCCCAACGCTCCAAAACTAGCCAATAATTACGCAAACCCATATATATGCTCAAATACTTATTATAACCCATTTATAACAATTTCTAACCCTGATCAAAAAGTTGACAAAAAATCACCCTCGGGCCCACGTGCCCAGATTCCGAAATATTTCGAACATAAAGTTTACCCATAACCTCACGAACTCAAATATATAATTTAGTCTCAATTTCATGTCCAAAATCGTGGTCAAAATCCAAGAATACAAATTTTTAGGTTTTTTCCTCAAAATCCCAAATTTCTACTAATTTCCATACTTTAGTCCCTATCTAAATCATGTATTTAACTTAAAACTAGTATGAACCACTTACCTCATGCTTGGTGATGAAAATGGCACCCCAAAGTTGCTCCAAGATCGGCTCCCATGAAAGAAAAATGGAGTGAAAATGAGCCAACCCTCATTTTTAAAACAACCCACTGCCTACAACCTTTCTATACATGCAGTCACTTGACCGCTTCTGCGGTTCCGCAGGTGCGGCCCTACTACCGCTTCTGCGGTTTCTCACCAGGCCCCTCACTCCGCTTCTGCGCTCCACCTTCCGCAGGTGCGGTCTCGCTTCTGCGGCATTATGACCGCATCTGCGGTCCCAATCTTTTCCTTCTCAACTGCGTCTGCGCTCCTTTGGCTGCTTTTGTGGCTCCACACAAGCGGCCAAGACCTCGCAGGTGCGGTTACACCAGATGACAGCAGGCTTCAGCTCTTTCTCAACTCCAATTCGATCCATTAACCACCCGCGGCCCCCTGGACCTCATCCGATCATACCAACACATCCCAATACACATTACGAACTTAGTCGAGCCTTCAAATCCCATCAAACAACATCGAAATCACGGGTCATTACCCAATTCAAGCTTAATGAACTTTAGAACTTCAAACTTCAACATTCGATGCTGAAACCTATCAAATCTCATCCGATTGACCTCACATTTTGCACACAAGTCATGTTTTACATTACGGATTTGCTCTAACTTCCGGAATCGGAATCCGACCCCGATATCAAAAAGTCCACCTCCGGTCAAACTTCTCAAAATCCTTCAAATTCATAACTTTAGCCAAATGACTCCAAAATAACCTACGGACCTTCAAATCCACTTCCGATCGCGCTCGCAATATCAGAATCACCATACGGAGCTATTCCTAGACTCGGAATCCCAAACGGACATCGATAACATCGAAATGCACTTCAATCCAAATTTATAAAATTTCTCAAAAAATGCTAACTTCCATAATAGGCGTCGAAACGCTCCTAGGTCATCCAAAACCCGATCCGGTCATACGCCCAAGTCCAAAATCATCATACGAACCTGTTGGAACCTTCCAATCCTAGCTCCGAGGTCGTTTACTCAAAAATCAACCCTTCGTCAATTCTTCCAACTTAAAGCTTTCGAAATGAGAATTTTCTTTCCAAATCAATTCCAACCTTCCCGAAATTCAATTCCAACCATGCGTACAAGTCATAATACTTGAAGCGAAGCTGCTCCTAGACTCGCGCCACTGAACGATGCGCTAAAGATCAAAACGATCGTCGGGTCATTACATTCTCTCCCACTAAAACATACGTTCGTCCTCGAACGTGCTGAGAACTGCACTAGAGTTGCCCGAAATCACTGTTTTACACCTTGAGCAGGTACCTGTGCTACCACAACTCAGTTGAGCATATTAACTCGATCAAATTTGTAGATATTCTCTTTTATTCAAACAAATAATCTTAGAACCCAGTTCCAACACCCGAAATTCTTTTCCAGGCCTGCTTCCAACATACAATTACCGTATCAATCACTACACGATCTACCAGAACATAACTGCATACCTTTGCTGAATTCTCTCCATCCACCATATCATTCATGGACCATAATAACCTTCTCTGATCATAATAACTGACATTCCCGAATCTGATGCTCACAATGCACCTCATGACATATATAAATGTTGTCCCAACTTTTGCAATACCGTCACGACGGGAGAGATGTGTAGAAATTCATTACCAACTGCCGAGTTAACATATCGTTGAGTGTATACTCCTGACAAGAACTATCACCTCTTCTGAACCAAATAATAGTATTTGCTCTTTAATATACTTCATATAATCCGATCGCACTGATCCTAGATCCAATAATCTTGTCTCACCCAGTACGAACTGCTCAGGCAATAAGCCACCCCAGACATGACCAAAAGTCTCATATGATGCCACAATGTGCCAATAGGCTACAAACTCGAACGTGATACATAAGGGAAACGAACTCTGGAAGGGACTACTCAACTCACGCAACTAATATGAACCTTCCTCAGAAAATGGGAAACAAAACACACAAAAATAGATATACGGAACTGTACCCAACATCAAACTGTTGCGGCGTGCAACCCGATCCAAACAACATACCCGTGGCGGCGTGCCACCCGATCCACACATAAAATTCACATAAGGAGATACACACCAAGCTAAATTGCTCATTACTACAAAATATCGAATATCGGTCACAAGCACGCCGAGTGCATAAAACCATCCTTAGGGAGACATATAGCACCATAAGCTAAAAAACACAAGCACAACTGAGGTGCGATATATGATCTGAAGCTCAAGAGCCATCCTGCTCACATAACACCATCGCTACGCGGAACGTCAACACATATGAAAATTATCAAGCCATTTCATAACTCACATAGCCCAATATAGCATTACTCAATATAGGCAGCGACAAAATAGCATCCAACGTCCGAATACTCCTTCATAAGGAGCGCTATGCTGAAATGAAAACATCCGGCCTGATATAGAGCCCATCTTCATATTTAAATCCATCCACAGACCTCAAGCCGATTCTGATCGCACCGTACTAGGCAAATAACCTTTCAAGTCCATAAATATCCCTTTATCCTATAACTCATAAGAACAACCATCATAACCGGAGTAAACCTCCATTGTCCACAACCTAATAAACCGAGTGCCCTTCAGGCATAAATCCTTAAATTAGCGATATTACCAAAATCTTCATACTTGGTTCAAATTTCCACTCAGTCAAGTGACTACATGTCACACTCATTCAATCTCCCCGTGAGACATGCTTCCACGATCTCATGCACCAGGTAAAAAGTCCGCACTTCCTACCACCGGCCACACTAATGCTGTAAAGCAAATCAAGAATCCGAAACCAGGATGCAAAGCTTCCTACACAAGCACCAATCTTGGGTGACGCTGAAGACAATACCAGCTTACTTTAAGCATCCAAATTCCTTTCCTGCTCATCCGAGCTCGTGACATCCTTGCCAACACCGAACCACAACCTCGGTTCCTCACAGTAAATTTTCATACTGTTTATTGCACCTAACATGCCAATATGCGACAGTATAAGAATTTCATCATAACTCTTGAACCACTAATATGGCAAACACTTCATCACATGGGAACTTTTTCCTTAACTCATTCCGAGAGAACCATAGCAACACACGAGTGAATTCTCATAACCGTAGAACATTCAAATCCTCAAGTAGTGGTCTAAACCACCATAATCCTTCTAGGTTCGCACTACACATAACATGCCATAATACTTGAATACTTCCAAATAAAATCAATTATGGCGGCCGTCAAGCCTCGCACGTACCACCACCACTATGCCAATTCAACCATGGCTAACCAATCTAACTTCTTCTGATTTATCCTTAACTTGCCTTAGGGATAATAATAGCTCCATTCCTTACATCACCAACCTAAATCCGCACTCACCTTGGGTGAACCCATTTTACGAGACCACATTGTCTCTAAACCCATGAACCGTTTCATACCCTCTTTGCACGCACATTCGCATCTTCAACTAATACACCCATTTTGATAATTCCTCTATGAATCTGAAGTCATTTTCTCTTTTTTTCCTCCCAATGCTACATTGCAAGTCGAAAACATCATAGAACATTCCGAGCCTCTTATCATAATCTGCCACAAAAGCTCGATTCTTAACTATACTGCGGGCTTGAATTTTAGGCACCGCATTTTAACCTTTGGATTCACTAGGACCATTGTTGAGAGTCACCCTCTCTGGCTTGGTCCTGAATATAATCAGCTCTAAGGCTCCACTGGCACATGAACATCCATCTCAATGAAGCACCCGACTGAATCACTTTGTTTGTAAAACACCTTTGTACGAAGCATAAATCCTGAATCTTCCCAAAGCCTGAACATGAGTCAATAAGGCCAACTATAGCACACCTTTATCGACTCCTTTTCTCAAATTACCACTTATGTTCTTTTCCCTTAGCTGTAATAACTCACCAATACGCCGATAACCTGAACCTCACAAGTAGATAACCATGCAATCTAATCGTAGGCGGTGGGACCTTCCCACTTAGCTTGAAGCTACTATTACACAACTCTGGAACCCATCGAGATTCTTTCTTCATTGTTGACATGATCTTACACAACCAACCCGCCAAATTCCTCGAAATCCTTCTGTTAGCATTTCATGAACACTCTGAATCTCTAGCAATATTCACATATTCGACTTCTTACTAGATAGTCAGTAAAATCCCTCACAGAGGCTTCGCCAATCACGCGACCGCTGACCTGCTCACAGGAGATAACCCCCCAGTGGAAATTACACGCCGACATCTTCCAACATCGTTGCACGGGGTACCATCACTACGACATCAATAACCCATCCCGAGCTTGTGCTCATTCACCAACTGTACTGGTCTGTTCACTTCATACGGACATCAACTAAATGTGCGACAATATCTTCCAATTCAAAGTTATATTGCATCCTTCTTTATATCAAGCAACTCTCTTTCTATTGCATCCAATCTCCCGCCGTATAATAGCCAATATTTCAAATTAAGCCCGTGGACCCAGTCACCGTCCACTAAAATTCCCAAATCACTCTAAACTTTTCCTCAAGGTGTGTAGTTATCTTGCCACTGAACCCATATGCTACTCTGTCACTCTCCCACTTTGGTCAAACTCACTCCTTTAAGCAACTACTCGACATTCGCTTCTTACACCTGCCCTTCTAGAAATTTAACCACCGCCTGGCACTTCCCACATGTCCTTCCTTATCCTTTGCTGCCCAGTTGTTGCTTAGATAAATATTTATCTTTGTAGCACTTGAACCGATAGATCGCTACTAACTTCGACCCTTTCCGAAGATCCTTCTTCTCGAGCCGTTAGCATTAGAAATACCCATTTAGTCCTGAACCACCGCACCCCGCGATCTCTGACAGCTGCTTCTCCAATACTATCTCACAATATCCTGCCCCAAAGGCGAATTGTAGAAGATCATAACGCCGACGAACTTAACACATTCAATGGAGGACGACGACACCACGTCGTAAATAAAAAATTCTACCACACTTGGAAACACCAAGTCTCGTTACCCTATCAACCCAAACCCAAACGTTTATATTCCGATTGCCTTTCCTCCACTGGATATAAAATATCAAATCCCTAAATCGTGCTCTGAGTAAACCTCCTTTCAAGTCATTCACTGCCCCGCCACATAGGCAAGCATCCTACCATCACATCAATACTGCGCGATAACCGTTCATAAGCATCATAGCAACCTGTGCATAGCCTTAAGGCTCTCTAAAGTACAAATACTGAGCTGAAATGATAGAATATCCTTCTGCAAGGTGATGACAATAGCCCAAACAACTACGTAGGGAGAAACGTCCCGCACCTTATCTGTAGTACCATTTAAATTCCTCGCTTCCCGATTTAGAACCACCGTTCATGTCGCATAAGATTGAATGAGAAGGAAATAAAGGCATAAGCCTCAAAGGAATCAAACCACATGATGAGGAATCAAGAAAGGAAATGCTCCTAACAGCCATGTAGCCTCTCTAAGATAAGTACAGCCGTCTCCGTACCGATTCGCAAGACTCTACTAGACTCGCTCATGACTCGTGAGACCTAAGGGAACCTAGTGCTTCGATACCATGTTGTCATGACCTAAAATCCACTAAGAGTCCTGATGGTGCCGGACACCACTATCAGGCAAGTCAAAACCAAGAAGTTTATTAAATACCCATTTTAGTATTTATTGAAATCATTTCTTTTATACATTAAACGATAAATAATGAAATTCAATGAATAAATAATTAGGTCTTTAACAAACTTAAATATTGAATAATCCCATAGTCATCCTAGAACCCGGTGTCACAAGTGCATGAGCAATTTCTAGGAAACAATGTAATAAAATAACCGCCCGGAATACAAGCTGGACAGTAGAGAAAATACAATACAATACTCTGAAGGAGACTCTGCTGGCTGCGGGTCATCTCGATAAGTGCAGCTCATCTAAGTCTCCGTATCAACCATGTCGCTGCGCCAAACTAGGCCACTAGACATACATGTGCAACAAAAATGCATAGCAAGTGTAGCGTGAGTACGAAAACAATGCGTACCCAGTAAGTATACCATCTAATCTCGATGAAGTCGTGACGAGAGATCGACTTCAACACTTACTAGTGGTCCAATAATATATCGATAATATGGTAAATTGAGAATTTTTATAAACACGGTTGTAACTCAATAGCATGAAGCAAGTAAACTATTATTTCAATAATAGGGAATTTCCAAATTCATTTTTCAGCATTTATACATGCATCTCAAGCCAGGGAGGCAATATATTATTATAAGTTTGCATACAAGCAATACAATCATGCCGAGGTCGTACGACGCGATCCAACAAATATTTTGAACTGTGCACTGCTAGAGGATCGAATGGCGTGAACCATAGATACATCTACTACCCCGCTCGTGAATCATACATGTGATGTGGTCAAATATAAATAAACACATCAAACATTCAAGCAAGAATTCATCAGAGAAACAATTGCCCAAAGAAATGCAACTTCTCCTTACGATCAAGAAAAAAAATGATGTTCAATTTCTTTAGAAATTCATTTACCAATTCGATATGATTTAAGCAATTTAAATTATAAATAAGGTTACAATTATTTCAAGTATAGCATGCTTTCGGGTCCTAGACTACCCGGACTAAAGCATATTAGTAGCTACCCCCACAAATATAAGCACATATCCAATTAATTCACTTATGGGGACAATTCCCTCTTACAAGGTTAGAAAGGAGACTCACCTCGCTCCGAAGTTCCAAAACCGACTCCCTAGCGCTTCCGACGACTCAACCGATGCCCAACGCTCACTAGCCAATAATTATGCAAACCCATTAATTTATGCTCAAATACTTATTATAACCCAATTTATAACAATTTCTAACCCCGATCGAAACGTTGACAAAAAATCACCCTCAGGCCCACATGCCCCGATTCTGAAATTTTTCGAAGATAAAGTTTACCCATAACCTCACGAACTCAAATATATAATTTGCTATCAATTTCATGTCCAAAATCGTGGTCAAAATCCATGAATACAAATTTCTAGGTTTTTTCCTCAAAATCCCAAATTTTTATTAATTTCCATACTTTAATCCGTATCTAAATCATGTATTTAACTCAAAATTAGAATGAACCACTTACCTCATGCTTGGTGATGAAAATGGCACCCCAAAGTTGCTCCAAGATCAGCTTCCATGAAAGAAAAATGGAGTGAAATGAGCCAACCCTCGTTTTTAAAAGAACCCACTGCCTCCAGCCTTTCCGCACCTACGATCACTTGACCGCTTCTGTGGTTCTGCAGGTGCGGCCCCACTACCGCTTCTGAGGTTTCTCACCAAGCCCCTCACTCTGCTTCTGCGCTCCCCCTTCCGCAGGTGCTGTCCCGCTTATACACTCCCCCTTCCACAGGTGCTGTCCTGCTTCTGCAGTATTATGACCACTTACCTCATGCTTGGTGATGAAAATGGCACCCCAAAGTTGCTCCAAGATCAGCTCTCATGAAAGAAAAATGGATTGAAATGAGCCAACCCTCATTTTTAAAAGAACCCACTGCCTCCAACCTTTGTGCACCTACGGTCACTTGACCGCTTCTGTGGTTCTGCAGGTGCGGCCCAACTACCACTTCTGCGGTTTCTCACCAGGCCCCTCACTCTGCTTCTGCGCTCCCCCTCCCGTAGGTGCTGTCCCACCTTTGCGCTCCCCCTTCCGCAGGTGCTGTCCTGCTTCTACGGTATTATGACCGCATCTGCGGTCCATGCATTTTCCTTCTTAGCCACATCTGCGCTCCTTTGGTTGCTTCTGCGGCTCCGCACCTGCGGCCAAGACCTTGCAGGTGCGGTTACACCAGATGACAGCAGGCTTTAGCTCTTTCTCCCAACTCTAATTCGATCCATTAACCACCCGTAGTCCACCCGAGGCCCCCGGGACCTCATCCGATCATACCAACACATCCTAATGCACATTACGAACTTAGTCGAACCTTCAATATCCCATCAAACAATATCAAAATCACGGGTCACAACCCAATTCATGCTTAATGAACTTTAGAACTTCAAACTTATCAAATCTCGTCCGATTGACCTCAAATTTTGCACACAAGTCACGTTTGACATTATGGACTTGCTCCAACTTCCGGATCAGAACCCGACCCTGATATCAAAAGTCTACCTCCGGTCAAACTTCTCAAAAACCTTGAAATTCCTAACTTCAGCCAAATGACTCCAAAATGACCTACAGACCTCCAAATCCACTTCTCATCGCGCTCCCAATACCAGAATCACCATACCGAGGTATTCCCAGACTCGGAATCCCAAACGGACATCGATAACATCGAAATTTACTTCAACCCAAATTCATGAAATTCCTCCACAAATGCTAACTTCCACAATGTGCGTCAAAATGCACTCGGGTCATCCAAAACTCGATACGGACATACGCCCAAGTGCAAAATCATCATAAGAACCTGTTGGAACCTTATAATCCCAACTCCGAGGACATTTACTCAAAAATCAACCCTTAGTCAATTCTTCCAACTTAAAGTTTTCGAAATGAGAATTTTCTTTCCAAATCAATTCCAAACTTCCCGAAATTCAATTCCGACCATGTGTACAAGTCATAATACCTGAAGTGAAGCTGCTTCTGGCCTCACACCGCTGAATGACGCGCTAGAGCTCAAAACGACCGGCCAGGTCGTTACAAGGTCCATTTCATCTTAAGGCCCAGACTCATGCCATGTGTGAAGCGACATGGCATATCTAGTCAAATTGCAAGCCAAAAAGAGGATGCCATATGTTAAATGATGTGGCAATCCAAGTCAAATAGCAAGAACCAACCACAGGTCGCCAAATAGCTAAAATAACATGAACCAATCAGAATCAAGCAAGAGAGTTCATATGTAGTTGGACTATCCATCCTCTACAACTATAAATAGAGGGGTTACATAACTTTGAGAGGACATTCAAACTTGGAGAAGAACATTCTGCAATTGGTGAAGGCATCCACAAACAGAGAGATCAATCATTAAGTGCATAGTTCTTCAACAAAGCAAGATCAAAAGAGTTTTTCCCGGAGACCAACCCGAAACAACAAAGTGATACTCAACGTTCTTGGCGATTAAATACATCGCAAGGAGGTCTACATCGTCCTACATTCGAGAAAGATGCTTCTCAAGCCCTCAAATCACGGAGAATTTCATAGAGGAGAATCAAGGGATACAAAGAATTGTACTCACAAATATTTTTCAATAAAATCTCCTTTTCTTTATACTATTTTTGTTGAAGTTTATTTTTATACCACGATAATTGTTGCGGACAAATTTTGGCACGCCCAGTGGGACCAATTTTGCTCTTCATCTCTCCTTCTTGCAAGTCGAAAACTACAAACTTCAGATCTACTGCTACAATGGCCTTCCGCAAGTGTGATGTTTCATGCAAAGATGCTACTGCTGCCGCGTCTGCTGAGCTCAGTTATATTGGCCCAGTCACTTGAAGCATGTTCTAGGCTAGTGGCTTGGATGGAACTAAATACTTCGCCTCCTTGGAGATGTCAAAGAAGAGCAGATCTCACACAACGTCTTAAATCGCAATCTTTGGGGGCAACACCTCATTCTCGCTATTTGACGAATTTTCTCAAATAGCCTCCAACCTTGGTGAATTTGAGGATTTGGTGGATTCTCTAGCTTCAACGAAAGTCAACGCCTTAATGACTGACGCAACTAACGTGGATGAGAAGTTTTCCATCATGGAACATACTATTGAAGTCTTGAAGAAATCTGTTGAAGACAAAGACCTTCAAATCACTCAACTCATGAACAAATTGGAGGCCTATGCACCTGGAGAGTCGAGCCACGTCCCTCCTCGTTCACCTGGCTCCACCTCACAAAAAATGGCTATTAAGGAATCACTTGTCAAGTTCAGCATTCAGAGGGAACAACAATCCACTTCAGTTGCAGCATTATCTGTCCAACAATTGCAAGACATGATAACAAACACCATCAGAGCTCAATACAACGGACCATCACAAAGTTCATTACATTACTCTAAGCCTTACTAAGAGGATCGATTTTCTAACTATGCCAACCAATTATATACCACCAAAGCTGCATCAATTTGATGGCAAAGGAAACCCAAGGCAACATACTGCCCACTTTGTCGAGACTTGTAGCAATGCTGGAACGCATGGTGACCTTTTGGTAAAGCAGTTTGTTCGTTCGCTGTAAGGGAATGCATTTGACTGGTATATTAACTTGGAGCCCGAGTCCATTAATAGTTGGGAGCAACTTGAGAAGGAATCCTCAATCATTTTTACAGTACCCGAAGAAATGCAAGCATGATAGAGTTGACGTGCACCAAGAAAAGGAAGGACGAGCCCATGGTGGATTACATCAATCGTTGGAGGGCATTAGGTTTTGGACTGCACAGATCGCCTTTCTGAAATATCTGCTATGGAGATGTGCATTCAAGGAATGCACTGGGCCTTTTGTACATCCTACAAGGAATCAAACCGCGAACATTTGAAGAACTTGCAACACGAGCGCACGACATGGAGTTAAACATCAAAGTCATGGAAAGGCTTCTCCATTTGCTGATCAGAAGGAGTTCAAGAAAAATGTTGCATCAAAGAACCAATGAAAAGAATCAATGCCGTTGAAAGCAACTTCTGTGAAGGTCACTACTAAGAAAAAGTGAAGGAGGATAAGACCCCGAGTTAATATCCCAAAGAGGAGAAGTGTCGTCCCACCTTGAAGGAATTAGAGGCGAAGGTTTATCCATTTCCAAATTCAGACGTACCAACAATCCTTGATGAACTATGGACAAGAAAGTCATCGATCTCCCTGAATCAAAAAGGCCAGAGGAAATTGGCAAAGTTGGCGATCCGAAAGACTGCAAGTTTCATCGCGTCATTAGCCACCCTACAGAGAAATGCTTCGTCTTGAAGGAGAAAATCATGGCTCTTGTAAGTGAAGGAAAAATCATCATAGACATGGATGAAACAACAGAAGCAAATCAAGCAAGTATCGCGCTCAAAGAAAAGAAGTGTTCAAGGTTGCAGAACACGTCAAGCGCCGCCTTCTTACAATTTGGAAGTTTCGAGCCCGTTGAAGTAGATCTCCCTAGGAAAAATCTTGAAGTTTCACTAGAGCTGGACACTGTGTTCAAAGACAAAGACGATGAGGATTGGACTTTAGTCAGTCACAAGAAACGAAAATATCAAGCAATGTTGAGGCTACAACTTCCCAAGCCAAGAGTTATAAGCAATTTGGATAAGCTACAACCACCAAGAATTGTCAAATCTTCTATCAACAAGAAGATTAACGGTACCTTATCGCTGAAGTTCCGAAAACCCATCACATTGCATGAATTCTTTCCTACAAAATTCCTTCATGGAGGTCATGTTGGTGTAACTCATGTTGTTTCTAGTACTGATGAAACAAAGGAAAGCAACGATGAGCTTGATCCAATTAAAACACAAGAACATCATGATAAAGAAAAAGTTGTCACATGTTGTGCAACAATTTCCTTCACAGATGATGACATGCTGCTGGGGTCTAAACCACATAACAAACCTTTGTTTGTGTAGGGGCCTTTCGGGAACAACATCTCAATCGCATACTTGTTGATAACGGTTTGGTTGTCAACATCATGCCAAAGATAGTGCTAATAGATCTTGGGATCTCTATCGATGAGCTATCCAAAAGTAACCAGGCAATCCAATGTTTCAACCAAGGAGGACAACGAGCCATAGGTATGACCCGCTTGGGATTATCCATTGGTGAGATAAAGTCAAACACCCTAATTCATGTCATAGATGCTAAGACATCATACAATTTGTTGCTTGGACGTCCTTGGATTCATGAGAATGGGGTGGTATCATCTACTTTGCATCAATGTCTGAAGTACAGAAAGGATGGAGAGATAGTCAAAATTGATGCAGACATCAAGCCCTTCGCTAAGACGAAGTCATACTTTGCAGTTGCAAAATTCCACCTAGATTCTTATGAACTGAGTGTGGAGAAACCTTCATCAGATGACTAAGCTGATGTCAAGTCAGAAGAAGAAAATGAGGCTCAATGGACTACCACCAAGCTGCCTAAGAAGAGAATGGAAGAAGTCTCCATTAAGCTATCATCATCTGTAGGTGACATACAGACAAAGACTGATGAGCATCTGGTTTTTTGCTATGCTCCACGTGAGAGTCGAAAGAAAGGGCAACCTTTGCTATAGGGATGTACTCCAAAGAAGCAAATGAGTCACAAAGATATCCAACATTTGAAGGAACATATGACTGTCCCAGTTGCACAAATCCCATCCATGAATTGTGAGTCTGCTAAAGGCAATCTCCAAGCTGATAAAATAAAAGGGCACTGTGATCCTAAGGCCTTCATACTGCTTGAAAATTTTGGTTATAACTTCTCCAATCCATCACGACTAGGAGAACTCAATGACGAAGTCACTGGATAAAAGATACATGGGCTCAATGAGTCCCAAATGAAGTTGAGAAAGCAAGGGCACTACATCGCTACTCCAAATTTTGGGTTGGCGTTCAGTTTGGCAGAGCCTCTTCGAATATCATCTAAGAGAAGCAAAGAGAAAGCTTCATCACAATACACCTCGGTAGAGGAGAGGAAGGAAGTTAAGGGCAAGAAAATAAAACAACGGGCTTCAGTGTTTGATCGTATTGGAGGCTCAACCCCTCGGGTCTCGGTGTTTGAAAGGCTATGTCACAAAGGTGAACGTGTATCTTCCAAACATCTAAAGGAAGTTTCCACTACCTTAAAGACCTCCGTCTTTTGTCGCTTGGGAACCACAAGGAAGTCACCATCTAGAAAGATACTAGAGAAACATAAGGATCAAGTCCATGAGGGGCGGGATCATTTTGAAGTTGTTGCTGGCAAAGAAATCTGTAGTACTTTCCCATCACATATGAAGAGTAAGTCTATTTTGTCAATATCCACATATGGTCCACTGAAGGTGCAAAGGAGAACCATTATTTACACTTTCCAACCTCGTAAAGAAGCACAGAAAGAGAAAGAAGCCATGCCGACCATCCAAGGAAGTCAAAGAGCAAAGTCAAACTTTGTGGAAACATCCTATCACATAACTGTGGAAGATAGCCCATGCCTTAACATTGATGATGAAGTACACGACGCTCCCCCTCAACTATAAGATGGAGGGCAATCAACTGTGGATGAGCTTAAGGAACTCAATTTAGGCACTCCAAAAGATCCACGACTCACCTTCATTAGTGCGCTTCTTACGCCTCAGGAGGAGGAAGAATACTCCAAGTTATTGATCGAGTACAAAGATGTCTTCGCATGGTCGAATAAAGAAATGCCTGGTCTTAGTCCTAAGGTAGTTGTTCATCATTTAGGGATCAAAAGTGGAGCACGCCTTGTGAAGCAGTCACAACGCATGTTTCGACCCGAGCTTGTATCACAAATTGAAGTCGAAGTCAACTAGCTCATCGAGGAGGTATTTATTCGAGAGGTGAAGTACCCATCATGGATATCGAATATTGTACCCGTCAAGAAGAAGAATGGTGAAATACGTGTTTGTGTTGACTTTCGAGACCTAAACAAGGCATGTCCAAAGATGACTTCCCGCTACAAATTATTGAACTCATGGTTGATGCTACAACAGGGCATGAAGCTATATCATTCATGGATGGGTCCTCCGGATACAATCAAATCAGAATGTCTCCAAAAGATGAAGAGTGTAATGCTTTCCGAACTCCAAAAGGGATATATTGCTACAAAGTGAAGCCTTTCGGTCTGAAGAATGTTGGTGCCACCTACCAACGCGAGATTCAAAACATATTTGGCGACATGCTTCATAAGAGGGTTGAATGCTACGTCGATGACTTGGTGGTGAAGACAAAGAGTAGGCGTTACCACCTTGAAGACCTTCGAATTGTTTTTGAAAGGTTAAGAAAATTTGACCTGAAGATTAATCCACTCAAGTGTGCATTTGGAGTTACCTCAAGAAAGTTTATTAACTTCATTGTGCGTCATCGTGGAATTGAAGTTGATCCTGCAAAGATTGACGCCATCCAGAAAATGCCCAAGCCAAAGAACATGAGGGAGCTTCGAAGTCTCCAAGGAAACTTAGCATTCATCCGAAGGTTCATCTCTAATCTAGCCGGACGGTGTCAACCCTTCAATCATCCATTGAGGAAGGATATCCCTTTTCATTGGGATCAATCATGTCAAAAGGCATTTGAAAGCATCAAAACATACTTGCTGAATCCACCTGTGTTAGGGGCGCCAATGCTTGAGAAGTCGTTGATACTCTACATCGCGGCACATGAACGTTCACTTTGAGCACTACTTGCTCAAGAGAATGAGGAAGGAAAGGATCAAGCCTTGTACTACCTTAGTCGAACTCTGATAGGAGTTGAGGTGAACTATACGCCTATTAAGAAAATATGCTTAGCGTTACTTTATGCAATAAAGAAGCCAAGGCATTATTTTGAAGCATACACCATCAAACTCATCTCTCGAGCAGATCCCGTGAAGTTTGTGATGACTCAACCTGTTCTTTCTGGACGCCTAGAAAGATGGTCCATATTGTTTAACCAATATGAGATCACATACACACCTCAAAAAGCTGTGAAAGGACAAGCACTAGCCAATTTTCTAGCTGATCACCCTCTTCCGGTGGAATGGGAACTTTAGGATGAGTTTCCAGATGAAGACGTTTTGTTCATCGAAGAATTACCACTATGGAAAATGTTCTTTGATGAATCTGCACGTCGTAGCGGTGCGGGGCCAGGTGTTGTGTTGATCTCTCCGGAAAGACAAGTCTTGACATTCTCCTTTGTTATAGGTGAAACATGCTCCAACAATGCCGCAGAGTACCAAGCTTTGATCTTCGGTCTCGAAATGGCATAAGAAATGAAGATTCCATGGTTGGAGGTCTACCACGACTCTAATCTGTTGATCAACCAACTTTTGGGAGTTACGAGGTAAAGAAGGAAGATCTCTTTCCATACCATCAATATGCTTCTAGTTTACTTGAAAAATTCGACCAAATGTTCTTAAACCACATCCCAAGATGAAAATCGCAAGGCTGATGCTTTGGCTAACTTGGCCCCGACGATGGCACTTGGAGAGAATGAGTCAACAAAGGTATATGTGTGTCATCGATGGGTTATTTCTAGACTTCTGGATCTTCAAATCAACGAAAGCCATCATACATCTGTTCGAGTGATTGAAGAAGAAGATTGGAGGCAACAACTGATAGAGTACCTTGAACATGGAAAGTTACCTGATGATCCGCGATAATGAACAGACATCAAACAAAGAGCACAAAGATTCACTTCTATAAGGGACATTGTTTCGCGCTCTTTTGAAGGACTATTCTTGCGATGCCTTGACAAAGAAGAAGCCCGCCAAACGATGGAGGAAGCACATTTTGGCTCATGTTGAGCACACCAATCTGGTCCCAAGCTCTATTTTCGCATCAAGAGGATGGGCTACTACTGGACGACAATGGTGAAGGATTGCATGGATCATGCCAAAAGATGTCAAGCGTATCAATTTCATGCCAACGACATCCACCAACCTCCAGAGTCTCTTCACTCAACTGTAGCTTCATGGCCTTTTGATGCATGGGGACTTGATATTGTTGGACCACTTCCAAAGTCATCAAAGGGACATGTACATATTGGCCGCTACAGACTACTTCTTTAAATGGGCTGAAGTTGTTCCACTCATGGAGGTGAAAAAGGAAACCGTTGTCGATTTTATCAAGTCATTTATAATTTTTAGGTACGGCATACCAAGATACATAATAAGTGATAATGGAACACCATTTGACAACAAGCTCGTGAAGAGTCTGTGCGAGAAGTTCGGTTTCAAACAACATAAGTCTTCAATTTATAATGCACCCGCCAACGGCCTTGCAGAAGCTTTGAACGAGACGCTTGGTAAACTTTTGAATAGAGTTGTTGCAAAGAACGAGAAAGACTGGCATGAGAAAATTGGTAAAGCTTTGTGGGCATACCAGACAACCTTCAGAACTGCTATACAAGCAACTCCTTACTCTTTGGTATGTGGCGTAGAAGAAGTCTTTCCGTTGGAGCAACAAATTCCATCATTGCGGATCGCAATCGAAGAAGGACTCACATCTGAAGAGAATGCTCAACTTCGCCTAGCAGAGTCAGAGGCATTAGATGAGAAAAGATTAGAAGCACAACAAAAATTGGAGTGCTATCAAGCTCGACTAGCTAGAGCCTTCAACTAGAAAGTGCGGCCACGATCATAATCCTCAACAAACACATAGGCAACAATTACCTCAAAATGGAATGGGCCATATGCTGTGAAAGAAGCTTATTCAAGTGGCGCATACAAAATCGTTGATAAGGATGGTCTTAGAGTTGGTCCGATCAACGGAAAATTTCTGAAGCAGTACTTCCCATGAAAGTCACTGACGCTCCTCGAAGTACGAGTCTAAACTGCAAGTCATGACGCTCTTTGATGCATGAGCCTAAACTGCACGTTGCTACACTCCTGACCCGCATTGAGTCTAAACTGTGTACGGCCAAAAAAAAAGAAAAAAAAGTCCGCTAGGTTGTAAACCTCGCGAGAGACGGCCTAGGCAAAAAATTAGGACATAAAGAAAAGAAAAAGAACTTACCCCTCAAAACTACGTTATGACTTGATCCTCTTCACCGAGGTACGTAGGCAGCTAAGAGTTTCATTCTAAGTTCGGTCGCATGTGTTTTTAAAATATAAAAACTTGTCGTCATCGGATCATCACATAAATTCTTCAAGTGTAGAGGCATGAGGAAAAGAAGAAGATTTGCATTGAAGTACAAAAGATGTTTTATTGCTTCAATAGTGCAAAAGTTGATACATCCAAAAATGTAGAGACAAAAGGAACTATACATTTTTCAATACAAAAGCCTAAATTATGAGGATGATCGTACACTAGGCTTTTTTGCTGACACGTCTTATATGCTTTTTCAAGTCTGTATGACGTCTCCACATTTAATGCCATTCTCGATGTATGTCTCTCGCGTTCAGTTGTTGTGATGATCACTCAACCACATATCTTGTTAGGCCTCGAGCATGATAGTTTGCTTCTCTTGTGCAAGTGTTGGTTAAATGTTACGCCCCGCAGTATTACGTTGATGTTATGCTTTGCAGTATTAAGTTACGACAGTGTTGTACCCAGCAGTATTACATTACGGTAATGTCCTGTCCCACAGTATTATATTACGACAATGTTGCACCCTGTAGTATTGTACGTTGAATTTTTCGTAAAGAAATTGACATCAATCCAAGAAAAAGATTATTTGGGGATTATAAGGATCATAAGTGATGTAAATTCGTGAAGGTGAGAGGGTAAGTAAAATCAAAGAAAACGAATTTTGTCAAAGTTTGGCATTTTGGGATAAAATACGGCCCGAGCTAAATTACCCGGTATTTATGGACTAGAGCCATACAAGGTACTACATCGCCATGATAGCAAGGTTTACAAGGTATGTCAAAAGAGAGTAGTATTTAACTAAGTTGAGATAATTTTAAAATTATGCGGGTAATTGATTAATTAACGGGTAACAGGACAATACCCAGTTAACCAATAAGTGGATAGGAATTACACGTGGCAAGAAGCCACCATTCAAGAAATGACTAAGGGTCTTATTTGCTTAGGTGGCTACCTAAGGACACTTGGAATTATGTAGGAAAAGACTCAATTTCCAAGTCTTATCCATTTCATTCTTGGACAAAGACAAGAAACGTTTCTGACCAAACAACTAAAACAAATGTTTGGTTAATTCATTCCAAGTTCAGATGCTTCATTAAGCATTTCAAATTTCTAATGAAATTGCTTCTTGGAATTCCTTGTAAAAGGCCAACCAATCTGCCTTTGGATTTAAAAACCAAGAACGGTGAAAGAAGAAGCTTTTTAATTTCAAGCGAAAGCTTCAATTGAAGCAATTTTCGTCCAAATTTTGCCAAGATTTCAAGTGAGATTTCAAACCAAGAACTTTGAAGCAGAATGTTTGGTTCCAAGAAATTCGTCCCAGGCTTCATCCAAACGTCCAAGCCAAGTTCCTTCCAATTTCAAGGAAATTCAGTGTAAATTCCGCAGAAACAATTCGTTCAAATAATTCTAGGAACAGGTATGTTAAGGCTATCCCTTCTTTCTTTTGGCATGATCTAATGTGAAATGAATACGCTATTTCTTAATGAATCCACTCCTAGCAACTAAGGTTGTCCATGTTGTTCTTTCCGTACAAATTTATTCTAAGAAAGTATGTATGATCCTTGAGTCCTAGTAAAGTTCATATTGATGGTATGTTGTCCATAATGTTAATCGAAGGTGCAACGACCTTACGTCACTCTGAAAGGTTTAGAACGTGATTCCATGAGTCGAGCATGCATTATATATATGTATCTATTTTACTCTACCGAGCCGCGCTATAGTCGGCCGGGTATGGCACCTATTGTGCAACCACTGATCAGTTGGGTTTATCGAGCTCCACGTGACCGGGTATGATTCTACCGAGCCTTATGATGGCCGGGTACGTTTTTACCGAGTCCTCTTTGAGGCCGGGTACGATATGATGATGATGATGCCCATAGAGGCGAATGTTTTTAAAAGTTTATGTATATATATGTATTATGCATTTCATGTCAGTAGTCCCCAGTGGCACTCAGATGTTACAGGTTGTAGCTCATCTATCTCTCTTTACATTACTGTTCTTATTTATGCTTTCCTGCCTTACATACACAGTACTTTATTCGTACTGACGTCCCTTTTGCCTGGGGACGCTGCGTTTCATGCCCGCAGGTCCCGATTGATAGGTTGACAGTCCTCCTATTAGGCTATCAGCTCAGCGAAGGTGTTGGTGCGCTCCATTTGCTTCGGAGTTGCTTGTTTGGTTAGTATAATTTAGACGTGTATTTTTTGGTATGGCGGGACTCTATCCCGATCTTTATGACATTTATGTATTGTTAGAGGCTTGTAGACATATGTCGTATACGTGAAAGATTGTACGGACTTGTCGGCCTATGTTTGAGTTTATAAATAATTATGTTGGCCTACTAGGCCCGTATGTCACGTGTATATAATGATGTAATAAGAAAAATACGTTATGTTGGTACTCGGTTGAGTAAGGTACCGGGTGCCCGTCGCGGCCCATCGGTTTGGGTCGTGACATTAAAGGTCCCATATATGAGAAGTCGTCTCTCTGGAAAAAATCTTCAATCACCATGGGAGCCGCCATTTATGAACTTCAAGACTATCAACAAATCCAGTGCAACAGTTGGTGAAGGGGTGGCTCTGCATCTTGTATAACACCTCGGCTGATATCTGGACCCTTTGAGCTTCTTTGCGAGTCTGCAAAAGAAATAAATGAAGATATAAGATTTGTAACTCATGATAGCCAAAGTTACTATATGCAAGACTGTAGAGTCAATTTCAAGAAAGCAACAACATTCATAGGACAACTCTGAGAGCATAGAGATGAGAAGCGAGCTCAACGGACGACGGGATCAACATTGGAAAACTTTTGTGGTCCACACAAAAGACGTTATGCCCCAAACATTTTATATGTTGTATATTTGGATGTCTAATCTTTAACAACACAATCCGTTTGTGATTCGGAGGCTCCTAGATCAAGATACAATTTTTGTTGTCGGAACCGCACATATCTGAAAGTTTATTGCAGCTAGGTCTCACTTTGATAATTTTCGATTTCCATCCCAAAAGGAGCTCTGCCATGAAATTCAGATGATATTCAGCTATACGAGTTTACTTTTTAACGACGCAAACGGATTGCAATTTGGAGATTTGTAGCTCAAGATATGAATTTTTCCACTGGCGCGCAAATCTGAAAAGCATCAAGGCAGACATTAGGAGCGACTTCAAAGTAATATCACGGCCAATCTAATAGGAGTTCTGCCACGATATTTTCAGATGTTGTAGGTCTTGAACTTATCTTTCCAATGGTGCAGACATCTCGGGATTCCGACACCTGTACATTTAGATATAAATTTTTCTATAAAAGTGCGCAAAGCTGGATCGCAAGTGCGGCAGACATCAGGAGCAACTTTAAAATATTATTGCGGCAGCATGTACTCGACGATCAAACACGGCTTTGTCAGCTGCCTGTGATAGGAAAAAGAAAACTTGGAGGGAAATCTACTATGAAATCTTCAGGTGTTATAGGTATTGGAGTACTCTTTCCAATGGCATAGACGACTTGCAATTTCGACACCTATAGTTCGAGATATGAATTTTTCCACAAGAGTACACAAAGCTGAATAGCAAGTTCGGCAAACAGTTGGGTCAAGTTCAGAAAATTGTTGCAGGCAATCTGCTTGGAACCCTTCCATGGTATTTTGAAAATTTCCTTATCTCTGAGTCTTCTTTCCAGTGGCACAAGACGGCTTACGATTTGGACATTCCTAACTTGAGATATGGACGTTCTACTAACAGCATACAACATGTATATCAGCTTCAAAAATCGACTCCGACTAATCCCCAAGGAATTTATCCGTGAATTTTTCATAGGATGCAGCCTTTCAAGTTGTGATTCTTTGAAATCAAGCGGCTCGAGATTTCATCGATCCTACATCAAGGAATGAATAGTTTTGCAAAGGTGCGTCAAGTAATCACCCACCAAGGATGGAAAATGGTCGCTCCAGCTCCAAGCACTTTCTTGCCAAGCCGCAATTCACTACTAGAAATCAGTTGATTTCGGTCCGCAATTTCCAACCAAATTCGGTCGAAAATTGATAATTTCCGACCGATTTTAATTGGACGGAAAAAAATGCTCGCAAACGTGTACCGACCGCAATTGGTCGGAAATTTCCGATCGAAATCGGACGGAAATTATTAATTTTTTTAATTTTCAAATTTCCGACCAAAATCGGTCGGAAACTATTAAAATTTTTATTTTTTTAATTTTTATTTTCCGACCGAAATCGGTCAGAAATTTTCTGAAATAATAATTTTATTTAATTAAATAATTATTTGTAAATAGTTAATTTATTTAAATATTAAAATTTTTATTTTTTTTAATTTTTATTTTCCGACCGAAATCGGTCGGAAATTTTATAAAATAATAATTTTATTTAATTCAATAATTATTTGTAAACTGTTAATTTATTTAAAAACTAAATTAACAATTTACAAATAATTATTGAATTAAATAAAATTATTATTTCAGTAATCTAGAGAATTTATTTGAAATTTCCGACCGAATTTGGTCGGAAATTATGAATTTCTGGTAAAAAAAAAATATTTTCGATTGTTATACTGACCCAAATACAAAACATCAATTAAGTAAAAAATTTATTATTTAAAAATAGGTACTTCAATATTTAAATCATCAAATAATTGAAATTCCAAAGAATTGTTCAACAGTATAATAATTCAATCTTTGCAACATTTTTGAATGAGCGCTCAGTGATTTGCATTGAGCCTGCCTTCTCAACATCGAGAAAGATATCACAACTGCTATGTATTTTATCCTGACAAAGCTTCTATTTGGGGATCTTATAACTAATTTCTAAAACTCATCTTAATCTCCCATAATTTCTTTTTCCAAAGATTGTTCCCTCGGTAGCTCTAATTTCTTGTTCCCTGCACAAAAAGATTGCATCACATAAAAAGAGTTAAATATGTAAATATGGGTAAGAAGCAAATACTCTTTCAGCCTAACTCAACTCCTAATAATGGGCACTATATAACTCAGAGAACACAAAAGTTGTTGATCAAACTCAAATTAAATATGAATGCCAATTCAACAGGAAACCAAAATTAAAGCTAAGAAGAATCTAACAATTGACCCAATTGTCTAATCTAACGGATTAAAGTAATTGAAAAAACTTTCGCATATCTCAATCCTGGTCATGTTTTTGCATTATTTACATTGTCGTACTACTGGTCCAAGACACTAGAATTCAGTAATTTGAACGCTAAACTATTCAAGCAGGTTATTGAGTATAGGAATGAAACAAGCCTGAATAAAGGCAAAGTGTATATAGGGATTCAAATAGCCAATCCTAATTCCTACTAGTTTGGTATTGAACCATTGTTGAAGCAGATCAATCTGAAGTTCAAAGATGTATAGTATATAAGCTATATTCGATATAACATTAGCTATATTAAGATGTCTATATAGTATAGTATAGTATATCGAATATAACTTATATATATAACCTATATTATATCGAATACAACACTATATTAAGATATATATATATATATATATATATATATATTAAATATTATTTATTTAAAGCCTCTTTATTATTTACACACACAAATATTATTAAATTTGTATTTTAATTTCTATAAAAGCTTTTTTCCAACCGAATTCGGTCGGAAATATTGAATTATAATTATTTTAATTTTTGTCTTGTGCGGGAAGCAAAAAATTCAAACTTTCCGACAGAATTCGGTCGGAAATTTATAATTTTTATAATAAATAATTATTTTTGTACGTTATATATACAAGTTTGACCAAATGTTTGACCAATTTCCGGTCGGAAATTTGGAAAATTTTTAATAAATAATTATTTTTGTACGTTATATACAAGTTTGACCAAATATTTGACCAATTTCCAAACGAATTCGGTTGGAAATTTTTATTAAATAATTATTTTTGTACATAATTTACAAGTATGACCAAATATCTGACCAATTTCCGACCGAAATCGGTCGGTAATTTTATTTTTTTGCTGTCAGGCAATTTTTGTTGACTTTTGCGACCAAATACTCTTATTTCCGACCAATTTCGGTTGGAAAACCTTGGACGAAAATCATCTGATTTCTAGTAGTGCAAGGCTGAGATGCACCATGTTCTCGCTCACAGGTTGCAAAATAGGGATATGTATCATCAATCAAGCTCGCTTAGGACTACTCTAAATGTCTCTTGTCGAGCCGCAAGAAGGGATGTACCAAGTTGCCGCTGTACTCTCTTGAAACCCTACAAAAATAAGAAGTGATTTTGGATCCCTCGGTGCCAACAACATGACGTTTCTGCGGATACGGTGCGAGTAGCACGGCGATTAGCTCGCTTAATGGATATCGGTGCCATATCGAAGCCTATCGCCACGTCGACCATCAAACACGAGATTGGGCCCCTCCTCAAAGATTTGATAGAATGGCCCACCCCACCCAAGAGTGCTTATGTCATGGAGGAACTCATGGCTGGAAACAATCCTTATAGTTTGTTTTGATATCCGGTAGGAATAATAAAAAAAAAAGTCTAGGTTGGGCATCACCACTCCCTTTGGCAACATCCACAAATTCGGAACTTAATTTGAAAGCTATATTTCAACCCGGACGTTTTCGGGATGCCGCTAATAACCAACGAATGGCAAGTGCTTTTCCTTGTGTGGATCCTATTTCAATAGGAACTTGATGAGCCGATCCACCTACACTACGGCTCTCAATCTCAATACTAGTTGGGGTTCAAACAGCCTTGACTCCGATGGAGAAGATTCTCTTGTTTGTTTTCCTAGTGCAGAATATAGGGCATTTGAATAGAATCCCTGCCTTTGATTACCCGGATGGTATTGCAACTACGGCATATAAAGAAGAATCCCCAAAAATAGACGGATCCTCGGCTCTTCTCAACTCTCTCTAAGGGCTTCTATTCCAATAAGCCAATGATTGGCCGGGGAGAGTCATCTCAAATGCCGATACCATTTTATAAATAACCCAATAAAAAAAAGACAAGTAGAAGCCAATGAAAGTGAAAATAGGAGTAAGTAGGGTACGACGAAGCCCTTGGCCTAAGGGCACTACATTAGCACGACATTTCTGCTTCTACGGATACGATGCCTGCAGCACAATGCTTCGATTGTGCATAATAGACATCGAGGCTGACAACGCGATCTTCCCAATATACATGGGGAACATTGTGACATACAGTTTAATTCATCATGGTGAATAGCAGTGCCGTACTCCTAGTCCTTTAATTTGGATGTTGAACGTAAGTCTCCAATGGTACAAGCGGAAGAGCATTGCGAGTAGTGATATGCGGCTCTTGGGCTGTTGTTCTGGCTCACTTCCAAATCTACCAAGTTATACAACTTATAATGTTGCAAAAGAGAAAATTTGCAAGATAAGGAAAAGAAAACAGATTCTCACAAGAAAGAAAAATAAATGAAGCTTGACCACTATTTTTTTCTTTTGGAAGTCCCTTGTTGATGTTCTTTGGAAATTAAAAGGACTCTCCACCATTCTGTCGCGCAGTAATGTCTACTTAGGGAAGATTGCAAATCAAAAGGTCGTCGCTTGTCCTATCATCTGCGATAAGCTTTTTTCATTCGTCAGTATGGGGTAGGTAGAGTCCTTTGCTTGTATGCTTGGCATTACTATAGTCGCACCAGTCTTCCTTCCTTTTTAGTGCACATGAAATTGGTGCGAGCCTACGGCACCACAACATCATCCTTGGAAAATCTTTTCCTTCACCGAACTTCTATTGCGGCTCCTAAATTCTCGTTGGTCGTAGTTTCAAGCTCATACAGACTTTGCGGTACAGACTTGGCGGCCCAAATTGATCACTAAAATTAGTAGCATGGTACTAATAGCAATAGGTAAAGCCAGAGGAATTAAAGAAGCGCTGCCTCTGAGAAGACAACAATAAGGTATGCTACTAAAGCACCGAAACCAAACTCAACCTCTACAAAGTCATCTTCTTAGGAGGGACGTAACGTGCAAGTATTACACAAATACAACATAAACACCCAGTTATCATTGCTTGCCCAACCAAACCCACTTCTGTCAATGGCTTTATTAGATCCCTTATATAGATTATTTAAGGTGGTGGATCTTTCCTTTTGAAAAAAGAATTCTTATTAAAGTAAAATAGGAAATTCTTGTTTGCCTTGAAAGTTTTAAATGGTAAATATTCATTAGAAGGTAACTTCTGAGAAGTGTTTGAATAAGCCAAAGAAAATGAGAAATTTGCCGCTGTAAAGTCGAGGAATAAGAAGTTGATCGAGATTGAAAATTTCAAAGGAATCCTTTTTCACATAAAAAGGATCAGGCCAGTAGTTAAGTAAAGGAAGGAGTCCAACAATTTAGTATTTTTCTAAAAATACTTGAACAGTTGTTTCCAGCTTAGGTTGGCTAAATGCACGGGAGAAGTCAAGTTCCTTACCTTCTCACGTCAATCCAAGAGAGTTAATAATGTTCCCTACGAAGACTCCTATGTGGCGTTTGAATCTTTAGCCAAGTGAGTGAACTTGGATTGATTATACAAATTAATTTATTGCACACATGGAATGTAATTGGATTCATCCGAGCTTACTCATTGTTTGAACATACTAATCCTCTCCCAAAGGGTACGTTATTTAATTAAGGATCATTTAATCAGATTAAGTACTTACTCTGCCAGGGAGTAGTTGGGCGTGAGTACAAATTCGACAATTTGTTTTAGGTGAGAATGGTATCGAACAATGACCTGCACAGGTACTTCAAGTCTCGTCTCTATGGTTCGTCAAGTCTACACCTCGACAAATCATGAAGTAGGGGGTATCTGTAGACATATAAAATTTATTGGGTCTAATCCATACACAATTTGGATTAAATTCAATTGGGTTAAATAATTTATTTGGGCTTTACAAGTTAAATTAGTCCATTTATTATTTTTAAGCCCAAGGTCCATTTCATCTTAAGGCCCAGACTCATGCCATGTGTCAAGTGACATGGCATATCTAGTCAAACTGCAAGCCAAAAAGAGGATGCCACGTGTTAAATGTTGTGGCAATCCAAGTCAAAAAGCAAGAACCAACCACAGGTCGCCAAGTGGCTAAAATGACATGAGCCAAATTGCACGTTTCGCCCCTGTGGCGCTAGGCGATCCCTGTGGCGCCCAAATGGCCTATTTTTCCGATTTTGTTCGTTTTAGCTCAAATCTTGCACGTTTCGCCCCACTTGCTCCCGAATCATTCCTACAAGTAAAAACACTTCAAATTAATATAAATCATAGCATTTAACATCCCAAATTCACGAAACAAGAGTAAAATATGAGGCGATATACATAGAAATATATATAGTTTAAGCTAAACATCACAGACCTTCGCGAATGCGTCCCTTACCTCGTGAACGCGTAGAACAAAAGGATGGGGGTCCCCCAGCTACCTCTCTCCTCTTTGCAAACGCGACCCTACTCCCGCGTTTGCGATGAACACGGAGACCACACCTTCGTGTTCGCATCCTCCCCTTCGCGAATGCGAAGAACAAATCCTACTCAGCTCCTCTCGCAAACGCGTAAGAGGAAACCAGAAAGATTGCAGCAGCAGTCATTAGCCAACTCACCAAAGCCAAAAATGATCCGTTAACCACCCGAAACTCACCCGAGGCCCTCGGAACCTCAACCAAACATACCAATACATCCCATAACATAATATGAACTTAGTCGAATCTTCAAATCACCTCCAACAACACGAAAAACACGAATTACACACGGATTCAAGCCTAATGAACTTTGAAATTTCTGAATTCTACAAACGACGTCAAAACCTATCAAATTAAGTCCGATTGACCTTAAATTTTGCACACAAGTCATAAATGACACCACAGACCTAGACCAACTTCTGGAAATCCAATCCAACCCCGATATCAAAAAGTCCCAAACTTTCCAAATTTCTAACTTTCGGCATTTCAAGCCTAATTCTACTGCAGACCTCCAAATCACAATCCGGACGCACTCCTAAGTCCTAATAAACTTATCGGAGCTAACGGAACTATCGAAATTCAAATCCGAGGTCATTTACACATAAGTCAACATTCGGTCAACTTTTCCAACTTAAGATTTTGAATAACAGACTAAGTGTCTAACTTCATAATGAAATCACTTCGGACTCGAACCAACTAACTCGGTAAGTCATAATACTGTTGTAGAACACAAAAGAAGTAGAAAACGGGAGAACGGGGCTACAACTCTCGAAACGACTGGCCGGGTCGTTACATCCTCCCCTTCTTAAACAAACGTTCGTCCTCAAACGAGTCTAGAAACATACTTGGAGCCATAAATAGGTGTGGATATCTGCTCCGCATCTCCCGCTTGGTCTCCCAAGTAGCCTACTCCATGGGCTGACCTTTCCACTGCACTTTCACTGAAGGTATATCCTTTGACCTCAACTTTCGAACCTGCCGCTCCAAAATAGCCACCGGCGCTACATCATAAGTCAAATCACCATCCAACTGAACCGTGCTAAAATCCAAAACTGGGGACGGATCGCCGATATAATTTGGAGCATAGAAACATGGAATACTGGATGCACACTCGACAAGATGGGTGGCAAGGCAAGCTTGTAAGCCACCTCCCCGATCCTCTGAAGTACCTCAAAAGGCCCAATGAACCGAGTGATCAACTTGCCCTTCTTCCCGAATCTCATAACACCCTTCATGGGTGAAACCTTCAGCAGAACCTTCTCCCCAACCATGTATGACACATCACGAACCTTCTTGTCGACATAACTCTTTTGTCTTGACTGCGCCGTGCGAAGCCACTCTTGAATCAATTAACCTTGTCCAAAGCATCCTGAACCAAGTCAGTACCCTATAGCCTAACCTCGCCCGACTCAAACTAACCCACCGGAGATCTGCACCGTCTCCCATATAAATCCTCATATGGAGGCATCTGAATACTTGACTAATAACTATTATTGTAAGCAAAATCCGCGAGCGGCAGAAACTGGTCCCATGAACCACCAAAATCAATGACACACGCACGTAACACGTCTTCCAATATCTGAATAGTGCACTCGGACTATCCATCCGTCTGAGGATGAAATGTTGTGCTCAACTCAACCTGAGTGCCCAACTCTCGCTGCACGGCTCTCCAAAACTGCGATGTGAACTGCATGCCTCTGTCTGAAATGATGAAAACCGGCACACTGTGCAGGCAAACAATATATCTGATGTAAATCTTAGCCAACTGGTCTGAAGAGTAGGTAGTACTCACAAGAATGAAGTGTGCGGACTTGGTCAGTCGATCCACAATCTCCCAAATAGCATCGAACTTCCTCGAAGTCCGCGGGAGCCCAACTAGGAAACCTATGGTGATCCGATCCCACTTCCACTCTGGAAATTCTGTCTATTGAAGCAATCCACCTAGCCTCTGATGCTTATATTTTACCTGCTGACAGTTGAGACACCGAGCTACAAACCCAACTATATCTTTCTTCATTCTCCTACACCAATAGTGTTGTCTCAAATCCTAGTACATCTTCGTGGCACCCGAATGGATGGAACACTGCGAGCTGTGGGCCTCCCCCAGATTCAACTCCCAAAGCCCATCTACATTGGGCGCACATATCCGGCCCAGCATCCACAACACCCCATCATCTTCAATAGTCACATCTCTGGCATCATCATGCTGCACCTTGTCCTTGAGGACAAGAAAATGTAGATCATTATAATGGCGCTCTCTGATACAATCAAACAAGGAAGACCGAGAAACAACACAAGCTAGAACCCGACTGGCTCCGAAATATCCAATCTCACTAGCTGGTTGGCCAAAACTTGAACATCAACCACAAGAGGTCTCTCCCTAACAAGAATGAATGCCAAACTGCCCATACTCACTGTTTTGCTACTCAAGGCATCGACCACCACATTGGCCTTCCCCGGATGATACATAATAGTAATATCATAGTCTTTTAGCAGCTCCAACCATCTCCGCTACCTCAAATTGAGATCCTTTTGTTTGAACAAGTGCTGGAGGCTACGATGATCAATAAACACCTCACAAGACATACCATAGAGATAGTGCCTCCAAATCTTCAATGCATGAACAATGGCAACCAACTCCAAATCATGAACAGGGCAGTTCTTCTCATGGGGCTGCAACTGGAGCGAAGCATAAGCAATCACTCTACCCTCCTGCATCAATACACACCCAATACCGATCCGAGAAGCATCACAATATACTGTATAAGAACCAGAAGCTGATGGTAGAACCAGAACTAGGGTTGTGGTCAAGGCAGTCTTGAGCTTCTAAAAGCTTGCCTCACACTCGTCCGACCACCTAAAAGGAGCACCCTTTTGGGTCAATTTGGTCAAGGGCGATGCAATAGAAGAGAAACCCTGCACAAACCGATGGTAATAACCAGCTAAGCCAAAAAAGCTCCGAATCTCTATAGCTGAGGATAGTCTGGGCCAACTTTCAATCGCCTCTATCTTTTTCGGATCCACCTGAATACCCTCATTGGATGCAACGTGCCCCAAGAACGCCACTGAACTGAGCCAAAACTCACACTTGGAGAACTTGGCATAAAGTTTCTCCTCCCTCAGCTGCAGCATTACAACCCTTAACTGCTGAGCATGCTCCTCCTGGCTACGAGAGTACACCAAGATATCATCAATGAATACAATAACAAACGAGTCGAGATATGGCTGAAATACGATGTTCATCAGATGCATGAATGCTACTGGGGCATTGGTCAGCCTAAAAGACATCACAAGGAACTCATAATGACCATACTAGGTCCTGAAAGCTATCTTAAAAATATCCGAGTCCCAAATCTTTAACTGGTGATACCTTGACCTCAAATCAATCTTTGAGAACGCCCTTGCTCCCTGAAGCCGGTCAAATAGATCATCAATACGAGGCAAAGGATACTTGTTTTCATTGTGACTTTGTTCAACTGCCTGTAATCAATGCACATTCTCATGGTGTCATCCTTCTTCTACACAAATAGAACCGGTGCACCTCAAGGTGACACACTAGGCCTAATAAACCCCTTCTCCAGGAGTTCCTGAAGCTGCTCTTTCAACTCCTTCAACTCAGTCGCTGCCATACGATACGGAGGAATAGAAATGGGCTGAGTGTCGGGCACCAAATGAATAATAAAGTCAAAATCCCTGTCTAGCGGCATGCCGGGCAGGTCTGCAAGAAACATATCCAGAAAATCTCGCACCACCGGAACAGAATCAATAGTAGGGGTCTCTGTACTGACATCCCTCACAAAGGACAAATAAAAAAGATAACCCTTCCCAACCATCCGTTGGGCCATCAAGTATAAAATGACCCTACTAGGAACATAGTCTAAAAAACCTCGCCACTCAATATGTGGCAAGACGGGTATCGCCTGCGTCACTGTCTTAGCATGACAGTCTAAAATAGCATGATAGAGAGGCAGCCAGTCCATACCCAATATCACATCAAAATCAACCACACTAAGTAGTAGAAGATCAACCCTAGTCTCCAATCCCCAAATAGTCACTACACACGACCTATACACACGGTCCACAATAATAGTATCGCCCACCAGAGTAGATAGATGAACAAATGAACTCACGGGGCATATCCAGATAATGGGCAAAATACGATGATACATATGAATAGGTGGAACCAGGGTCAAATAATACTGAATAATCTCGGTGACATACTAAGATAATACTTGTGATCACTATGTCTGAAGCAATAGCATCTGGTCTGGCAGAGAGTGCATAGAAACGGACCTGACCGCCATCTGATTGGCCTCCCCCTCTAGGGCGGCCCCTAGCTGATTGAGCTCCACCTCGAGATGGCTAGGCGGGTGGTGAAGTAATTGGTGATGAAGTCGAGGGCTGAATCCTTTGCTGAGATGAACCTCCCGTAAGGCGGGGATAGTACCTCTTGATATGACCCAAATCTCCATACTCAAAGAAACCTCTCCCTGCAAATGGCGGTGGGGACTGAAGGGAGCCCTGAGCACCGGGATAACCGCTAGAAGAACCAGACATAGAAGAACCCTGAGCTGATGGTGCATAAGTCGAACTCTGAGCTGGAAGGGCACTAAGAGATGAGTGACCCTTTTAAGAACTGTGAGAACCATGGCCAGATGATGCACCACGGTGAACTGGACGAGCCATCTGAGCATGCTTGTAGGGACGACCCCTGCCGTGGTGAAACTGACCTCCAGAAGGAACACCACCTAAACTACCTGATCCACGAGGCCTCTTGGCCTCCCTCTCAACCCTCTCCTTGGGGCAAACGGACTCTATCTCCCGAGCAATGTCGACAACCTCCTCAAAGTAGCACCAGACACCCTCTCTCTAGACATAAGTATCTGCAGCTGATACCCGATGCCATCAACGAACCTCCTAATCCTCTCCCTATCCGTGGGGACCAACCAAACAACATGACGGGCTAACTCAGAAAATCTCATCTCATACTGCGTCACAATCATATCATCCTGACGCAATTGCTCAAATTGTTTGTGCAGCTCCTCTCTGCATAACTGCGGCACATACTTCTCCAGGAAGAGAATAGAGAACCCCTGCCATGTAAGGGGCACTGCACCAACCATCCTACACCTCTCATAAGCCTCCCACCAAGTGAAGGTAGCTCCAGTGAACTGAGAAGAAGTGAACGAGACCCCACTGGTCTCTAGAATACATGTTGTACGGAGAATCCCCTGATATCTGTCCAAGAAACCCTGGGCATCCTCCAACTCTGCCCCGCTGAAGGATAGAAGCTGAAGTCTACCAACCCTCTCCAATCTACGCCACGCATCGTCAGGCATGACAACAACCACATAGTCCTAAGCAGGTGCAACCGGCTAGGCTAGTGGTGCCCCCGGTGTCTGAAGTCCCTGTTCCACCTACTCGGGTGTTCGGGCGGCGGGAGTCTGAGCACCTCCCCCAGCCTGAGAAGTAGCTGCTGCAACCGAAACACATACCTACTGAGCAAGGCTAGTGCACATGGTCAAAATCTGAGCTAAGGCCTCTTGAAGTCCTGGAATCACAATAGGCACAACTGGTGCCTGAGCTGGTGCCACTAGCACATCCAGAATTGGGACCTGATCCTGAACTTGGGCAATGAGTGGATCTGCAGGTGCCGTCCTAGCTGCTCTACAGGCTGCACCTCTGCCCCTACCATGACCCCTACCGTGACCTCGGCCTCTCGCGGCCCCAACTGGTGGTACTGGTGGCTGTCCGTCCTGTCCGGCAGCATGTTTCCTCACCATCTGTGAGAGAATAGAATAACAGAAATTTAGTTACCAGAATCAATAGATTCGCACGACAAGAATTCAAGAATGTGAAATTTCCTAAGGGTCCTGTAGCCTCTCAAAGATAACTACAAACGTCTCCGTACCGATCCGCAAGACTCTACTAAACCCGCTCATGACTCGTGAGACCTATGTAACCTAGGCTCAGTAAGTAACGAGTCCAAACTTTTGACTAAAAGGTAGTGACGAACTCAACCGATATAGATAGAACAGAAATAACTGTGCAGATATGTAGGCAGGCTTTCAATTAATAGGCAGTTCAAAACAGTAAAGTAGAGCAGATACGAACAGTGTAAAGAATATATCTAGGCTACCTCTACATGCAAATGCACATGATGTATGGAATGCACCATGCTATAAGCCTCATGTGCTCACACTCTCAAATACACAACCACTCGGTACTATATATGGCTCATACAACCCTGGAAAGATCCATCTCGAAATATATATATATATATATATATATATATATATATATATATATATATATCACTGACAATAGTCACTCACTACCGAGGAAGGCCAATCCAGCCCTATAGAGAAGATCCATCTCCAGGTATCAAATGCTTCGGACAAGATCCATATTCAGGGAAGATCCATCCCTCAATAATATCAACTGCGCTCACTGTGGTGTGTTACAGACTTCAGCTGGGCTCCTACAGCCCAAGCGCTATCACAAATCAATATAACAGTTGCGGCGTGCAGCCCGATCCCACAATATTCACTCATAATTAGGCTCTCGGCCTCACTCAGTCGTGAAACTTACCCGAAGCAATGATATGATGTATCAACAAATAACTGAGACTGAGATATGATATAAAAATGCATGAATATGACTGAGTACAGAATATCAGTGAAATCAGTGAGATGAAAGCAAGAAACGACATCTAAGGGGTCCCAACAGTACCGACATCAAGCCTAACATGATATCTAACATGATTTACAGCTCAATCACTTTATCACATGATGAAACACGGATATTAGCAAGATAGAGTCACTATTCAGTGCCATGGAATCAACCAGGTCACAATTTTCACGGTGCACGCCCGCACGCCCGTCAGTTGGCATGTGCGTCACCTCAATACCAATCACATAACACATAATTCGGGGTTTTAACCCTCATAACCAAGTTTGAAAGCGTTACTTACCTCACACCGAGCAAATCTCTACTCCGAAATATCTTTGCCTCTCAAATCGGCCTCCAAACATCCCGAATCTAGCCACAAGCAATACAATACAATCAATATATGCTAAAGAAATTAATTCCACAAGAAAAATACCAACTTATAGTAAAAATTTTGAAATCGGCTCAAACCCGGCCGCAGGCCCACGTCTTGAAATCTGACAAAAGTCAAAAAACCCAAAACCTTATTCACTCACGAGTCTAACCATACCAAATTAACTCTAATCTAATAACAAAATCCCATTCAAAACCCCAAAATTCTAACTCAAGAACACTTCATCTTCTTCCCCAATTTTCCACCCCAAATCACAAATTCGATGATAAATCAAAGATATAATCATGGGATTTAACCAAAACCAAGCAACAAACAGTTATCCCAATCAACTCCACAAAAATCCCTTCAAGAATCGCCCAAATCCATGTTCTCTAGCTCAAAATATGAGAAATGGACTCAAACCCTTCATTTTGAATTTAACATTGTCTGCCTAGATTTCCTTCTTCGCGAACGCGACCGTCCTCTCGCGTTTAGACCAACTTGCATGCCTCTCCGCTTTACTCTTCACGAATGCGACAACTGCTTCGCGAACGCGATGCTTTGCAAACTCAGACCTTCGCGAATGCGTCCCTTACCTCGCGAACGCATAGAACAAAAGGCAGGGGGTCCCCAGGTACCTCTCTCCTCTTTGCGAACGCGACCCTACTCCCGCATTCGTGATGCACACGCAGACCACACCTTCGCGTTCGCGTCCTCCCCTTCGTGAACGCGAAAAACAAATCCCCTTAGCTCACAAACACTCTTCGCAAATGCGAGGCTCCTCTCTCGAATGCATAAAATGAAACAAGAAAGATTGTAGCAGCAGTCATCAGCTAACTCACCAAGGCAAAAAAGGATCCGTTAACCACCCGAAACTCACCTGAGGCCATCGAGACCTCAACCAAATATACCAACACGTCCCATAACATCATGAAAACTTAGTCAAATCTTCAAATCACCTCCAACAACATCAAAATATGAATTACACATGGATTCAAGCCTAATGAACTGTTAAATTTTTGAATTCTATAAACGACATCAAAACCTATCAAATCAAGCCCGATTGACCTCAAATTTTGCACACAAGTCATAAATGACACCTGTCACGACCCAACCCAGTCGTGATGGCGCCCAACAGACTGCTAGGCAAGCCCGACCGTTTACACAACCTTAACCAAATAACCTAGATGGATGAATAAATCTTCACAAGAAAGAAAAAAAAATAACAATTTAAGTGCGGAATCTCTGAAATAATTTCTAACATCCGAAAAACCCCAAAATAAAATACTAAATAGCCCACAGATCTGGTGTCACAAGTCTGAGCCTCTAATGCATGAGTATTAACCTACTACATAATGTTTCTCTAGAAATGTGGAAAACAGATAAATAAAATAGAAGGAAGATCAGGACTGCGAACGCCAATTTGCAGATACCTTGAATCTCCCGAATGTGATGCTAGGCAGAGATAGATCTCACTCAGCCTCAGTGGGTACACCTGAATCTGCACACAAGGTGCAGGGAGTATTGTGAGTACTTCCAACTCAGAAAGTAATAAATATAAATAAGGTCTGAGGATAAGAAATCCTAAATAAACACAAAGCAAAGCTATAAATACAACAACGTGAACCAATAGCATAATGCAGTAAACATTAAAAACAGTTATAATAAAGTCACACCAGAATAAGAATAAATGACAATTAAATATGCAATGCAACACATAAACCGGTACCACCAGTACCCCGCTGCGGCCGTGTAGCCCGCTCCATTTATTTAACGTCGACGGCGCTCACTGGGGGTGTGCAGACTCCGGGAGGGGCCCCTTACGGCCCAAGCGCAATAATAAGCCATATCGTGGCATCAAACAGGCCCTCGGCCTCATATCAATATCAATATCATACCACTGCGGCGTGCAGTCCGATCCCATACTCAGTCCAAAATCACATAAGCCTTTCGGCACAATAATATGAAAATATTCAGCCCAAACTTCATTTAAAAATATTACTTTAGTTCCTACTTTTAGAAAAATGGCTGAGTTTACAAAAAAACAGTGTTAAATACCAGGACTGAGTGTAATATTTATAAATATGGTAAGAAACCATTAAAATAATCCCTGAAGGATTCAAGTAGTTGGCACGAATCCCAATTATGACAATTAATCCATTTTTATAAGGATATTACAAATTTACAATCAAATAGGTACCGATTTTATTAAGTGGGACGGACCAAGTCACAGTCCCTGGCGGTGCTCTACCCCACATCCG
Source organism: Nicotiana attenuata (assembly GCF_001879085.1). Lineage (NCBI taxonomy): Eukaryota > Viridiplantae > Streptophyta > Magnoliopsida > Solanales > Solanaceae > Nicotiana > Nicotiana attenuata. The sequence continues at coordinate 3,357,571 of NC_031992.1, forward strand.
TTATCCGGTGTGCAAGTCACCTCATATAGCACTACGATGTGCAAATTCGGGGTTTCAAACCCTCAACACAGCATTTACATTTATTACTAACCTCAAGCTGGCCAAAGTCCTAGCTTGCTATGCCCTTGCCTTTCGAATTAACCTCCTCGTGCGTCGAGTCTGACCAAAACCACAACGAATACGTCACAATAGGCTAAGGGAACATAACCCAATCGAAAAGACTCGAAAAATATCGAAAATCACGAAATTCGCAAAACTCGAGCCCCGGGTCCACGTCTCGAAAAATTACAAAAGTCACATCACCAAATTCCTCGTCTCGCCACGAGTCTATACATATTAAATTTACCAAAATCGGAGTCCAAATGACCCTTCAAATTCTCATTCTTGTTCTCTTAGGTTTCAAGCCCTAAACCACCATTTTTGACCTTAATTCCTTGAGTTTTCAGTGAAATTTCATGTATTTGCATGATAAAATTGTGTTCTACGTCCAAGAATTCTTACCTGATCGAAGTCGTTGAATTTCCTCTTCAAAATCGCTCGAGAACACCCCAAGTCCGAAGTTAAAATATGTGTTCTGTAAATATTTCGCGAAGGGAATTAAAACCCTTTCTGATCAGTTATTTCCGCTTCTGCAGTCCTTTGTCTCTTCTGCGACTACCGCATCTGCGGTAATATTTCCGTTTCTGCGGAATCTCCTAAAATTCAAAAATCGCTTCTGCGGTCTCCCTTCCACATCTGCGGCTTCGCAGATGCGGCTCCCATAACCGCTTCTACGAAAACAGCACCAGGTCCAAAAGTCGCTTCTGCGATTCCCCCTTCGCCTCTGCGCGACCGCTTCTGCGTCCCATTTCCACAGAAGCGAAAATACCAGATATCAGATATGAACCTGCAGTCTCCAACTTCAATTTTCATCCCGTTAGCCATCCGATATCACCCCGAGGCCCTCGGGACCTCAACCAAAAATACAAACATGATCCAATACCTCATTCAAACTTGCTCCAATCATCAAAATACCTCAAACAAAACTAAAACCATCATTTCTCATCGAATTCAAGCCTAAGTTCTTCTAAAACTTCCGAAACACGCATTCGATCAGAAACCCAACCAAAACACCTCCGAATGACCTGAAATTTTGCACACACATCCAAAATCACCTAACGAAGCAACTGCAACTCTCGAAATTCCATTCCAACCCTCGGATCAAAATCTCACCTATCAACCGGAATTCGCCAAAATACTAACTCGCCAATTCAAGCCTAATTCTACACCGGACCTCCAAAATTACTTCCGATCACACTCCTAAGTCACAAATCATCCCCCGAAGCTAACCGAATCACCGGAAATCACATCCGAGCCTTCTAACTCATAAGTCAACATCCGGTTGACTTTTCCAAACCAAACCTTCCTTAAAGAGACTAACTGTCTCATTTCCTTCTAGAACCAATCCAAATCAACTCTAACACATCAAATACTTATAATGAAGCATAAAGAATTAGAAAATGGGGGAAACGGGCTGTAACACACGTGACGACGGGTCGGTTCGTCATAGGAGAGCAGTAGGAAGAAGGTAGCTAATTCAAAAGGAAAAGTGATCAGAAAACGCTAAGGATAAAGGCAAATTTTCATAAAGATTAGCACCAAAGTTTAACTCCAGCTGTCAAATGGAATAAAATTTACGTGCTTTGCTATTAATACACTGATTCAACAACAGAGGCTAAGCACGCAACTTGTAGACCATTTTTATCTATACAACTGGACCTTTAATGCCCACGAAGTTTCCTTTATTTACTAAATAGGAAATTTAAAACGGGAGTGAGCAGTTCGTCCACCTGGAAGAATTTAAGCTGCGACACCAGATGTTGTTGTTGCTAGAGGTATGAATCCTTTTGATCGTACAGTAGCCAGTAATGCGCCATACAAAAATGTTTTACCAGTTCCTCTAGGACCATCAATAAAAAGAGCTCCGCACTTATTCTTAAATATTCTATCAAGGATTATATCATATGCTTTTCGCTGATCATCGTTCAATTTTGTTTCTAGTAACAAGTCCTCTTCTTTAACAGTTATATTTCTTTCAAAATGAGAATCTTTAGCCTCTCTTGCAGCAGAAGAAGCTAAAATTCTTTCTGGTATGAGTGTAAATTCATTTATGTCACGACCCATTGAATGTAGAATGTCATTAATATGGTTGAAGGCCATATGACGAATCTGTTTTGCATTTAAGTTTGGCAAAATCTTGAAGTCTTCGGACATAGAATCTTCAAATTGATTCCAAAGTTGTTTCGGGTTAGCAGGATTACAATATACAAGAAGTGTGGCAAATAAACGTCTCAAACTATAAGGCATCTGATATCTTACAGCTTCTGACATACAATCAACTAAGTTATTATCACATTGTAATAAGCCTCGTTTTTCTGCTGCTTCTCTAAATGTACTGCAACATACTCCATTTACGGTTAGCAAATCTTGGTATGATTTTAGTCTTGTAATATTCATTAATAATAATCTAAGATAGTACCTTGCTCCTTCTATTGGATGGCATGTGACTATACGTCCAATAACATCACCTTGTTTTCGACATGTCAACATTCTATATTGTTTGGACCATACAAAGTATTCCGGAAATTCCTTGTAGAGTAAATTTAACTTCCTTGCATCCTTATTTTCTCTGTTCATCACAAAGAACTCTGTCAACATGGTTTTTCTGATCATGGGGTTATTTACAATTGAATTTATCGTTTATATTATTTTAGAAGAGACAAATTGTTGTCCATCAAGATGTAGCTGAAGATGGTAAACAGATGGAGCTAATCGGAAAACCAAATAAATGCCAAGTTGCCTCTGGTGGAGAAACCCATCTAGCAGATTGATATTCTTTGATCTCATCTATTTCAATATTTGGATCATCACCATGTACGAAAAAGGCAATTTTATCATGTCCTTTACAAATATACTTATAAAGGTATTTAACAACTTTAATATCAGAACAAACTTCAACATTAATATGGCAGTTAAATTTGCTCAATAGATATGGATTGTAAGGAACGACCCATGAATTATCAAGAAATTGGCTTCTAATATTTGCAAATTTACCGTTATTTCGCCTTCTATAAATTGGGTATCCATTTTTCCCCTTATGTGTATAATCAACAAATTTTTTGGGATATTTGAACTAACAATATTCCCTGTTCTTCATACAAGGACATTTAGGATTTAAGCTACCACAAGGTTCATGCATCATATGTTTAGTAACAAGTGAATACAAATAATCATTCATATTAGAGTCTGGCAGTTCAGCACAAACAAATTTATCATAAGCTTCCGGAGTTAATAATTTATATTCGTTATTAAGTATGATAAGAAAATGAGCAAGTGGAAGACCGCGCTTTTGAAATTCAATAGTGTACATAAAACAACAACTTTTCCAAATATATTTCTCTTCAGTATATCTGTTTTAAGCTCCTCTAGCTTAGCTCTAAACACTCCACTAATTAAATTGGGCCTATTTTGCACCTCATCTGTTACCAATAAATGTTCTTCTATTTCTGGCCATGATGGATTACATGTCATTGTTAAAAATATATCAGGTTTCCCTAAATTTTGCACTAACGCAATAGCATCCATATATCATTGGCGCATATCTCTAGGACCTCCTATAAAACTTGCAGGTAAAAAACTTTGTCTGCCTATGTTACGTGCTTCTCGCTCACCATGTCTTAGAACATCAAGGATCCCGGCTAACGCATCAATTCGAAATAAATCTTGATTAAATGAATAGAAATCTAACCTTTGAGTCTCAAGCTTGATGAATTCGTCAACTCAGTATTGTTGGAATACTCTTCCTGTATGTAGAACCCCATTTTCTTCGCCATCCCTCATTTGGAGCTTGTAACAATAATACTCACGGTATGACACAGTATTTCTTTTTCGTTTCTTTTTTTCCAGAAGTTCTGCTTCCATGTCAAGTAGCATGTCAACTGAACACATGTTTTGTACACTTGGTAGCTGTTCATTTTCACAATAAGTTCTGTGGCTAATAGTATTATTCGTTTGAATAATCTTTTTAATACCACAGTGCCATCCGTTTTGTCCATAAGGAAATAACAATGGATGTTGTAGTGGATCATAACAACCGTAGTAATAATTTACCAATTGGCTTTTATTAATATGTGTATAAAATAGAATATGTGGTAGAGAAATCATAGAACTACTTCCATCATCTGTCCATATTGCTGCTACTTCAGATGATGTTGGTAAGTTATATGTTCTTTGATCTAAACCAGAGTCACACTTAAGCGCAATGTAGAAGTTTGATAATTCTGGGATATCCGTTAAAGATTTCAAAAAGATAGAGTATGGATTAACTTTTAATGTGTCCATCAAAGTTCTGATAACCGATTCGTTAAGCTTGTCAGAGAATGCCATCCGATTTGCTAGTTCATTATCAGTATCATAGAAATACAACTGTAGATTTTTGGCTGGTTGACCCGAAGGCAGGAGGTCATTTATGAAATGATACATTTCCCCTTGAACTCTAAACGTATAAATACCACAATTTCTTCTTGCTAAATCTCTGTCATAATTCACTCCAAGAGAAGTATATGCAAATATATTGTCATACAATCTAACATAAGTGCGAAAATGTTTGGACTCCTCAGAGTTTCCTAAATAAAGATTTAGGAGTTGAGCAGGTAGTCCATAGTGAATGAATTTCACTGATCCATTATCACAACAAAATGCCGGTGATTCATATTGAAATCTTTTGGCTCTACAAAATTTACAATTCGGTACAGTTTTCAGTCTATAAGGGCTTGTCACGACCCAAACTCAGACCCGGTCTTGATGGCGCCTCTTGTGGGGACAAGGCCAACCAACGAAGCCCAATTCATCCTTTTTAAAACGGTTGAACAGTTCATAAGCAGTTTAAATATGATTTAATGATAATAATTAGCGGAAGTACAACCTGACACAGCCCAAACCTGGGTGTCACAAGTCACGAGCACCTATTAAAGTATGAATACAACTACGAGGTCTGAAATATACAAAATAGGACTGATAAACAAAAGGAAGAAATGCGGTGCTGCGAACGCTGACAGTTACCTCGCTGAACTCCAATAACTTAGCCTCCGATCAGCTCAAAACCCGCTACCGGGGGAACAAATACCTGCATCTGCATGCGAGGTGCAGGGAGTAAAGTGAGTACTCGAACTCAGTGAGTAATAAAGGTAAATAATAACTGAGCAATAAGAAATTACGTAAGGCAAATCGTCATACTGTATAGAAGCAGTTTAAAACCCCTTGAGAGAAAGCAGTGAAGCTGTGAAATCTTTAGAAAACATCTTAGCTCAGTTTAGACCTCTTTTGAAAATGACCTTTTTAACAATTATGCAAATGAATGCAAAACAATTAGTGCAGATAAGCACAGAAATCTGCCCCTCGGGCATAACACTCACTCAACAGATAATACCAGGCAATCAGGTAGGTACCCTGTGAAGTAACCCAGACAGCAGATAATGGCAGACAAGTGAAACAAACTAAACACATAGATCAGTATCATATAGTAACCACTGCGGCGTGCAGCCCGATCCATATATCGCTGCGGCGTGCAGCCCGATCCATATATTTCGTCGACGGCGCTCACTGGGGTGTACAGACTCCGGGAGGGGCCCCTTACGGCCCAAGCGCAATATCAAGCCATCTCGTGGAATCAAATCTAGCCCTCGGCCTCATATCAAATCAGTATCTCACTGCTGCGGTGTGCAACCCGATTCAAAAGTATCCTCACAATACAGGCCCTCGGCCATACTCAGTCAAAAATCACATAAGCCACTCGGGCGATAGTAAAACATGATGCTCAACCCAAAATATTATTGGAAATTATCATTTCAAGTTTTAAAGCAAAGTAAACTTGGCTGAGTCGTAAAAATAGTGGAAAATACATGACTGAGTTCAAGTATAAAATAAAAACAGTGAGGAAATATCAAAAACAATCCCCGAAGGGTTCAAATAGCTGGCATGAAGCCCAAATATGGTAATCAGCCCAAAATGATGATAACAAATAAGTTTCAGTCAAATAAGCGGTAAATTCATCAATCGGGACGGACCAAGTCACAATCCCCAACGGTGCTCTACCCCACGCTCGCTATCCGGCGTGCAAGTCACCTCAATATAGCACTACGATGTGCAATCCCGGGTTTCAAACCCTCAGGATATTATTTACAATCATTACTCACCTCGAACCGGCGAAATCCCTAGCTCGCGATGCCTTTGCCCCTCAAATCGGCCTCCACGCGCGTCGAATCTATCCAAAATCAGAACGAATACACTACAATATGCTAAGGGAACAAAGCCCAAGCGAAAACAATCAATAACGGGCACAAATCCCAAAATTACCAAAACCCGAGCCCACTTCTCGAAACTCAGAAATTCTTACATCAATGGGTTCCTTATCACTCCACGAGTCTATACATATAAAGAACACCAAAACGGAGTCCAAATGACCCCTCAAATCCCAAATTAAAATTCCAAAATTCCAAGCCCTAGTTCTTCCATTTTTGTTCAAGTTTCCATGAATTTCTAGCTAGGTTTCACAATAGAATCACGTTTTAGGTTCAATAATCTTACCTCAAATCGATTCTCCTTGAATCCCTGTTCAATTTCCCTCAAAGAGCTCTCAAAGTACTCAGCTATGGAGGAAAAATGGCTCAAAATCGCGGATGAAATGTTTATAAACTTACTGCCCAGCTCTGCGATTCCTTCATCGCGATCGCGGCCCAAGCCTCGCGATCGCGAAGGGCAAAACTGCATGGCCTCAAAAACACTCTATGAGAAAGCGACCATAGCACTGCAAACGCGATGCTTCCTCTCTCCAAACTACGCGAACGCGGGACTCCAGATGCGAACGCAAAGGGCAATGACCCCTGACCCACAATTCCTTATACGCGAACGCGGAAAGACTTATGCGAACGCGAAGCTCAAATATCTAACCTTCCGCGATCGTGAACCCACAAACGCGAACGCGAAGAGCAAATTTCCTGCCTTCCAAATTTCTTCATCGCGATCGCGGCACCACCTACGCGATCGCGAAGGACAAAAAACTCTGTAACATCAGAACAGTTTTTCTGCAACATTTCAACTTCAAAAATGGTCCGATTGACCACCCGAAACTTCCCCGAGGCCCGGGACCTCAACCAAAAGTACCAACACATCCTAAAACCTCACTCAAACTTGTCCCAATCATCAAAACACCTCAAACAACACCCCATCAATTCACATTGAATTCAAGCCTAAGTTTTATAAAAACTTCCAAAATACACTTTGGATCAAAAACCCGACCAAACCACGTCCGAATGACCTGAAATTTTGCACGCACATCCCAAATGACATAACGAAGCTACAGAAACTCTCGAAATTCCATTCCGACCCTCGGATCAAAATCTCACCTATCAACCGAAATTCGCCAAAATACTTACTTCGTCAATTCAAGCCTAATTCTACACCGGACCTCCAAAACCAATTCCGATCACACTCCTAAGTCATAAATCACCTAACGAAGCTAACCAATCATAAAAACTCCGATCCGAGCTCATATACAAATAAGTCAAATCTTGGTCAAACCTTTCAAATTCAAAGCTTTCAACTGAGACTGTTCTTTCAAATTCATACCGATTTCCGTGAAAATCAAAACCAACGATCTACATTAGTCATAACACATTACACGGGGCAAGTCATGCCCGAGAACTGGCGATAAAAGTGCAAAAGCTCAAAACGACCGGTCGGGTCGTTACATCCTTTCCCACTTAAACACACGTTCGTCCTCGAACGTACCCAGAGTTGTTCTAAAAGCCAACCAATCGCTGAATAACCTTACCATGCATATACCCGGGGGTGATCCCACGTCACCCTATCTCATATAGGTCCAATAACACATTGTAACTGAAATTTCACGACCCCATCTAGCCCATAAACCTTAGAACCACATTTCCATTTCCAAAATCATACACAAGATCAGAACCTCACGTCTGTATTCAGAATAATCCCGAATCCGCTATAATAACCCATACCTGTAACCTCGGGAGCAATCCCGTGATATACCACATAACTTGAACACTCGTAGCGATAACTTCTATTCGCAGCAGCTGCCCACAACAGCCGAATACTGGTAGAAAACCTCTTATCAGCTAAAGTCTCATTCCAACACTGTCATATACTGCCAACGATAAATGGGACACGCAATAAACCATAACCATTTTCTCAGATCAACCATTCATGAAGCTATTTCTCTTTGGCAAATACCTTAGCACTTTCCGAGCCGAACCTCGATATTATCCTTCCTATATGCTGAAATCGGATTTGTTCGTATTCATTAATGATCCCCAACGATCTCCTCTAATCCAACACACCACTCTGGTGACACGACACATCAATAAAGACTTAAGCCACATCTAACATGATACGTGCACCAATAAGCAACAGTCCGAACGTACTCAAATCACGAAAAATGACTCAAATGAAAGAGCTGTACCTCAATCTCACCAGTACCACCACAACACAAGGCTGAGAACCCATCTCACATCGTAAAATAGAACACACGAATCTAACCCGCAAGGTCATATCTCCTCATATAATCGATGCGATGCGTGATCCTATCCAAACACTGCTCCATATGAGACACCCCAAGTCACTATGCTCGAAAACGACAACCACGCGCAATTTGATATCCGGAACCAAAGCAAATCATCATACCCACAGTGAAGCAAATAACATACACTACATAAACCTGAAAGGACATAAGCGATGCGCCATTCACCGAGCATCACCCAATTACTCTTCCCGCTCGACTTCCGCTAGGAATCCCAATAGAACCGCACCATATGTGCCCTTAACCAACAAATCGCAACGCCTCGCACCACAGAAAGGTAACTCATAGATCTCCCCAGATCACTAATAAGCTCAATAACGGTCGAATCAACCCATCCCTCAACAATACAACTCGGGGTCAACCAAGCCGACTCAAGCTAGAACACGCAACCACATTGGCCTGCCAACGAACTTCTCACCAAGGAAGCCTGAAGCTGTTCCTCCCACTACTATGACTCCTGCCAAAGCCATACGATACGGTGCCCGGCACCAAATCAATACCGAAATCCATAACCTCGCCCAGCGACATGCCGGGCCACAAGAAACACACCCAAAAAGTCCCTCACCACCGGAACTGAATCAATATGAGGAGACTTAGCACTGACACTCATCACAAGAGCCCAAATAAGAAAGACAAATCCTTCCCAGCCGTCCGCTGGGTCTTCAAAATATAAAAGTCCCCAATAGGACATAATCCGTCGAACATCGCCACTCAATCCGTGGCATTTTCCGGCACAGCCAACCGCGCCATCTTATCGCAATAGTCCAGAATAACACAACACGGAAACAACCAGTCTGAACCCAATATCACATCCAAGTTCTAATATCCCAAGCAACAAAAAGGTCCGCTCGGGTCTCCAAACCTCGATAGTCACTAAATAGTGCCGATGCACACGATCTACAACCACAACATAGCCTGAATATGAGAACTTCCGGTCTCTAACTCCATGTAGCACACAAATCACCATACCTGATCCCAAATTCCGCCGTCCGAATACATACCACACCTCAAGTACCCAAATCATTCCATGAAAGATATTCTAAAATTCCCCTGTGCCATCAAGCAAACTCGAATATCGGAAGTCGATCTAACAAGAATGCATCGCAGTACTACCGAAGTACTATCAACTTAATCACATTGCCTTTTTCTGAAACATATACCCTCATCAAATCACTATTATTAGCAATACCATCCCCTTAATCATCTGAAGATCATTTACCCTAATCATCTGAAGCTCACTTCTCTAATCACCTAAAACTGCCCGCGCTGCCGAAGAATTTTATGACTTTCCATTCAGAACTGAACAGTAACCTTACACACGCAAATCACAATCCTCCACGACATATCGCATGTACCATACCATCCTAGGATAACATGAGAACCTCGTCTCCCTTCCGAGCCACAAACATCTACGTACTCCACTAGTCCAACAATTTTCCATTCGTCCCTCCTAGAAGAAAATCACTATACATCCCATGCTCCGCACGCCCATAGAGAATATACATCTCCAAACTGCGGTAAAAACCATCAAGGACTCTCCGAGTTCCCTTCGCACAAATCAGACCTGCCAGGACTGAATCCTCCTAACTCGACCAAACAAGCAAGCCATCAAAACCCAAGATCATTGCTGCAAGATACCCGTAAAAACTCATTACCTCGAACACACACAAGGAATTAATCATACCCTTACCATACCGATTCGGTCTACCATCAAGCTACTCCATCTATCTGAATTTCCTTCTGATTCATCTTCAACTTGATATTCCCTCTTGCTGTAGCACCACAATGCCTCAACCCAGGCTTACCACACGGAACCAAGCATAAAGCCACACCGTCGAAGGCTCATACGTCGCTGAATACTTTCTTAAACATTCCCAGAAACACCACATTCCAGAATACTTTACTCTGAAGAACTTCCTGCGAATCTAAATCCGTTACCTTTACTTTCCTGATACTGATACATGTAATCCCATAATTAAGGTAGAAATACCACAAGTCTTGACCTCTTCCAATAAAACTCAGTTTATAACCACGTATACAACTTTAAGGCACCTGATTGTTACATGTAGAATCTTGAACACATTAGAACCATTCTCGAGAGTCATTTACTCTATTTACACTGCAATTAGCCTGATCAAATGAACAGAACCACCTATGCCTCATTAGCACTCTGACACCGCAGGATGCGACCTCATCCCAATACAAACAAGCATCTTCCTGCTCTATGCACCGAGCATTCTTTACCAACAATAACTTAAGACATCTTGTGATTCTCACGCACCTACGAAGCACCATATAACCTTGTCAATTTTTTTCCTTCACTCGAGCCATCCTCGACTTCAATCTCCGTGATCCTTCACTGACTCACCAACACGCCTCAAACTGGAACCAACATAGCACCAAACCGTGCAATCAACTACTCACAGCAGACTCCCCCACTTGGCTCGGAGCCATAGATCAAAATACACTCAATAACTCATAACATTTATTCTCTATTGATGCCACAATACCATAGTGAGATTAAACTCAAATCCCTTTGTAAGCTTGTGAAAACACAGATCGTCTAGTACTTTAAATCTTCGGCAATCTCGCACTCATTCTCGCAACCGTTAAGCCCACTCTCTTAAGCGACCCAAAAATTCAAATTTCAACACTTACATTTTACTTGCACCTGAGATCTTCTACAATCACATAAGGGTCACACCACCCCAGAACTCTTCACAGGAGATAACCCACCTGCTCTGCCTTCAGTTAACATTTCTGTATACCTTCCACCGTCATAAATTGTACGCGGTCACTAAGTCCTCCTGAGTCTGAACTCGTACCGCAACATAAAATTTACTTCACTCTCAACTGGAAAACTTGCAAAGATTCTTCACACGCCCATAACTCGACTATACCTCGAATCAAGATGGACTTCAAGCATCTAATAGTACTTCCATCATTCAGCAGACCCTTCTCGTTGCTTCCAGATCATATGGATACACCTCACAGTATTAACATACTCATCACATAGCCACAACCGTCATTTCCACTAACGGGGACACTACCGAGCATATAAGTCCAAAAACACTTGTTCACACAATCAACACCTCGGTGCTCAAGCCATAGGCAAGGATTCGATCCCAAGTCCTCCAGACTGGCCCAACATAAACTCACATAGATTACATCTCGCCCTCGATCGGGGAATCACAAGCCATCAAGGCACATCTGATACTGAGCGCTCATGCGCGCATACGAACGCGTGAAAGATATTTCAAGAGTTATATTTCAAGCTGAATCAAGGACGCACGATAAGAATTCCAAGAATGTGAAGTTTTCCTAAAGGTTTTGCAGCCTCTCGAGGATAAATACAGACGTCTCCGTACCGATCCGCGAGACTCTACTAAACCTGCTCATGACTCGTGAGACCTATGTAACCTAAGCTCTGATACCAACTTGTCACGACCCAAACGCAGACCCGGTCGTGATGGCGCCTCTCGTGGGGACAAGGCCAGCCAACTAAAACCAATTCATCCTTTTAAAACGGTTGAACAGTTCATAAGCAGTTTAAATATGATTTAATGATAATAATTAGCGGAAGTACAACCCGACACAGCCCAAACCGGGGTGTCACAAGTCACGAGCACCTATTAAAGTATGAATACAACTACGAGGTCTGAAATATACAAAATAGGACTGATAAACAAAAGGAAGAAATGCGGTGCTGCGAACGCTGACAGTTACCTCGCTGAACTCCAATAACTTAGCCTCCGATCAGCTCAAAACCCGCTACCGGGGGAACAAATACCTGCATCTGCACGCGAAGTGCAGGGAGTAAAGTGAGTACTCCAACTCAGTGAGTAATAAAGGTAAATAATAACTGAGCAGTAAGAAATCACGTAAGGCAAATTGTCATGCTGTATAGAAGCAGTTTAAAACCCCTTGAGAGAAAGCAGTGAAGCTGTGAAATCTTTAGAAAACATCTTAGCTCAGTTTAGACCTCTTTTGAAAATGACTTTTTCAACTATTATGCAAATGAATGCAAAACAATTAGTGCAGATAAGCACAGAAATCCGCCCCTCGGGCACAACACTCACTCAACAGATAATGCCAGGCAATCAGGTAGGTACCCCGTGAAGTAACCCGACAGCAGATAATGGCAGACAAGTGAAACCAAGTAAACACATAGATCAATATCATATAGTAACCGCTGCGGCATGCAACCCGATCCATATATCGCTGCGGCGTGCAGCCCGCTCCATTTATTTATCGTCGACGGCGCTCACTGGGGGTGTGCAGACTCCGGAAGGGGACCCTTACATCCCAAGCACAATATCAAGCCATTTCGTGGCATCAACTAGGCCCTAGGCCTCATATCAATATCAATATAATACTGCTGCGGCGCGCGGCCCGATCCCAAACTCAGTCCAGAATCACATAAGCCCCTCGGGCAATAATAAAATAGCAGTTCTCAGCCCAAAACATCGTTAGAAATATCATTTAAGTTTCAAATCTGAGTAAAAGTGGCTAAGTTTGCAAAACAGTTTTAACCAATAGGGCTGAGTTCAAGTATCATGTCAAAATAGTGAGGAAAACAGAAATAACAACCCCTGAAGGGTCCAAACCATTGGCACGAAGCCCAAATATGACAATTAATCCAACTAATGATGATATCAAGTAAGTTTCAATTAAATACACGGTAAAAACATCACTCGGGACAGACCAAGTCACAATCCCCAATAGTAAACGACCCCGCGCTCATCCTTAAGCGCGTGCCTCACCTCAATATAGCACTACGATGTGAAAATCCGGGGTTTCAAACCCTCAGGACATCATTTACATTCATTACTCACCTCAAGCTGGCCAAAACTCTAGCTCGCTATGCCCTTGCCTCTCAAATCGGCCTCCTCGCACGTCGAATCTGACCAAAACCACAACGAATACGTCACAATATGCCAAAGGAACAATACCCAATCGAAAACAATCGAAAAATATTAAAAATCCCGAAATTGGCAAAACCTGAGCCCCGGGCCCACTTCTCGAAACTCAAAAATTTTCACATCAACGGGTTCCTTATCTCGCCACGAGTCTATACATATAAAGAACACCAAAATCGAAGTCCAAATGACCCCTCAAATCCCAATTTTTGCTCTCTTAAGTTCAAGTCCTAAACCACCATTTTTGTCCATTAAATTTCTCAAGTTTTCAGCCCTAATCTATGAAATAGCACCATAGAATCGTGTTTTAAGTCCAAAAATCCTTACCTTATCGAAGCTCCTTGAAAACCCTCTTCAAAATCGCCCACAATTCTCCAAGTCCGAAGTTAGAAATGAGAAACCCTTCAAAATTCGCGAAGAAGAACTTAAATGTTTCTGCCCAGGCAAAACCGCTTCTGCGGTAAAAATCCCGCTTCCGCGGTACCGCTTCTGCGGCCAAGGTTCCGCTTCTACGGAAATCACTTAAACCCCAAGGATCTCTTCTGCAACCAAAATTCCGCATCTGCGGCTTCGCAGATGTGGCTCCTCGTCCGCTTCTGCGGAAACAGCTGCCAGGCCCAAAACTCGCACCTGCGGTCTTCCCTTCGCACCTGCGACTCCGCTTCTGCGACTTCCTCCTCCGCTCCTGCGATACCGCTTCTGCGGTCCCAATTCCGCAGAAGCGGAAATACCAGAAGCAGCAGGGTCTGCAACTTTGCACAAGTCCAAAACTTGCCGTTAACCATTCGAAATCACCCCGAGGCCCCCGGGACCTCAACCAAAAGCACTAACACCTCCTATAACATCATTCAAACTTGTTCCAATCATTAAAACACCTCAAACAACACCAAAACCATCAAATTACATTGAATTCAAGCCTAAGTTCTTCTAAAACTTCCGAAACACGCATTCGATCAAAAACCAACCAAATCACCTCCGAATGACCTGAAATTTTACACACACATCCCCAAATCACTTAACGAAGCTACAACAACTTTCGGAATTCCATTCCGACCCTCGGATCAAAATCTCACCTATCAACCGGAATTCGCCAAAATACTAACTTCGCCAATTCAAGCCTAATTCTACACCGGACCTCCAAAACCACTTCCGATCATACTCCTAAGTCACAAATCATCCCCCGAAGCTAACTGAACTATCGGTTGACTTTTCCAAACTAAGCTTTTCCTTAAAGAGACTAAGAGTCTCATTTCCTTCATAAATCAATCCAAACCAACTCGATCACACAAGACACTAATAACGAAGCATAAAGAAGCTGAAAATGGGGAAAACGGAGCGGTATCTCATGAGACGATGGGTCGGGTCGTCACAAATACACTCGAATACAACAACTGATTAGCTGGACTTCCCTGATTCACGCAAATTTTTGCTACTGTATTCATGAATATAGTAGCTTAAATACATCTAATACATCTTATAATAACAGAAAACGTATCTACAGTCCGTAATTATAACGACCCGATCAGTCGTTCCGAGAGTTATAGCCCTGTTTCCCCCATTTCTGCTTCATTTTGTGTGTTTCAGCTCTTTTATGTTGTGTTGAGTAGATTGGCTCGGGTTCAGAATGATTGTAGAGAGAAATGAGACACTTAGTCTCTTAAGTTGGCCCTTTAAGTTGGAAAAGTCAACCGGAAGTTGACTTGTGAGTAAACGACCCCGGAATTTGGTTTTTATGATTCGGATAGCTTCGGAAGGTGATTTGGGACTTAGGAGCATGATCGGAATGTGTTTAGGAGGTCCGGAGTAGATTTAGACTTGAATTGGCGAAATTGGAATTTTGGCTTTTTCCGGTTGATAGGGAAGATTTTGATATAGGGGTCGGAATGGAATTCCAGAAGTTGGAGTAGGTCCGTTGTGTCATTTTTGACGCGTGTGCAAAATTTCAGGTCATTCGGAGTTGAATTGATAGGTTTCGGCATCGTTTGTGGAATTTAAAGGTTCATAAGTTCTTAAGCTTGAATCCGAAGTTGATTTGGTGTTTTGATGTTGTTTTGAGTGATTCGAAGGCTCGACTAAGTTTTAATGATGTTATGGGAGGTGTTGGTATGTTTGGGTTGAGGTCCCGAAGGCCTCGGGTGTGTTTCAGATGAGTTTTGAGCGAGTCCGGGCATTCCCGGAACTCAAGCAATGGTTCTGATGCTTGAATTTACCGTTGGGGGCGGTGGTTTTACCGCTGGGGCAGAAAATGGTCCGCAACCGCGGTCATGAAGAATTCGCAGGGCCATTGGTCCAACTTCGGAAGCCTATATCTTTTGATCTACAAGGAATTTTGAGATGATTCAAAACGAAAGTTGTAGCCCTTCATGTCTAGTTTCCGGAAAGGTAAAGAAATCATAATGTGGACATCTGTAGAGAAAGTTATGCCCCAAATATTAAGGCATGTCTATGCAGCCACCATAAGCGCGGCAGCGGTGGTTTTACCGCGGTCAGCAGTGACGGGAATCCGAGAGGTGCCCTATAAATACGAGATTTGGGATTTTATTTCATATTTTGACCTAGAGAGCTCGGGCTTTGGCGATTTTCGAGGGATTTTCAAGAAAACCATCGGGGTAAGTGATTCTAACTCAATTTTGGCTAAAATACATGATTATAACGTTGGATTCATCATTTGAGTAGAGATTTGAGATTAAAATTTGGGGAAAATTGTGAAACTTCATTAAATAAATTTTTGGGGTTTGAAAGCCGATTCAAAGTCGGAATTGAGTGAAACTAGTATGGATAGTCTCGTAATTGAATGGGTTGTCGGATTTTGAGACTTTGGTCGGATTTCGAGACGTGGGCCCGAGGGTCGGTTTTGACCAATTTTGGGATTTTGATGTAATTTGATTATTTTTGAGTGGGCTTTGTTCCCTTAGCATATTTGATGGTTATATACTGATTTTGGCTAGATTCGGGGCATTTGGAGGCCGAATCGAGAGGAAAAGGCGTTGCAGGCTAGGGTTTGTCTTGGCTTGAGGTAAGTAACGCTTCCAAACTTGGTTCTGAGGGTTCGAAACCCCAAACTGTGTATACTATGATTACTATTGAGGTGACACAATGCCATGTGACGGGCGTGTGGGCGTGCACCGTGAGAAATGCGGCCTGAATCATTCCATGGCACCGCTTAGTGACTCCTTTGTGTTGATAACTGTGTTGTAAATTATGTGCTTAAGCTAATGAGCTGCAAATCATGCTAATTATCATGTTAAGGCTTCACGCCAACACTGTTGAGACCCGAGAGGTAGTTTCTTGTTGTCATGTCATTAGTTTTATTTATAATCTATACTCAGTCTTGTTCATGCATATTATATCATGCCTCAGTCTCGATTATTGCTATTTGACATATCATATCATTGTTTGGGCGTGTATCATGACATTTTATCCCGAGTGTGTGAGACTGGAGAGTATTGACTGAGTGAAGCCGAGAGCCTGATATATATTGACAGTATGGGATCGGGCTGCATGCCGCAGCGAGATATTGATCATGCCTTCGCTGGCATTGATATAGCGCTTGGGCTAATGAGAGAAGCCCCCCCTGAGTCTTTACACCCCAGTGAGCGCAGTTGATGATGTTGAGGGATGGATCTTCCCTGGACATGGATCTTGTCCGAAGTATTGGTATGGAGATGGATCTTCTCCATGTGGTTGGATTGGCCTGTTCCTCGGTACTGGAGACTAACAGTTTGTGATGTGTGTGTGTGTATATATATATATATATATATATATATATATATATATATATATATATATATATATATATATATTCCGATATGGATCTTCCTTGGGCCTTGTTAGTCATATACGGTACCGAGTGGTTGTGAGGTTGTCATTATTATTACCAGGAGATGGATCTTCTACGTAGGCTGAATTGGCCTTCCTCAGTACTGAGTGACTGCTGTTAGAGATGTACATATATACGAGATGGATCTTCCCTAGGCCGTACGATCCATATACAGTATTGAGTGGACGAGCATCGAGTTATTGGGCACATGAGGTTCTTGATATAATGCATTTCATACAGTACGTGAATTGGCATGTAGATATAGCGGAGTTATACTTCTTTATCATGTTCATACTTGCTCTATTTCCCTGTTATGAGTTGTTTAATTAACTGAAAGAATGCCTACTTTCCTGTAAGATATTCCTGTTTATCTTACAAAGAGGTCGAGTTCGTCACTGCTTCTCAGTCTATAGTTTGGACTTGTTACTTACTGAGTTGGTGTACACGTTACTCCTGCACCTTGTGTGCAGATCCAGGTATCTACGATCCCAGTAGCAGCTGTTGATCGAGGTCGCAGGTTGTGGAGTTGCTGAGGTATCTGCATGGCATTCACAGGCCTTGGCTCTCCTGCTCACTTCCAGTTGTCTTTTCTGTGGATTCTTAGACACTTTGATAGACTATGTATTTACCTTAGACGCTCATGATCTCAGTGACACCGTGGTTTTGGGACGAATGTATTATAATATGAATCTTTCTCTTATGTCTTAAATGATTTATTTTACAAATGATGAAAGTTTTTCACAAATGATTTTTAATATTTACACTGTGGTATTGGATTGCGTTGGTTTGAGGCTGGCTTAGTTCCATGATAGGCGCCAGCACGACGGGTTGGATTTTGGGCTGTGACAATAATATAGCAAATGGTATCTATAGATAGCTAATTACCACTAAAAGATAGTGTTTTATGAATTTCTCTAGTTAAATTAGTCAGTTAAGCCCAGGAGAATTATTGGTGGGCCCACATAATATATAGAGCCTTTCAAAAAGTCTTTATACATATAGCGCCTTTTAAAAGAGCGCTATACTTACCTGGACAAATGGCCAATAACGTATATCGCCCTTTAAAAAAGTGTTATATATAAAATGGTCGCCAAGTTTTTTTCCACACATTTTTGTTCTTTGAGTCTAAAAGACACTTATTTTGGTTCCGGACTCATCATTTTGAAGCCTTCTTTACTTATTTTTGGTTCTAATACATGTGGTACCATCTCGAGTATATCAAATACCTATTTTAAAAATGAAGTATGTATTATTAGAACCAACAAGCACAGACAAAAGGATAGCCATTAATACTAGTAACTTATTTTTTGTTTTGTTATGGAAGTAGTTTTTATAGAGATTCTCATAATGCGGAGATTTTATATCTGAATAACATAACAACCTAGAGAATCCGCATTCTCTGAATTTAACAAATATTTTACCTGGAAAGCTGGGAATACTATCATAATCCAAACACAAAAAGCAAAAAGGAAGCCAAATATAGTATAAATGTCATTCTCTTTCCCTTTCTCTGCAGTGCTTTGTTTGGCTTTCAAATAACTTTTCAATGACTTGACTAACTTTTTTAAAACAAAAAAAGCCCCAATGGAAAGAAGAGCAGAGTTGATCATATCATCAGTGATTTTTATTACCTCCTCATCACATATTTCTAGTCTTACGCTTACCCATCAGCACACACTCAACCAAATAGATGTCATCTTCACTGCGTTGTCGTCGCTGCTTATAAATGATGCAACTGTAACATATGAGCGGGTAGTAATAAAATACCACGTATGCCCTAACTCAATTCTTTCCTTAAGTAAGCTTTAGAAAGCCTATTCTCTCTTTCATTCAAAAAACTGAAGTCCCCCAAAGAAGAACATCTCAATAGTAATCTCGTGGAAGACATCAATTGTAAACTTCACTTCCTGATCAAAAACCTTAAATGTCATTGAATTTTTATCATTGCTTAAAATAACATACATTGAATTAATTTAACACCTTCCAGTCGGAAAAAAATACCCTCCCTCAATTTCTTCCATTGTGCTTTCGACAAGAATTTTTTTGTTGTTTTCTTATATTGAAAATCTCATTTTCAATAACTATTCAGATTACGCCAATCATCAAACTCAAAATATTGATTTCCTTCCAGTGTTTTAGAGAGCGAGAAGCGAAAAAAAACAAAGGGGTCTCGCTTCACCAAAGCGCGAAGTGCTTTTTTCATGTGAAGCGCAATTTAACACATAAATAAAAAAAATTAAATAGGCATAGATAAATGACCAAGAACTCAATAAAATAATATATTAAGCAATTGTTTCAATTCTTAAATTAAGAAGTAAATAATAGACAATAAAACTAGATAGTCCAAGTTGGATCTTTTTTTTTTCACTTGATGCCATTGAGTAATAAGATTGAATTTACTTCAATCAACAACCCCCCAAAAAAAATAAAACTGTTAGAATATGGCATAACAGTGAACAACATAAAAATATAGTAGAAGCATAATAAACAAAAGAATTATAAAAAAAACTAAGCACAAACATAAATTAGAAAACATGGCTGAACAAAGAAATAAGAACTGGAAAAAATAGAGAAAAAAAGAAGAGAAAAGAAGAAATGAGTTGAACAGTGAACAACATAAATTAAAAAAGAAACAGAGCACAAGCACAAATTAAAAAACAGGCAGAACAAGAACAGAGAAATAAGAAGTGAAAAAATAGAAAAGAAGAAGAGAAAAGAAGAGAGGAGTCGAACAATGAACAGTGAAGCAGAGAAAATCAAAAGAGGAAGAGAAGAGAAGAAAGAACTGATGAAGAAGAAGAAGAAGAAGAAGAAGAAGAAGAAGAAGAAGAAGAGGAGGAGGAAGAAAAAGAGAAGAAAAGAAACTTACCTGAAGAGAAGAAGAGAAGAAGTCGAAGGTTGTAGTCGTTGCTTGCAGCAGAGAAGCAGATGTTTGGAAGAAGTGTGCGTAAGCGTATTTGCAAAATTTTGAAAAGAAAAAACCCTAGTCAGCCGCTGGACCTCGCTTAAGCGAGCTTTTCTCGCTTTTTTTCATCACCTCGCTTCTCGCTTTTTAGGGTAAAGCGTGCATTTATTTACCAATGTCGCACTTTAGGGCAGAAAGGCACAGACCCCTCGCCTTGCGTTGCTTCTGCACTTTAAGCGAGAAGCACACACTTCCAATAATATTGTCTCCTTCCATTACCACAATACTCAGTCTGTATTTAAAACAAACTCAGTTTAAGATATAAATAATATATCCACTAATCTACAAAGAATGAAATAGCAGGTAAACTTTAGGTTATTGATAATAACAAAAACAAGGTTGTTGATAACGATACTAAGGATAATAAGAAGAAGGGCCGGTCTAGACGATGTAAGCAAAATTCTTCTCCCATAGTTACATATGAAGAATTCCTTATATTCTTGCTAGTGTGCAGTTCTGGATACTTTTTGTTTTTTATTTGGTGGGTTTTTATACTTTAGTCCTTTCAAGTTAATTAAATTTTATGTTGTTCATTCATATCATGTATATCTCCAAAAAGGGGTATTCTTGTAATGTTAATATTTTGTATATGATGTGTTGTGATGGTTGGCTGCATGTGCTATGTTATAGTGTGTTTGAACAGGTTGAAAATTTTGATAGTTGTCACGATCCAATTTTTCCTCCGTTTGGGTATTGTGATGCACCTAGTCTTAAGGACTAGGTAAGCCTACCACTTACTGAATATCAACTATAATAAGAAAAGTCTAACAGCTTCAACATAGAAATATTTATGGAATATACATTTTCCAAAACCGGCAGTACAAGTCATAAGCTCTACAGAGTTTCGCTACATTTTCTAAACACAATTGTATGGAAATAAGTACAAAAGTGTGAATACAAAATAGGAAGGTAACTCCAAAGCCTGCGAACGTAACGACAGGTTTACCTCGGATCTCCACAACAACGGCCCGCACAGCTACTAACGAACAAAACCTGGATCTGCACAAAAAAATGTGCAGAAGTGTAGTATGAGCAAACCACAGCGGTACCCAGTAAGTATCAAGACTAACTGTCACGACCCTAAAACCGACCCGGTCGTAATGGCGCCTATCGTGAAACTAGACCAGCCGACGCAATTCCAGAATTAACCATCATTCAATAAAAGTCATTGTTTTAGTCTTTAATTAATCAAATATCTCATAATGTAAGTCTAAATGAACAGTGCGGAATAAATATACAAGACCGACATCGGGGTGTCACAAGTCACGAGCATCTACTACGGTCTGAATACAACGAAGAGTCTGAAAATATACTAAAATAATCTAAGGAAGACAAGAGGGAGAAGAGCAGGGCTGCGAACGTCGGGCAGCTACCTTGCTAACTCCGATGACTCTGCCACTGAGCAATCAACACCCGCTACCGGGTTCAGAAATACTTGAATCTGCACATAAGGTGCAGGGAGTAATGTGAGTACGCCAACTCAATAAGTAATAAAAGTAAATGAAAGCTGAGCAGTAAGAAAATACGTAAGCCATGTCATAACACTACAGCAAATGCAGTACATTTTCAAAACAGTACAGAAATTATTTATTTCATAAATCAAGCTCAGTTGCAGTAAAACCTTTTAAAACAACTTTCAATAGTTTCAAACGAGTAATAAAACAGTGAGTAAAAATGATAGAAACGTAAACAGCCCCTCGGGCAAAACATGTACCATAAACCGCCCCTCAGGCATAATATCAACAGAATCAGCCTCTCGGGCTACCTCACAATCACACGTAATCAGCCCCTCGGGCATAACATAAATCAAGAACTGCCCCTCGGGCAAAACATGGATCAAGAACAACCGCTCGGGCAACAATATGAAACAAGAACAGCCCCTCGGGCTACATCATATCACTCACACTGGGTACCCACGCTCACTCAGCCCAAGCGCAATAACAAGCCATCTCGTGTCATAATCAAACAAGCACTCGACCTCATAACAATAAGCCACCTCGTGGCATAAATCAATCAGGCCCCCGGCCTCACAATATAATGAATCAATAACAACCTGCTGCATCGTGCAACCCAGTCCCATTATATCCTCACAACACAGGACCTCGGCCTCGCTCAGTCAGAAACCTCTCAAGCCACTCGGGCAACAGTAAAACATGATGCTCAGCACAAAATATCATTTAAAATATAAAAAATGAGTAAATATGGCTGAGTTATGAAAATAGTAGAAAATATAGCATGACTGAGTATAAATATGAAGTCAAAACAGTGAGGAATATTAGTAAAAATTCCCTAAGGGTCCAAAACAGTTGGCACGAAGCCAAAATATGGCATTCAACCCAAAATATGATAATACTTTCCAAAACACAATGATAGCAAACAGTTTTCAATCAAATACGCGGTTCAACACTCATACGGGACGGACTACATCACAATCCCTAATAGTCCACGACCCCATGCTCGTCATCTAGCATGTGCGTCACCTCAAAGTTGCACAACGATGTGAAATCCGGGGTTTCATACCCTCAGGACAAACATTTACAATCATTACTTACCTCAATCCGGTCCAAACTCTAGTCCGCGATGCCTTTGCGTCACGACTTGGCCTCCGAATGCTCCAAATCTAGCCAAAAACAGATTCATACCATCCAAATATGCTAAGGAAACAAAGCCCACTCGAAAATGACCAATCTACACCAAGAATCCTGAAATTGGCCAAACCCGACCCCTCGGGCCCATGTCTCGGATTCCGACAAAAATTACAAAACTAGAATCTTTACACTCTCACGAGTTCATGCATATCAAATACATCAAAATCCGACCACAAATGACCCCTCAAATCCTCAAATCAAAATCTCAAATTCCAAGCCCTAACTCTCCAATTTTAGGTTTTTGATTCAACAAATTTCATGTTAATTTGGGTAGAAATTCCCTCTTCAATACTCCTTAAAAATCTCCAAAATCGCTCAACAATGGTGAAACTTAGACCCAAAATTGTGGAAGTGGTCTTTTAAACATTCAGCCCAACACTTGAAATCCCTTCTTCGCGAACGCGGTCAATGCCTCGCGTTCGCGAAGCACATAATCCCGTTGACCACTTATTACTTCATTGCGAACGCGACACCCTGTACACAAATGCGAAGCTTCATCTCTTCAACTCATCGCGAACGCGACACCTATCTCGCGAACGCGGAGCACAATTGGACCTGGACCCAACTGCTCACCTTTACTCTACGCGAATGCGGCATAACCATCGTGAACGTGATGAATACTGGACCCAACCCTTCGCGAATGCGGGACATCCATCGCGAATGCGAAGTCCAAACCTCCTGCCTCACACCCTAGCCCTTCGAGAACGCGAGATCCCTCCTCGAACGCGAAGACCAAACGTCTGCAACACCAACAACAAATTTTTCTGCAACTTTTTCCAACATGAATTGATCCGTTCAACCACCCGAAACTCACCCGAGGCCCTTGGGACCTCAACCAAACATGCCAACATATCCAATAACCTCATTCAAACTTGTTCCAACCTTCGGAACGCTCAAAACAACATCAAAACAGCAAATTGACATCGGATTCAAGCCTAAGAATTCCAAAAACTTTCAAATTCCGTTTTTGATCAAAAAGTCTATCAAACCTCGTCCGAATGACCTAAAATTTTGCACACACGTCACAAATGACACAACAGACCTACTCCAACTTTCGGAATTTCATTCCGACCCATATATCAAAATCTCTCCAATCAATCGTAAAATGCCAAAATTCTAATTTCGCCAATTCAAGCCTAAATCTACCACTGACCTCCAAAATACATTTCGGACGCGCTCTCAAGTCCAAAATCACTTAACGGATCTAATCAAATCATAAAAATCCAAATCCGAGATCGAATGCTAAAAAGTAAAAACTTGCTCAAACCTTTCAAATTTTAAGCTTCAAATTGAGAACTGTTCTTCCAAATCCATTCCGATTACCCTAAAAATCAAAACCGACGATTTACATAAGTCCTAATACATCACACGGGGCTAGTCATGCCCGAGAACTGGCGAGCGAAATACAAAAGCTCAAAACGATCGGTCGGGTCGTTACACTAACCTCGGTTGAGTAGTGACGAGGAACAGTCAACACAACTACTGGTCTAATAAACAGAACAAGTATACGTATAGGAACAAGTGAACATGATATTTTTATAGAGACTACGCTATACAGCTAACAATTCAGTAATTGCAATAAGGAAAGAAAACAACAAGTACTCAACAAAAAACTATAAGGAAAACACGAAAAGGTAAACGAGAATACGATCTAAATTCGAAATCACAAATATTGTAAAGACAAGTCATAACTCAACAACACCGATAGTTTTCACCTTAAGTCTTAACCAGCAAACGTCAATCAAATAATCAAACCTTTCATGTGATAAAAAAATGTTTCAAAATATTCTTCCTTCAAATAAATGTTCTTTTCAAAAATAGTTCTTCCAAAATAAATACTTTTCGAATATAATCCTTTTCAAACAAATATTCATCGAATATAGTCACCCTGTGACATTTCAAAATAGTTAATTCAAAATAAGTACCTTCGAATATAATCTTTTCAAATAGATAACCTTCGAATATAATCTTTTCAAATAGATAACCTTCGAATATAAGTCACTCTGTGACACCTCATCTCATATTCATACAATACGGGTCTCAGTACTAGAACCCTAACACTTGGCATTCTGTGCCCTCATCACACCTCATAATCATACTGACAACTCACGTGCCAAATGGAGCCACTCTCACATGGAAGGCCAATAAACAAGGGTGTGCGTCTATACTCGACAATACCAAGAATCCTCCCATCCGATTAGGGTGCTTAGCCACGTGTATGCTTGTGCAAGTGTCCTAACATAGTTCATACAAGCTAGTAAGTATAATGAATAAAATAGACAACACATATAATGTTTACACATGGATAGGATCAATGAAAACAACAGCTCAGAACATAGTGATTTTAACAGGGGATCTCCCAGAATATCATCCCGTAGTCCCAAACGTAAATATGCAGAGGATCTCCAGGGATATCGTCCCGTAGTCCGAATCATAAATATGTAGGGGAATCTCCCGAAATACCGACCCGTAGTCCCAAAGTAAATATCCAGTACAGGGGGATCTCTTGGGATATCGTCCCGTAGTCCCAATTATAAATGTGCAGGGGGATCTCCCGGAATACCGATCCGTAATCCCAAAGTAAACATGTAGGGGGATCTCCCGAAATACCGTTCCGTAGTCCCAAAATAAATACGCAACCAACAAAAACAATAGTTACAGTGTAACGATCCGACCGGTCGTTTTGAGCTTTTGCACTTTGATCGCCAGTTCTCGGGCATGACTTGCCCCGTATGATGTATTATGACTGATGTATATTATTGGTTTTGGTTTCACGAAAATCGGTATAAATTTGAAAGAACAGTCTTAGTTGAAAGCTTTGAATTTTAAAGGTTTGACCAAGAGTTGACTTATTTGTATATGAGCTCGGATCGGAATTTTTATGATTTGGTTAGCTTCGTTGGGCGATTTATGACTTAAGAGTATGATCGGAATTGGTTTTGGAGGTCCGGTGTAAAATTAGGCTTGAATTGGCGAAGTTAGTATTTGGCGAATCCGGTTGATAGGTGAGATTTTGATCCGAGGGTCGGAATAGAATTCCGAAAGTTGTTGTAGCTTTGTTATGTGATTTGGGATGTGTGTGTAAAATTTCAGGTCATTCGGAGGTGTTTTGGTTGGGTTTTTGATCAAAAGCGTGTTTCGGAAGTTTTTGGAAATCTTAGGCTTGAATTCGATGTGAATTGAAGGATTTGGTGTTGTTTGAGGTGTTTTGATGATTGGAACAAGTTTGAATTAAGTTTTAGGACGTGTTGGTGCTTTTGGTTGAGGTCCCGGGGGCCTCGGGGTGATTTCGGATGGCTAACGGGGAGTTTTGAGCCTTGTGTTGTTGCAGATTTTTCTGTTGCTCCAGCAGGTGCGGTCTTATGAAGGCGCTTCAGGAATCGCAGATGCAGAGTTGGGGACTGCATCTGCGGAGTCGCAGATGCGACTAATTGACCGCAGATGCGGGATTGGGGCTTTTAGTGAATTTTCGCAGATGCGGATGATGTGACCGCAGAAGCGGATTTTGGGTCCGCAGGTGCGGTTTCGACTGGGCAGATGTATATATGCTTCTTCTTCGCGAATTTTGAAGGGTTTGTTCATTTTAACTCGGACTTGGTAAATTTTGAGCGATTTTGAAGAGGGATTTCAAGGAGCTTTGATAAGGTAAGGATTTTTGGACCTAAAACATAATCCTATGGTGTTAATTCATGAATTAGGACTGAAAAAAATTAAGAAATCATGGACTAAAAATGGAGGTTAGGGCTTGAACTTAAGAGAGCTAAGATTAGGGATTTGAGGGGTCAATTGAACTCCGATTCTTGTGATTTTGATGTGTATGGACTCGTGGAGAGATAAGGAATCCGTTGATGTGAAAAGTTCTGAGTTTCGAGAAGTGGGCCAGGGCTCGGGTTTTTGCTAATTTCGGGATTTTGATGTTTTTTCGATTGTTTTCGCTTGGGCTTTGTTCCCTTAGCCTGTTGTAACGTATTCATTCTGATTTTGGATAGTTTCGACGCGCGTGGAGGCCGATTTGAGGGGCAAAGGCATCGCGAGCTAGAGATTTCGCCGGTTCGAGGTGAGTAATGATTGTAAATGATATCCTGATTACATGTTGAACAGCAAAACAATAGATAGAACAGATTAGGAATATGATAAACTGAAGCAGTAGGAAACACATTGATTTGAGAGCTTGAATTTAAAATCAGAACATACCAGTAAAGAGAGTAAACATAAGGTGAAGAATAGGAGAGTGTAATAATTAGCCTTGGCTTACAGGGACGTGAGGCTTGGATCACAGGTCATCCCCAAGAGAGATAGCTTCAAGTACCTTGGCTCGATGATTCAGGGGGACGGAGAGATCAACGAGGACGTCACTCACCGTATAGGGGCGGGATGGATGAAATGGAGGCTTGCATCGGGAGTCTTGTGTGACAAGAAAATACCACTGATACTCAATGGTAAGTTTTATAGAGATGTGGTTAGACCGGCTATGTTGTATGGGGCTGAGTGTTGGCCGGTTAAGAACTCCCATATCCAGAGGATGAAGGTAGCAGAGATGCGGATGCTGAGGTGGATGTGCGGGCACACAAGGATAGACAAGATTTGGAATGAAGATATTCGAAATAAGGTGGGCGTGGCCCCTGTGGATGACAAGATGCGGGAAGCAAGGCTTAGATGGTTCGGGCACGTGCAGAGGAGAAGCCTTGATGCCCCGGTGAGGAGGTGTGAGCGGTTGGCCGTGGTGGGTACGAGAAGAGGTGTAGAGAGGCCTAAGAAGTATTGGGGGAGGTGATCAGGAAGGACATGGTACGACTACAGATTTCCGAGGACATGGCCCTTGATAGGAAGGTCTGGAGGTCAAGTATTATGGTTGTAGGTTAGGGGGTAAGAGAGCTTTCCTTACTTCATACCAGGGGTGTGGCGGGGTTGGATTAGGGTTGATCTTAGATGGCTTGCAGTTTATGTTGAATCCACACTATCCTTGTTGTTTATCTTAGCACCTGGCCTTAGATTATGGTTACTGTTATTGCATGTCATTCATCTTTTGGTTGTTATGCTTCTGTTACTATTACGGTTTCTACTGGAGTTACTAATGAATTGTCTTTTCTTGTTTTTTATTTCCGTCTTTCTGAGCCTAGGGTCTATCGGAAATAGCCTCTCTGCACTATCGGGGTAGGAGTAAGGTCTGCGTACACATTACCCTCCCCAGACCCCACTTTGTGGGATTTTACTGGATAGTTGTTGTTGTTGTTGAGAGATGTGAACTCATGTGAGTTCATTTGTCTGTAAGACTGTAGAAGAGAGAAATATATATAGTAGTTTGAAAGCTAGGTAAATAAGGTAAGAATAAAAAAATCAGTAATTATAGAACTCAGAGTAAAATCAGTCCAAGTCTTCCCTTAATTAAGAGAATTAGTTCAAATGGTAAAGAGAAGGTGACAAGTAAGGAAAGAAATCATACATATCTGGAGTATAAGAAATAAGGAAAGACTTCAAACAGTGCAAGTGTAGAAGAGGTAATTAGCGCTAGGTTTAGAAAGCCCTAATTAAGGAGACAATATTAAGAATTAGTAAATAATGTAGTCAACCACATAATAAGGCAAGAAGATAATTTAGAAGTCGGAAATCAACACAGAATATCATCACATGAAATCAGTAAAGGGTATCAATCACAGGAAATCAGGGATTCAAATAAAAGTAGTACCGATTAAGGGAAATTAATATAAATTTCTGTGAATAAACAAAAATAGACATAATATAGCCAAGAAGAATCAAGTCAGAAACCATAATAAGCACAATAGGGTAAAATTACGGAGACTCAAAACATATTCATGAGAAACATATATTCAGATGAATCGAATGAACAAATCAGCAAAGACAGACTCATGATTATAACATAGTGTTAAAACTAGGGTTTTAACATAACAAAATGTGATTAAAAAGCAATTTTAATAGAAAGTCGTTTAAACATATGAGAATCATAGAACAACATTAAAAGACCAGAGATATGTTTTGAAGAAAAGTTACAGAAACCCTAATGGGAAAATAAAGCGGCGCTTTAAGAAATCGAAAGGTTTTTCATAAAACAAACGAAAATAGTACAGAAAAACCTCAGATCTGTTACAGATCTAAGAGGTACAGGAGAAGAGATTAGGGTTTTCTAGAAAAATAACCCAGAAATAGAGAGAATGGCTTAGAAACCCATAGGTTTAGCCGGAAAATAAAAAGATCTTACTCAATTGGGCCATGGTGGCCTGATAATGGTGAAGACAAGCCCAGGGGTGAGTGAACGGCCATAGGTCCCTTGAGGACCTCAGGATAGCAAGAGTTCCGGTCATGGGGAGGGGCCACTAGGGTTAGGAGTGGTGGTAAACCACCATAATCAACAGCGAGCAAGCAACGGTGGGCGGAAGCCATGGTTAGGGCAGAGAGAGCTTGAGAGAGAATGAGAGGAGTGACGGCGAGTTAGGATGAGAGAATGAGGGTTTGGGGGGTAGGTCGTTTAGGTTAAATTAGGTAAGAACGAATCTGGGCCATTGATCAAAATTGATCAACGGTCAAGATTTAATCAGATTGGGTCGGGTAGATTTAGGAATTGGGCTTGGGGTATTGGTCTGAGTATGATTAGGTGTTTGGGCTGGTCTAATTAGGCTAAAATTGAAATAGAATAGGTTGTTTGTTAAATGCCCAATTCAAATTAGCTAAAATAATTTATAAAATAGCTAATAATTATAAAAATGAATTTCATGCATAGAAAATGGTTTAAAATGATTATTTAGTATTTGAAAATACAAATGACTAATTTCTGGTAAAAAAATAGCATAAAATTATATGCATGGGCTATAATTGCAATGTTATTGCAATTATAACCAAAATGTGCCAAATTGGCTATTTATGGAATAATTTGGCCTTAGTAGGACCATAATAAAATCAAGAAATGCTTTTTTGAAATCATTTGTGATGCAATTTTTAATTATTTATTGAAAACAAAATACTGGACAAATTAATAAAAATGTAGGAAAATTATGGAAGGATACCAATTGCTATTAATGCATGATTTTGAAGGTATATATGCAATTTAAAAATATTTTTGGGAAAAATTGGGTATCAACATGCATAAACAACTTTGCAAATCTTGCCAATTTCTCTTTTTAATGCAATTCTGCCTATATATTCTATGTTTTAAACTCTGTTATGATGGCTTTTTCCTAAAATCAAATCTATTTTAAAATATATCCTTTACCATTGTCTCCTTTTATATGCTTCTACTTTTAAACTCATATTCTTAGGTCCTTTAGGTTCTATCCCTCACCTCCTCAGTGTGAGCACTGCTGGGGTCCATGTGAGACTCTTATGAACTCTGACACACTGGGGTTTGGTTTCTAATCTCCTTTGAACTGTTTCTGAGTATCTGTTCTTTAGTGTGAGCATTGCCCTCGGTTCTTGAAGCTCTTGGGAACTTAGACACACTAGAGATTTGGGTTCTATGGGCTATGGGTGAATCATTCACCACTGATTATTGTGTATCTATGAAAATGGGCCTTGGAGCTGCTACGGTTGAAGGCATGGGTTGCCCAGGTACATTCAGGCCTTTTGTAGGCTCACTATAGTTTTACTTACCTTTTTTGTAATTCGTTCATTAACTCTGGTTTGTAATAATTATTGTAATAATAATTCTAGGGTATTTATAAATTGGGAAGGTGTCACAACCCAAAACTGACCCCGTCGTGATGGCACCTATCATGAAGCTATGCTAGCCGACACAAACCCCAAAACCAACCAAACATTTATAATAAGTCATTTAAAGCCATTAATTAGCAAACATCACATAATCTTAGCTAAAATAAACCGTGCGAAAACATAACACAGCCCGACTTCGGGGTGTCACGAGTCATGAGCAACTACAACTCGTCTAGGAATAAGAGAGGACAACATAGTCTAAAAGCAATTGCTAATACAAAGCTGAATAAGATAGGAAGAAGAAGCACTGGGCTGCGAACGCCAAGCAGCTACCTAATCAACTCCGGAATCCTGCTGAAAGGACAATCAATGCTCACTACCGCGACCCGCAATCCCTGGATCTACACACAAGGTGCAGAGAGTAATGTGAGTACGCCAACTCAGTAAGTAATAAAAGTAAATGAAGGCTGAGCAGTAAGAAAATACATAATCTCACATCATAATACTACAACAAATACAGTACATTGCTCAAAACAGTGCAGAAACCATTTTTCTCGTAAAAACGACTCAGTTTCAGTAAAACCTTTTCTTTTAAAACCTCTTTCAATAGTTTCAAACGAGTGATGAAAATAGTGAGGAAAAAAGGATAGAAACGTAAACAGCCCCTCGGGCAAAACATGTACTATAAATCGCCCATCGGGCATAATATCAACAGAACCAGCCCCTCGGGCTACCTCACAATCACTCACACTGGCATAACATGAATCAAGAACCGCCCCTCGAGAAACACATGGATCAAGAACACCCTCTCAGGCAACAATACGAAACAACAACATCCCCTCAGGCTACATCACATCACTCACACTGGGTACCCGCGCTCATCGAGGGTGTTCAGACTCCGTAGGGGCTCCTACAGCCCAAGCGCTATAACAAGCCATCTCGCGGCATAATCAAACAGGAACTCGGCCTCATAACAAGCCACCTCGTGGCATAACAAATCAGGCACTCGGCTACATAATCATGAATCAATAACAACATGCTACGACGCGCAGCCCGATCCCATAATATCCTCACAACACATGCCCTCGGCCTCACTCAGTCAGAAATCTCTCAAGCCACTCGGGCAACAATAAAAGATGATGCTCAACCCAAAATATTATTTAAAATATCAAAACGGAGTAAATACGGCTGAGTTATGAAAATAGTAAAGTACAGCATGATTGAGTACAATTATGAAGTCAAAACAGTAAGGAATAGTAGTAAAAATCCCCTAAGGGTCCAAAACAGTTGACACAAGGCCCAAATATGGAATCAGCCCAAAACATGATAATACTTCCAAAACACAATGATATCAAACAGTTTTCAATCAAATACGTGACTTAGTAGTCGTACGGGACGGACCAAGTCAGAATTCCCAACGGTGCACGACCCCACGCACGTCATCTAGCGTGTGCGTCACCTCAAAGTAGAACAACAATGTGAAATCCGGGGTTTCATACCCTTAGGACAACATTTACAATCATTACTTACCTCAATCCGGTCCAAACTCTAGCCTGCGATGCCTTTGCCTCTCGACTCGGCCTCCGGATGCTCCAAATCTAACCAAAAATCATGTTAATACCATCAAAATATGCTAAAGGGACAAAGCCCACTCGAAAATAACCAATTCACATCAAAAATCCCGAAATTGACCAAACCCGACCCCCGGGCCCGCGTATCGGATTCCAATAAAAATCACAAAACTAGAATCCTTACACTCTCACGAGTTCATACATACCAAATATACCAAAATCCGACCACAAACGACCCCTCAAATCCCTAAATCAAGGTCTCCAATTTCAAGCCCTAACTCCCCAAATTTTAACCACAAATTTCCATAGATTCCATGCCTAATCAGTGAAATAATACCATATAAACGAGTTTTAGTTCCAAAAATCTTACCTCTACGAAGTTCCCTTGAATTCCCTTTTGAAAATCTCCCAAAATGCCTCAACCCCAGATAAAAATGGTGGAAAACAACTCAAATTTTGCAAAAGAGGACTTATATACTTTCTGACCCAGGGATTCTGCACATGCGGCCCTTTTCCCGCTTCTGCGGTCAACCAACTGCTTCTGTGGTTTTCACTTAAGTCCCTCAGGGCCGCATTTGCGTCCAGGAACCGCACCTGCGGTCCCGTATTTTGCCCAATGCACCGCATCTGCGGC
Organism: Nicotiana attenuata; assembly: GCF_001879085.1. Taxonomy (NCBI): domain Eukaryota; kingdom Viridiplantae; phylum Streptophyta; class Magnoliopsida; order Solanales; family Solanaceae; genus Nicotiana; species Nicotiana attenuata. The sequence goes on from NC_031992.1 coordinate 3,390,431, forward strand.
CAAGCTCCAACTGGCCAAACTCCGCTTCTGCGGCCTACTCCACGCATCTGTGGCATCGCACATGTGGTCCCCAATCCGCAGGTGTGGAAATGACAGAGGCAGAAAATCTGCAGCATAACTCCAAAATCCAACTCTCCGTCAACCATCCAAATCCATCACGAGGTCCTCGAGACCTCAACCAAACATGCCAACAAGTCACGTAACATCATTCAAACTTAGTCGAACCTTCGAATCACTCAAAGCAACACTAAAACACCGAATCCACCTCTGATTCAAGCCTAAGAATCCCCAAACTTCCAAATTCCTCTTTTGATCAAAAAGTCTATCAAACCTCGTCCGAATGACCTAAAATTTTGCACACACGTGCCAAATGACACAACGAACCTACTCCAACTTCCGGAATTCCATTCCGACCCCTATCAAAATCTCCACTACCAACCGGAAAATGCCAAAATTTCAATTTTGCCAATTCAAGCCTAAATCTACTCTGAACCTCCAAAACACATTCCGATCACGCTCCTAAGTCTCAAATCACCTCCCGAAGCTATCCAAATCATAAAAACCAAATTCTAGGATTGTTTACCCACAAGTCAACTTCCGATTGACTTTTCCAACTAAAAAGCCAACTTAAGAGACTAAGTGTCTCATTTCTCTACAAGACCATTCTGAACCCAAACTAACCAACACGATGCGATGAAATACAGCTAACAACATATAAAGAAGCAGAAATAGGGAAACCGGGGCTAAAACTATCAGAACGACCGATCGGGTCGTTGCAGAAGGGTTTCTTATTTTTATTTGCAAAGTCGGGTAGAAATCATGTCTATAGGGTCTCTTTTTGTACCGTTAATTCTACTTATGGGTTCCATATTGTGTTGTTGTATGTTAGAAATCCTTCCTATAGGTTCTATATTGTGTTTACATGTTAGAAATCCTGCCTATAGGACTAACGTTGTGATCTACTAGAAATCCTTCTTTTAGGTGTATCAATTTGTCCAGTAATTGTGTGTTAGCAACCATGCCTATAGGATAAATGTTTGTCTTAATCGTCTTCTGGCTCGATGTGTATAAATTCCTGTTCATATACTGCTCAAATCTAGAAATCATGCCTATAGGATTAAAATTAGCTCAACGCTAGAAATCATGCCTATAGGATTAAAATCAGTTCAATGATAGAAATCATGCCTATAGGGTTAAAGCCAGTTCAATTATAGAAATCATGCCTATATGATTCAATTAAATGATTTTGAATGTGTTTCTGTGATTATCACTGTCAATCACTTAGACAATATGCCTATAGGATTGAACAATAATTCTGGACTTATTATTGTGATTTGTTGTTATTCATTAACGAATAAAATGCCAGATATTGTATTGAATTAAATCACTAGGCAAATATACGTAGGCCATAACACTTGCATACTACCACGCGCTTGTTCATAGATATCCTGCCTATTGGACTCTAAGATTAATAAAGCCTGCTAAATCAGTTGCGTGCATTCTTTGTTTACATGCGGAGGTTAACATGAGCCCATATCTGTCTTTATTTGAGAAGTCCTAATTGTTTTGCTTGTCGCCTAGTATTTTACAATTTTGAGAACCTTAGGCCTAGTCTAGAACTTCCCCAAATAGAGGTCCCAATGCCTCCAGGACCTTAGGTAAGGGACGGTTAATGCACGCATAGGACATGAGTTAGAATCAACTAGAGTACTTTAGGTAAAAACTCAAAGATAGTAATCGGGTAGCAGGAGATGATAGTCTGTGCCCGCTAGATAATATGAGTAACACCCCCATCTTGGGGGAGTTACGAAGTATTATTTATGTTGCACATGGTGATCCTATAGGCTAAAATATTTAGGACCCCCATCCTTATTAAATAATTTATTCGCCTCCTAAGACTAATTCGCATAATTTAAGTTCTGCTGGGACCCACCGTTGTGGACCTCGAGGGGTGCCTAACACCTTCCCCTCAAGGTAATTTGAGCCCTTACCCGATCTCTGCTGATACAAACTGGTATAATCTGAGTTATTTGCTATAGGTGCCCTAACGCATCTTAATCCGTTAGGTGGCGACTCTAACAACCAATTCCTTTCCCCTACTCTCTCAAAAGGGAGTTGTCAAAATGTCGAAACCCGATTTTGCGAGAAAAAAGGGGCGCGGTGTCGACGCCCCCTTTTTCTAAAGAGAAATCGGGTTTACGACATTTGGGAAGACAACTCTATTCCCGTTTGGGAATTGAGTTTTTGGAATTGAAGAGTCGCCACCTAATGATTGAGTGCATTAGGACACTAAGAAGGGTTTTTGAGTTGGAAAACCAGAGTTCGGGTAAGGGCTAGAAATTATCTCAAGGGGAAGGTGTTAGGCACCCCTCAAGATCCACTAGTGTGGTTCCTGGCCATGCTATGTTGTGACTTTAATGCAACTAGATACACAAAGGATTTTACACACAAGGGCTGCAAATAAATACGGGACAAGTATGTGGGATCAAGGTCTAAATGATCTACAATTTGTTTAAAAGGGGGACTAAACGCAGAAAATTAGTCAATATATTGAATAAACAAAGAAGAAAAATCTAGAAGAAAAGGCATAATGCAGTAAAATTAAGGAGGAGTTTTGAGTAGTGGAAAAGACAGGATTTTGTATATATTAAACAAAGTTGTATAAGAAAAGGGGTCCTAGGTTTATAAATCACATGGATCATCCACACAACACCGGTAGTCAATTGTACGCGTAGTGTTATCGTGTGATCATCATCTCCATGTCTACCCTTCCCACCCCGTTAAGGTATTAAGCGCGAAATAGTCTCGTTTACTTATTGCATGCTATTACCCATCCCACCTATCAGTCCTGGAGGCTTTTAGGACTACTAATCCTAAAAGGGAAGAAGCTTGTCTTTTCAGAGGTTTAAAAAGGTTAAAATACTAAGGCGTTAAACAAAACACATGAAAGCAGTTATGGGAGCACAAAACAATTAAGGCTCAGATAAACCTCCTTTAATCACAGAAAATCATGTAGTTTAGCACGTCTTACATGTACTGATTAGGTCGAAATTATGCTTAACGTTAGGTAGGTTGGTTCATTACATATTTCAGGCAAGAAGTTCGCATTAGGCTCGCCTGGCTGCAACTTATCGAAGACCAGTGCAATTAATTAACTACATACTTGTTTGCCTACGTGATGGCCTATAGGCATGGCATCTACTGGTTTCAGGAATAAAGAAACAAACTGATTAAGAAAGTTGCCAGTTTTAATAGAATGATGCGAGTTCTGTAATTAGTGCTAATCTTAAAATGGGTGATTCAGATTTGATTGATAATTCCAATAGGCATTCTTTCTAGCGTCGTTAATTTAAACACTTTTTATAGGCGTAGCGAAAACGCAAAAATACTATAAGCATGGTATCTGAGTACTGTTAGTTTTTAACCCTATAAATAGGTTTGCCTAGTGAACAATGCATGCGTAGAGTCTGGATTTCTGGTTACTTATAGGCGTGGTATCCATATGGAGATGCAAAATTCCTATAGACATGGTATCTATATGGATGCATAAACCTATAGACATGATATCTATGTGGATGCATAAACCTATAGGCATGGTATCTACGTGGATGCATAAATGTGCAAAGCTGTAGGCAAGATACATGAGTACAGAAATGTGGTAATTCCCTATGAGCATGATATCTAACCCTTTGCATGCATGGTTACCCTTCCCTTTTCACTAATCACCTCAGAGGTTATTACAAAATTTTATTACAGACCAAGATAAATCAAAAACTGGAAATAAAATTACAATCAGAACTCTTAAGCTGCATCCAAGGAGCCTAATTCAAACCCAAGGTCTAACAATATGATATGAGCCAATTGCCAGGATCAGGTTCCAAAGCCTTTCTCTTATCTGGGATGTGTCAAAGTTCCAAGGAATTTCAAGAACTCCAGGCAATGCTCACACCCAGATATCAGAACTGAATGAAAGTGCAGTGTGGAAGGGCCAGCCCTCCAATGTCCAAGTTCAGAGGGAGCTCAAGGTCCCAAGGCAAGGCTCATTGGAGGGGGGCAGAACTTAGAGTCTAGGAACAAGTGTAAGTGCAGTAGAGGGATATAAGGGATGCCAAGGCAAGCTGGTGGTCATGCCCAGCCATATGGTAGGCTGGCACACCCCTGACCAGCCTGTCAGCCAACAATTAAGAGTAAAGACCTATTGAAGGTCAGACTATGGTCTGGACAGTGATTAGGACACTGCCAGACCAAAGTCTCAAACTCAGCATACATAGAAAGGGGAATGGGATGGGAATTGAAAGAGTTTAGGACTCAAGAGGGTCCAATTCATGTCCATGGACAATAATATCAAGTATTTCCATGTTTTTGAACCATAACTTAGCTCACACATAGGGGGACATGGGGAATGGGATTCATTGCAAGACATAAGCAAGATATAAGCACATTACACAAAGGTTAAATTCTACAGGCAGTAAAGTAAGCATGGACAGGAGAATTGGTAAGTAAACACATTAGAGTTAATGCTGGAATTAAAACTAGGACATACCAGTTTCAGAAAGAGACAAGCAAAAGAAAGCGGAAGTCTTCAAGAAAAGCCGCAATCAAAGAAAAATACTTTATGCTTGTGAGTTCAGAGAACTCGAGTGTTTGTGAAAATTCTAAGTGTATTTGAGAGTATTCAGTGAAAGTGATCAGAATTGATCGTGTGTTGAAAGTGTAGAAGGGCTTCCCCTTTTATAGTGCAGAGAAGCAAGTAGGAAAGGTAAGAAAACCTTTGAAAATCAGTCTCAAATATTCTCCCTTCAGTCAAGGGATTTAATTTCAAACGGGAGAATGTAAATAAGGAAAGGAAATTTGAGTAAAATCTGTCACAGTAGCATAAGAAGGGAGAATACATAAGGTTTATTTAAGGAAAGCATTCAACAGTACTCGATTTGTAAAGAGAAAGGAAAGGGAATCAATCAGACAACTAACAAAATCAAAGTAAACTGGTTTGATTCGAATGAACCCAGTCAGGAATAGGTAGAGGAGGGCTCAAACAAAGAAAATCAGTAGCAATCAGTCGAGACCCCATCAAAGGAGTCCAAAATCAATCAAGTAGTTGTCAAAGCCTTTTGAAAGAGGAGTTTCTCATATATAAAGCAAACAAATCAAACAGAAAGTCTAACATTGTAAGGTTTAGGATCATAAAACAAAAGAATACGAGTTCAGTCATAGATTCATAGTGCGTCTGAAGGTCCAGGGTCCCAAAGTGAAACCCTAATCCAGTTTATCGAAGAAACCCCTAAATTCTAGGGTTTCAAATCGAATCAAACACAAAAACGAGAAGGCAAGTGAACAGACTCAAGGAGTCTCATGAGAAACAAACAGACCATGATAGCAGGTTTGAAACAATCAGAGAAAGAAAATCGACTTGAGAGCATAAAAGGACACGTTTTGGAAACTCGAAACTTAGACAAGTCCAGAATAGACGAAACATGCTTAACAAGAACACAAACAGAGTTCAGAATAGCAAAAGTCAAGAAACTCAGTAGTAAACACACATGGTAGAAGAGTGAGGAAAATTTAACACAGATTAATCATGTGAGCACACATATAAAAGAAAAGAAGGACAATACATGCGTAATAGAGAAGGAAAACATACGAGCATAATACAGACAAACATCTAAAAGAAAATAACAGCAAGAATCAAAAGACCTTCAGAAACCCTAATTTGAAATCAAACGATTTTTTGAAAAGGAAATTTGGGGAAAACACTCAAAACGTCAAGAAGAACATAGACATAGCACAGATCTAAACAAATAACGGTGAAAGAACCTCGAATGGCTTAGGGTTTCAGAGAAACCCTAAGTGAGAAAGGCTTGGAAGAACAAGATCAAATCCTGAGTCGAAACGGTCAGGAATCAAGCTTCCAGTGTTTGAACATGCCGGAACGTGGTCGGAGAACCCTGGATCTACAGATCTGAGACAGATCTGAGAGAGGACCATCAAGGTCAAGCTTCCAAACTTCGAGTAGCTCAGGCTTAGGGGTGAGAGAGGGTGAGCACAGGCCATCCATGGCTGGAGACGCCATGGATTCCGGTGGGAATGAGGTGAGATAAGGCGGGAGGTGATTAGGGTTTAGGAGAGGTTAGAGAGCGTTTGAGGGAGACGAAGGGAGTTAGAGGCGGCATCTCTATGCAAATGAGGTAGGGTTAGAGGGGTTAGGCGATTAAAAAAGGAAAGGAAGGATATTGGCCGTTGATCAAAATGATCAACGGCTCAGATTTAAAAGAAAACCGGGCGGGTTTAGAAATTGGGTCGTGGGTTGGGTATTTTTAGGAATTGGGTCGAATTGGGGGCTAAAATTGAAAGGGAGAAGGGCTGTTATTGAAATAGCAATAGGTTAAGTGTTAAATAGCCAAATTTTCCGTTTTTTATTTTATTAAAAATAGTAATAATGATTTTAAAAGCAAATTAAAAATACTGAGCAAACAAATACTATATAAATGTTAATTTAAAAATACTGGAAATAATTTTATAATTATAAAATGCTATTAATCGTAAAATAGGCTGTAATTGCAATTACACGCAATTTAGTTTTAAAAAAATACCAAATAAATTTGTAAAAATGTACAAAAATCACCTTAATTATATTTTGGTGTAAATATGAGAATGAAATAACTTAATCGCCAAAGATGATTATTTTGGAAATAATTATTGGATTTTGTGGTATTAAAATGGGCAGTAAATTGGTTTAGAAAAATCATTAAAAATACCAAAACTCTTGGGTGTGCTTATATATGCACATACATGTTATTTTGGAAGTATTTTGGGTACAAAAAATACCTAGGGAAAAATTGGGTATCAACACGCGGCAGTATAGCGACTCTGCTAGGAATATCTATAGGCTCTTACCATAACGAACTTGATCTTTGTGAATTAGTCTTTCTCAATAAGCATGTCTTTATTTTTTCGTTAATACTTGCACACCCCTTTCCCTTTTCCACTCTATGTGAGCTTATTTGCCTTTCTTCATTCAGTTGCGCTCACTAAATTTCTTCTTTTTGTTTTATTTCTTTTTTACTATGGAAACTAACTCTTCTCTTTGTTTTCTTTCTTAAATGCCTTTACAATTATTAAATACCGCATTTTATCATTCTCATCGTGCAAATACTTGACAACGTATTATTTTCTTTTACATAAACACATGCTCAACATTATATTCCACTCGTGTATAATTAATGCCATAGCAACACTTGATGAGTATCTGCACTCTTCCTGTATCACCCTGTTAAATTTGGAAAGGCTTATTTGCGGTAAAACTAGTCAATCAGCGGTGCAATCGACGGTTTCGTGAATTTCCCCCTCAAGTTGTCCGCTTGGGGGTACTAGTCTAGACTTCTATAGAAAACTTACTCTGATAATAACTGTACATGCATTAAAATCAAACCTAGCCTAGGTTAATATGTTGTCCGCATAATAACACTCTAAGAAAACCTTGTCCAAAGTACACCAGGGTTTCTATAATCCCAACGGATGCAACCATGATATGTGCATTATTTGGAGAGATAAGTGCTGACATGCTAATCGTTAATGTGTAAGTAGTCGAATCTGGAGGGGGAAAGGGTCTAACTTTGTTTATTTTGCAGGAAATAAGGCACGAAGTCCCCAGGTTCGGCATGGTCCGAAATATACCACTGTAACTACTGGATTGGTGGGAAAACCTTTCGCCAACTGACAAAAATCACGTGAAAAGGGTCCTTGGAAACTTACCTTCCTTATTGGACATCCAGCCAAACAACATGTTGATTGAGGTTGCTACTATGTTTTGGGACAGAGAAAGGGCTGTATTCCATTTTATCAATATAGAAGTGATTCCTCCTTTGGAGGAAATAGGAGGATTCGCTGGATTACCCTGGGATAGTCCCGGTTTACTAGTACCAAAAAATCGCACTCCCAGGGGGTTTCTGAAAATGATGGGTTTGAGAAAGAATGACGAGGCATGCCTGAAGAAGTCCTACATACCCTTCGCCTTCCTCTATGAACGATACAGACACAACAAATCTTATCGTATCTTTCATGACAAATTCTCCATCACTTTCCTGGTTTGGACTCATCGTAGGGTTTTCGTAATCATCATCTGCTTTCTGGGTATGATAGTGTTTCCAAGCCAAGGGGAAAGGATTCACACCAGGTTGGCCATGGTAACCAAAGCTCTAATGGAGCAAATCGAGGGACAAACTTATACTATTGTTCCAATGATTGTAGCAGAAATATACCGGGCTCTGGATCATTGCAAGAAAGGGTTCAAACATTTTGACGGTTGTAACTTGCTGCTGCAGGTTTGGTTGTTAGAACATCTTCAGAGAGGCCAATATCGCCAAGAGTTTCCACGGAGACCATGGAATGATCACATAGCTTTCCACCATTCCAAAAGAATGACCTTTATCCCAGACAGGTTTGCACAACCAGAGAATGCTACAGAATGGGTACAGATTTTCAGCAATTTGACCGAGGACAAGGTTCATTGGATGTTCAAGTGGTTCCCTACTAGCGAATTCATCATCAGATTCAGGGATGTTCCACATTTGGTGTTGATTGGGTTAAGGGGAATACATCCCTATGTTCCTATAAGGGTCATGAGACAAGCGGGTAGAAAACAAGTCATACCGCGAGTCTCCAAAATGAGTCATTACAAAGCAGATTTTCAGAATGACGCCATTCCACACAAATGCGAGGCCCAGCACATGTGGAATTTGAAGATTATCGTGGAAAAGGATACCATCGAGCCATATCGATATCACACAGGTCATGTGTACTTCTACCCATCATGGTTGGAAGATAGCATAGCAGGAATAGTGGAGCCAGGGGTTGGTCAAGGAAACAGGGTCATAGATGAAGCTGCTGAAGCACAAGTGAAGTATGAGATGCTACACAAAGAGTCTTTGAGTCCGAGGCCAGACATTTGGAATAACACAAGAGAGACATGGAGTCAATTGACGAGTGGAGGGAAATGGCTACAAGGTCAACAGAAAGGTTGGAATATTTTGAGCAGGGTCTAATGGAACTGGAAGGGAAGATGAGGAAAAGGGCCGTAGACCGTCAGAATGCAGAGGGCAACGAAGGAGGACACTTAGCAAGGGCATATCTGCTGCTGGACATGCGCGACCTGGGGAATCTGGTCGACGGAGCCAAGAGGATCAAGTCTGGAGAAGGTCCCTCTGGGACCAAGTAGATTAGGATTATTTGCTTTTCTAGAGTTGTTTTAGAATTCGAATGTAACAAGGCAGATGCCATTAGTAACTCATTTATTTATTGTCATTTTTAGGTTCGTCTTATTTATTACATTAATGAAATGAGGCATTTATCGCCATTAAATTTCTCCAAATCTACTTGTCTCTAGGCCTACCTCGGGCACAATGAGGTTCCCAAAATAGGACGCGAATTCACATTCCTGCAATACGTGTTTAATACTATAAATACTTTTCAGAATCCTTACAGACTTGTTTACCTTTTTGTTTTTTATTTATTTGATTATTTCCATCCCCTAAGGTTGGTTCGCACATACTGGCATCGTCAGCATATCACACCAGATCCAGAGGCCCTCCACCTCCTCCTCCTCCAAGTAATCCGAAAATCTAGGGAAATGCTAAGATGGATAATATAAGTGGTATCCGGAAAGAAAATGTTGCGCACGTGGAGAATGTTGAAACTTCAGACAGTCGAAGTACTCCGGCGCAGAATGATTTGGTCCTACGATTGGAACAGAAGATACTAGAATTTCAAGGGGAGCTTGAGCAAGTCCTCAACCTGGAAAACCTTTCCCTCACCCTAAACGTCCCAGACATTAACCAACAAAATGCTCAAAACCTAGTATCTCCTCAAAATACACCAAACCAACGTCCGCAAAATCCTCCTGTACCCACCAATACGCAACACCTCCCCAAAATCCTAATCCTTCACCGGTACTAGCTCCCCCTCAACACAAACATCTCCCAGTTCAATACCCACAAACCACTTACCATACTCTTCAGAATATCCCACAACCTATCTCTGATCCGCAAAATTTAACTAATGATCACCACTACACTCAAACCCCCGGCACCCACCAAAATAATTCCATATACATGGAAACCTTACCCCATTCAACTCAACCAATCTCATACATACCAGAATCTGCCGAGAAGGACCTGCTCATTAAGAATATGGCGGAGGAGCTCAAGAAGCTCACAAGCCGAGTCTGGGGTGCTGAAGGAGGCAAAGGAATTGAAGGTCTGAATTATGAGCATCTATGCATTCAGATAGACGTGGAACTGCCGTAGGGTTACAAACCTCCTAAGTTCGAGATGTTTGACGGAACAGGTGACCCGAAGGTACATTTGAGAACATACTGTGATAAGCTCGTGGAAAGTTGGGAAAGATGAAAGGATTCGCATGAAGATATTCATGAGGAGTCTCACTGGAGACGCCCTATCTTGGAACATAAGTCAAAATCCCAAGAAATGGGTTAACTAGGTAAGCATGGCATCGGACTTCATGGACCGATTCAGGTTTAACATAGAGAATGCACCGGACGTCTTCTACATACAGAACCTCAAGAAGAAACCAACAGAAACTTTCTGCTAGTATGATACTCGATGGAGGTCAGAAGCTGCAAAGGTTAGGCCGGCAATGGAAGAAGAGCAGATGAACAAATTCTTCATTGGGACCCAGGATCCACAATACTATGAAAGGTTAATGGTCATCGAATGTAACGACCCAACTGGTCGTTTTGAGCAATTTCATCCGGTAGCTTTATATTATGTGTATCGACTTGCATGCACAATCCGGGCATGAAACCGGAAAGCTTTTATGTGAAAATATGGAAAATATAGTAATTTATAGAGTTAAAATTTGGTTTTTAGTTGACTTTGGTCAATATTTTTGATAAACGGAATGGGACTTGGGCGTATGTCCGGAATTGAATTCCGAGGTCCCTAGCCTTAGAAAACAATTTTTGAAGAAAATTATTGTGCTGGTTTTTAAAGGAAATAAAGAAATGAATTAATATTTGAACTTATTGGTATCGGGACCGTATTTTGGTTCCGAAGCCTGGTACAAGTTTGTTATGATATTTAAGTCCTATCTGTGAAATTTGGTGAGAATCGGAATTGATTTGACGCGATTTGGACGTCCGGTTAAAAAGTTAGAAAATCATGAGTTTTGAGGTTAAATTCGTATTTTTTGATGTTATTTTGATGATTTAATCGCACGAACAAGTCCTTATAATGTTTTTAGACTTGCGTGCATGTTTGGTTTGGAGCCCCGAGGGCTTGCGTGAGTTTCGGATAGGTTTAGGCTATGTTGCGCTTGTTTTTGGATGCTTCATCGTTGTTTCTTCAAGTAAAAATGATACCACATTGAGCAAATGAGTTCCAAGTTTAGTTTTTATTGAACCATTATATCTGTATCAAAATTATGGATCCATAATAAAAAGAATCATTGAATTTGGACATCGTATGAGGAAGTTATGCTCATTTTCGTGTCGGAAAATTGCTGGTTTCTGATGTGGTCGCAAATGCGAACTTTTTCATCGCAATTGTGATGCTCAGTTCGCAAATGCGACTTCTGCCAGCCCTGCCTTGTTCGCAAACTGCGAGGGTCCCTGGGTCGCAAATGCGACATCTGAGGCCTGTTAAGTGAGATTTTTGACGGAATTTTTACCCATTTTTCAATTCTCTCAAACCCTAAACCTCCATAGGCGATTTTCCAAAGATCCAAACTTCTCCAAATTATTGGTTAAGTGTCTTTAATCAATTTTCAACTATATTTTGTGATTATATTTTAGATTTAACATCAAATTTATGAGAATCTAAAGGAAAATTTGGGAAAAATTGTGAAATCTTTCAAAAATGTAAATGGATGATTTGAATGACCAAATGGTATTGGAATTAGATAATTTTTATATGGGTGAACTCGTAGAGGAATGGTTGTTCGGTTTTTATGGATCGTGAAAAAATGTTATATGTCCAATTATTGTGGTTACCGGTATAGTTATCACGTGCTTCTTATGTCTTGTTATTTTGTTAAGGTTACTGTGCTTCTCGGTTTTTTCGTGATCCTTATTATGTACTATTCATGCTTAAATTGACGATTATTCATGTTGAACAAGACTTATGATGTTCTCTTGATAATTGACCATTGTTGAGTATTTACTCAAGTTGAGATCTATATTGCGAAGCTAACTGTTGAAACAAGATTGGTTATTGTTGATTCGCTTGCTGTTATGTTATTGGTTCTATTGTTGATTCCCTTGCTGGGATGTTATTGTTTCTATAGTTGATTCCCCTACCAGGAGGTTATTGTTTCTATTGTTGATTCCCTTTTCGGGATGTTATTGTTGCTATTGTTGATTCCATTGCCCGGATGTTATTGTTTCCATTATTGATTCCCTTGCCGGGGATGTTATTGTTTCTATTGTTTGGATGAGGAAGAGTGTAAAGCACGAAGGGTGATGTCGTGCATGATATTGTGAGTGAGTGTAAAGCACGAAGGGTGATGCCGTGCCGATATTGTGAGTGTAAAAGCACGAAGGGTGATGTTGTACAACATTATTGAGAGTAAACGCACGAAGGGTGATACCATGCCATGATTATGAGAGAGTTAAAGAACGAAGGGTAATGCCTTGCACATTTCTATTTATGCATATGGTGAGGAAGAGCGATAAAGCACGAAGGGTGATGCCATGCACTTTCTGTTTGTTGTGTTTAATTGTGGTTAATAATTCAAGTGTTTTAACTGTTCAGATTCATTTACTGCTGTGATCCTCCGTGATGGAACCCCATAGTGTTTTCAATACTTCGCCATATTTATATGTATATTTTCATACTTCAAATTTCAATAACTGTTTCATTTTTTTTAATTCAATTAGTTACTCAATTAAATTCCCTTAAATCGTCTGAGGTTGTATTTTACTTAAAAAGGAATTTCTAAGAAGTTAATTTATTAAACCACATGTTAAAGGTAATAATTCATTCGATGTTGTATTTTAATTGAAAATGATACTTTCTTTATTCATTGATTTCTAAAAATAACTTCATTTTTTCTTGCTGAGTTCTTAATTGGCTTAGAAGTTGTACTCTACTTTATGTTATGTAAATGAGACTCCTTGAACATCTTAATTGCATTGGTTATGGACCCTATGTACTGAGTAACATGAGAATGTTGTTGTGCAAAGAGAGATATAAATATGTGGGCACAAGGTGCCGGGTGTGCTAAAGGTTTGGTAATTGAGGTTATGATATGAGACATCGAGTTTGAGATGGCTGGAATTGTGCATCAGAAATGATATGATTTATTGAGCTGACATCGCCTTCCTTGTTTGAGTACATTTTTACTTGTTTGTGTTCCAGCTATTTTGGTGTTAATTTATTTGGTTATCTTTCGTTTCCATCCGTGATTCCCTTTATCGTTTCTACTGATTGTAGTTTGTTCTCTCCATGCTGTTGATATTACTTCGTTATCTCTATGTTAATAGTTTATTATCATGTCCTATTCTATTTATTTAACCAGTAGGTATCCGGACTATTCCTCGTCACTACTCCACCGAGTTTAGTCTTGATACTTACTAGGCACCACTGTGTTGTGCTCATACTACACTTCTGTACATTTTTGTGTACAGATCCAAGTATTCGATCGATAGTAGTTGTGCGGGTCGTTGCGGTGGAGACTCAAGGTAAACCTGCTGTAGCGTTCGCATGTCTCGGAGTCACCTTCAATTGTACTTATTTCCATATGTTCCTTTTGTTTCAGAACAATAATGTATTTATTTTGTATAACTACTCTTAGAAAAGCTTATGACTTGTACCACCGATTTTGGGAATTTTAATTTGTTCAGAGTAATTTAATTTAATGTTAGTAAATATCCATGTTATTACAGAAAATATTAGTCTTACCTGGTTTAGAGACTAGGTGTCATCACGACTCCTTTGGAGGAATTTTGGGTCGTGACATCGAAATCATAAATTCTCCGACATCATCAAACTCGGGGAAAGGTTTGAAAAAGGGATCAAGAGCGGGATGGTAACCAATTTTGAGGCATTGCAGGCTACGAACAAAGCATTAGAGTTAAGGGGTATATCAAAGAAGAAAGAGATGGGGACAATTATGGTAGCCTAAGGTCCAAAATCTCCACTCACATACCAAACACCTCTACCCACATACCAACCTTCACCCCCAGATATCCTAAACCCGCTACCGCCTACCACACTTATAACACCCACCCAGCCTATTATCATTCACCTCCAACATTCCAAAACTACCAAAAACCTAGACCCAATTTCGATCGCAGACCACCTAGACAATACACCCCTATTGATGAACCCATCGACCAACTATATGAAAGAATGAAGTCTGCCGGATATGTTACCCCTATCCCTGCTGTTGCCATAGAAAACTCCTCCCAGTGGGTCAACCCAAACGAAACATGTGCATACCATTCCGGCATGAAGGGACATACCATTGATGAATGTCGCACTCTGAAAGACAAGATTCAGACACTGATTGATACCAAGGTCATACAAGCAAAGGAAGCCGCACCCAATGTTTGCAACAATCCTCTCTCGGACCATAGTGGTGAAGGAGTAAATGAGATAGAAACTGATGAAGAATGGGATCCTGAAGGGTCAATTGGGCTTATTCGGGAAGGTAATGACCCTAAGAAACATGCAGTCACACTCACTCCTATTGTGGTACAGATACAGCCACCGGTCGAAGTTGATGTAGCCGCATCAGCACCGTTTGTAATTGAAGTGACAGCTCCTACAACTACACCTACTCCATTTGAAGTAGAAGTAGCCACACCCTTCACTGTGATAGTGGCATCCACACCACCTTTCAATTCCAACGTCGTACCTTGGGATTATGTTGCCGAAGCTAGGAGAAAAGGGAAAGCAAAAATTGAAGAGTCTGGTGCTGCACAAAGGATGACCAGAATTGGAAGAATCTATACACCTGAAAATTTGGGAGGAACAAGCAAGGAAGCTACTGCCAAACAACCCATCATTGAAACTGGTCCAGATAACCTCTGGAGGAAAGTACAAGTAAGAGAATACTCTGTTGTTGATCATCTGAACAAGACTCCCCGCCAGTTATCCATCATGTCGCTTCTACAAAATTTTGAGACGCATAGGAATGCTCTGATTAAGGAATTGAATGAAGCATACGTGCCCAACAATATCACCAGCGGAGAAATGGCCAACATGGTGGGCAAGTGCTGGAAAGCCACAAGATCACTTTTCACGAAGACGAGTTGCCGCCTGAGGGATTGAGCCACAACAGGGCACTACACATCACAGTGCAATGTGAGGATAAGTTCATTGCCAGGGTTTTGATAGACGGAGGGTCCAACCTCAATATCTGTCCGCTGACAACTGTGAAAAGGTTGGGCAAGGGTTTGCATGAAATACGAACAGGAACGATGAATGTGAAGGTGTTCGATGGGTCGCAAAGAGCCACGATTGGGGAAACCAATTTATGTTTGCAGATGGGTCCTACTTGGTTCGATGTCGAATTTAGGTGCTAGACATATCCGCCTCCTATAATCTGATGTTGGAACGACCTTGGATACATGCCGTTGGGGCTGTCACATCCACTTTGCACCAGGCTGTGAGATTTGAATGGAATCATCAGGAAGTAATCATTCACGGAGATGGAAGAAATCCCATTTACCAACCAAACTATTCCGGTCGTGGAGAATAGAAAGAAGTTGGGCGGAGAAAATTATCACTGCATCGAGCGCGTCAATGCAATTGAGAAAGATAAATGGTGGAGCAGCAAAATAGAAAGCATAGTGGCATGGTTATGGTATGAACCCGGCAAAGGGCTTGTGAAGAAACTCCAGGGCATTACCAAACCAATACAACTGAAACGTCATGGTACAAATTTTGGGCTTGGATATCCGTATACATGACAAGAATATGATGATTGGTCGCCACCATGGCGCGGTCCCTATTACCCTCTTGAGTAGCGAGTGCTGCATCTGAGTCAGACCTTCCATCAGGCCGATACAATATGGGGATCCGAAGAAGAAGAACCTTTGGCTGGGCTAAGGAATGTGTTCTTAGAAGATGAAGATATGGACTGCAATGTGATAGTTGAGGAGGAGGAGGAAGAAGGCCTTATCATTCAGACGGTGGAGAGGGGAGCATTTCTCAGGAATTGGATCGCCACACCATCCCGGGGTAGCATGGCTACTAATGTTATTTGAAAAACAAGTCTTTTGAGCATTTTGTTTTAAAAACATCTTTCTTTCAGTATTCTGTTTCGGAAAATATTGTTTTGAAGTCATCTAGACGATGTTTTGTTTAATGTTTCAGCATTTATCAAATAATTTGATGTTTTATTATTGTTATCTTTCATATTTTCTTCTACAGCATTATTGTTTCTGTTTTTTTTAAATTTCCCTTTAAAGTTAGCTAAATCTATAATAGATACTTTAAATGGCCATGCTCATCGCGGTTAAAATTTGACTATCATATAAGTTATATTTTTATGCCAGACATACATGTCTGATCCATTTTTTGTCTCGATATTCAAGAATTGTTTGTTACCATCGACGTGCACAGGGGTCTTTGCTTCCACAAAGACATTTCCAATAATGAAGAAGTGGCCGTCTTATGATGAACTTGAATGAATATGAATGAGTCACAGACTTGGTGACATATGCCTGGGAGTTAGGTAGTTGATTAACAGACCTGGTAAACTTCTATTTCTAAAAGACAAGGGTGTTAGTACTTCGTTATTTATAGTTCATTCTTTTATATCTTTCCATGTAAGTTAACTGCTATTTTAGTTCTATCAGGCATGGTTCCTTACGTTGAGTTGCCAGTTACGTATGATATTCATAATATGGATTATTGAAATTTTGAGTTCAAAGGGGTCTTTAAATCCATAAAGTTAAAAATTCTAGATGGAATGCGTGGTAGTTATATTATGTGGGTGTATTAACATGGACTTTCTTTTAGTTTTTTAGGCATAAAATTTATGTATTTGATTCATGCTGTTTATATGTACTTATCTATGATCACTTATGATGACTTCAGTAATTTTTTATTTTAAGCGAAGTAGAGTAGAGTCACTTCAGAAAGAGTACTGGTTCAAGATCTTATAAATCACTAAGTAGATGAATCTCTCTCTTGTGAAAAGTTATTAGTATAATAAGATTGAGAAAACGAGAGGCAGCTATATATTTAGTAACAAACACTAAACTCATAGATGTATTATGTAAACAAGTGTGAAAGATACTGAAGTTTCAAAAATCAGACATAACATTGAATACTCGCATTAATTTGGTTAGCATTTGCACATTTCAGCGTTATGTTGGTGATGTTGCTTGGAAGCACTTAGAATCTAATATATTGTGCAATATAGTAAGCGTCTAAATAGAAGTTTCTTATTATCTCATCGTGTAATGATAGAGTTTTTCTAGATTCCAGTGATAACATAACTGTTAAGTTGTCAAGATGGTAACAATGACCAAAAACGGCCGAAGACTGAGTACTGTCTCTAATGTAAGGTTGATGATGAAGAGAATCGGCAAGAAAAAATAATCTGGTGCTAGCTCGATATCGGTGAATGATGATTTCATGAATGTATCATGTCATGTCTTTTGGAGGCATTTAGCTTTTTAGCATTTGAAGTTACAATTTCAAACAACAGAATGAACGATCATGCCAAACAATCTTTTATGTAATGTATCTAGCTAAATGCATTATATATTCTGCAATTGTATGCAATTTTTAAGTTAGCACTCAATTAAACTGCATTGCAACTATTTGTAGTCAACTTTATGTTTCCTGAAATTTACATATAAGGTTTTAGAATGTGAACAAGATAAAGGTTGTATCACCTAAAAAGCCGTTCTCCATGTTGGGCCTGTGTTGTGCACGGGCAGCACCAACCTAGTAAGAAACATAAAAAAGAAAAAGAGCAGCTAAGAGGAAGAGGAGAGTGTTAGTAGAAAACGCCTCAAGTCTATTATGTGCATTGACACGAATTGATGCTTTAAAGATACGTCCCTTTCTGTATAATAACAAAACTATATCATCAGGATTTTATAAAATCATACACCATATTGAATAATGACTACTATATCTAGCAATAGACTAACGCTAAATTAAAGACAATATTAAACTGACCTCCAATGCATCGATCATTAATAGCTTCTACTGCAAATGTGGGGTAAAATATCTACTCTACATGAGAACTAAGGGGTAGGCAGAGAAGTGGATCCTTGTTATTATATGCAATGCTCGACCCTTCATTAACAATGGTGTCCGAATATGAATTTGAAAGTACTTGTCCACCAATACCAGGTGACGATGTTTGCTGCATTGGTAAACTCTCACTCTCCATTATTTGTTTCTTTTATGTTCATTGTTGCAATAAATTGAAAGCAATGTACGACTTTCTTTGTGTCATACAACCTATAGATCCTCAGGATGCAAGATGGGAACACCTGTCAAATTCGTTTCCCTAAGACAGCCATTTCAGTTACGTAATTGCTGCTTCAGCAAAAATCTCAAGTGAGTAATCGGAAAAGAAAAGAACTACTACTAGACTACTCTTAGACAATAACAGTACTCCATTTCAAGGAAATAAAGCAGAATATATTTGGGTGCATTGTTTTCGATGAAAACAAAATTTACCTTCAGAAATCAATGGCCATCATTTTCCCAAAGTGAGTAATAAGAAAGGAAAAGTACTAGTTAAACTTACAGCTTGTTTGGATGGTTACCTATTGTATGGTATCCTATTGTTACTTTAAATACAATATTTGTTTTGATTGTTACTTAAATTTTGTTGTATCGTATCATTAAATTCACCGTTACGTAACGACAAAAAGTGTCAGTTTATGCGGAACGGCGGATTTGGTATGGTGGCGTCGTTTCCTTGCTTCTTTCTCTCATCTTGGCCTTCCTTATAATTAGATAATCATATTTTATCATTTACCCATTTTTTTATATAATCATTTTACTTTGTATCCTATTATTTCTTAGTAATTTTACAAGTTTATTCTTCATATTGTTGGTGCGTGATATCATGAAACGACGACAAATGATACAATCTATAAAAACATTGTATTCATCAAACAATACAATACAATGCAGTACAATACAATACGATACATTATGAAATGACATGTAACAACAATCCAAACAACTTGTTAGGCAGTAACAGCACTCCACTTTAAGAAATAAGACAGAATATACTTAGGTGCATTTGATATGGAACAAATATTTTCCATGAGAAAAAAAACTTTACCTTCATAAACCAATGTCCATCATTTTCCAGTGATAATGATTTGATGATATTTCTGAAAATTAATGATTAATAACAAATGTATCCATTATATGTACGCTTTTTCCTCATTTCTGAACAACATTTCTAAATCACAAACCATCCTTAGTAACTGAATTTCTACAAAAAGAAAATATTATCCCCTAACGAGAAAACAAAGAGAAAATAGTTTTTCTTTTTTCTTTTAATACTGCATGCAATAGCAACTGAATTCAGCATTAAGATTCCTTCAAAATAACTCCAAATGCAATAAAGTGTTACTTACAAAAATGCCTCAGGGTCACTTTATTCACTTCATTAGGCCGTTAATTGGCCAGTTAGATGTTAAAACTTATGTGATTGTACATTCTCCCCACTTAAGAACATTCGGACGTCAGGTCCTATTCATTCCTAGAGTTTAGGAGGCACTCTAGGCCATAGCCACTTCCTTTCAACTTTCAAGGTCCAGAAATTGGCTAACTCTTTAATTTTTTGAGCATTTCGTTTTTCTTTGTTTTTACTATTGTAACGACCCGGCCGGTCATTATGTGAAATCAAGCTCTGTTCGGCGGCGTAAGGTCTGGAACAGCTTCATAATATAAGTATCGACTTGCGTGCATGGTTGAATTCAGTTACCGGATGATTCGAAGCGGAATTGGAAGAAGGAATCTAGTTTTTGGAAGTTTAAGCGGCAAGAATTTGACCGTGGTATCAGAGCGGGTTATCCTTGAAGAGGTTAACACCTTAAGAAAAGATCAAGATGAGTGCACCACCTGGAAACTGGGAAGGGCATTCCACTACTAGGCCTCCACTCTTTAATGGTCAGTACTATTCTTGGTGGAAGAACAGGATGAGAGATCATATCATAGGAGAAGATTATGAACTCTGGGACATAGTCACTGATGGTCCCCTGGCGACTACAAAGAAGAATGCTGAAGGAGTGGATGTGCCAAAGACAAGAGCTGACTGCACTGCTGAAGACTTGAAGAATGGGAGAAGAATGCCAAGGCCAAGAAATGGCTTGTGTGTGGACTGGGTCCAGACGAGTACAGTAGGATTCAAAGATGTACCATTGCTAAGAAGATATGTGACACTTTACAAGTGGCTCATGAAGGAACTCCTCAAGTAAAGAGATCAAGAGGAACACTGCTATATTCTCAATATGAGAATTTTACTATGAAGGAAGGAGAAACTATCCAGGAGATGTACGCAAGGTTCACAACACTAACAAATGAACTTAAATCTCTTGGGTGAATTATCCTTGAAGAAGACAAGGTTGAGAAAATCTTGACAACGGTCTTACCAGTGATTGCAAAATCATTGTTATTCAAGAATCAAATAACATTGCTACTCTCAAGTTGGATGAACTGATTGGAAACTTCACTGCCTACGAACTGAGAAGGCAAACCATGAAAATGGATGCACCCAAGAAGGAGAGGAGTCTGGCTCTCAGAATAGCTGAAGGTGCAGATCTGGAGGATGATGAAATGGCCATGATCACAAGGGATTTCAAAAAGTACCTAATGAGAGGAAAAGGTTCTTCAAGAGGTACAACCTTCAAAAAACCAAGGGCTCCTGAGAAACAGACCAACGAGGGGTGTTACAAATGTGGCAAGACTGGTCACATGATCAGTAACTGTCCTCAGTGAGAAATTAAATGGAAGAAGGAAAGGGCTAAACGAAGAAACACGAAGAAGGAACAAGTTCAACCCAAAATGAACAACGGATTAACAAAGGCTATGGTTGCTGCTTGGGGAGAAACATCAGATGAGGATTCAAAAGATGAAGCTGTAGATGAACAAGCACTTATGGCCATCGGAGAATCAGATGATGAACAAGAGGTAAGTGTCCTTCATCTCAAAGACAACTTTAAATTTCTGTCTAAATAAAGGTTGTCTAAACTATTGATGGACTTCATCGATGAGTCTGAAATAATTAACAATGAGAAGGAGAGCTGTATAGGGAGTATGTGATCTTAAAAACCAAGTGCAAATCTAGGGCCAATGAGAGTGACAGTAAAAATGTTGAGTTGAAGAATCAGGTTCTTGAACTTGACACCAGTGTCCTAGAACTTAGGTCTGATAATTTAAAACTAAAATTAGGAACAGGTAAGAAGAAAGCTGATCACACACATCTCACCTTAGAAGAAAACCTAGGAAAAATGAAGGATGAGTTGTACAGGAAGGATGAGCAGATAAGAGTCTTAAAAGAAGACCTATGGAAGGTAAAGCATGAACTAGACAGAACTTGCAAATGGAATAAGGCTTCTGATGCACTATCATGGCTACAAGAACATTACAATAGCAACAAGAGAGGACTTGACTATGGGGCACAAGCACCTAAGTGGGACCCCAAAAGCAAGTACCTCACTCTTCCTGAAAACAAAATCTGCACACACTGTGGCAAGACTGGTCATTACAAAAATGAATGTAATGCAAAAGAAAAGGCCAGTCAAAAGAACAGCTTTTGTTCAAGAAAAAAATAGGTTTGCTGGGTGGGCTAAAAGGAATTTGATTCATCTCTTTGCAGGTCCAAGTGAAGGGAAGTAGCCAAATATGGTACATGGATAGTGGCTGCTCAAAACATATGACTGGAAGCAAGAACCAGTTCCTTTCACTTGAGGACTTAAAAGGAGGTAATGTCTCCTTTGGAAATGGGAAGAAAGGTGAGATTATTGAGGTTGAAAAGGTAGGTAAGACAGACTCACACTCCATTGAGAATGTCTACTTGATAGATGGCTTGAAATATAGCCTAATCAGTGTATCACAACTGTGTGATAGAGGTAACCTCGCAGCATTTACCTCTACCAAATGCTTTGTGATTAACGTTACCACTGACAAGATTGTTTTGCAGGGAAAATAGTTAAAAATATTTACATTGTAGATTTGTCCACTCTTTCAGAAAATGAATTCACTTTCTTGAGTGCGTTGGACAATGATCCCTATCTGTGGCACAAAAGACTTGGTCATGCAAGTTTGAATCTACTCAACAAATTAGTCTCCAAGGACTTGGTGATAGGGTTACCTAACATCAAGTTCAAGGAAGACAAAGTTTGTGAGGCATGTGCAAGGGGGAAGCAGGTAAGATCATCCTTTAAAAGCAAGAAATTGGTAAGCACGACCAGGACGTTGGAACTGGTTCATATGGATCTTTGTGGTCCAATGAGAACAATGAGCAGAGGTGGTAAGAAATATGTGATGGTACTTGTTGATGATTATTCTAGGTTTACCTGGGTACTATTCTTAACATCTAAGGATGAAGCATTTGATATGTTTACTGCCTTTGTTAGAAAAAACCCAGAAACAACTAGGTAATCAACTTGCATCCATCAGGTCTGATCATGGAACTGAGTTTGAAAATGCTAAGTTTACTGAATTTTGTGATGAGCATGGTATAGATCATAACTTCTTTGCCCCTAGGACTCGTCAACAAAATGGAGTAGTTGAAAGGAAGAACAGAACTCTTGAAGATATGGCTAGGACTATGCTTCTTTATAGTAAACTGCCACATAGCTTCTGGGCAGAGGCTGTCAACACTGCATGTTATATCATAAATAGATGCATGACTAGACCTCTTGTAGAGAAGACTCCCTATGAGTTACTTAAGGGGAGAAAACCAAATATATCCCATCCTAGGGCATTTGGATGCAAGTGCTTTGTGCACAATAATGGAAAGGACTCCCTAGGTATGTTTGATCCCGGAAGTGATGAGGGAGTATTCTTGGGATATTTTTCACATAGCAAAGCATATAAAGTGTTCAATAAAAGAACTTTGTGTGTAGAAGAAAGTGTACATGTAGTGTTTGATGAAACTAACATTCTTTCTGAGAGACGTAACATGAAGATGAAGCTATTGGGCTGGTAAGAGATTTGAGTGAAGTATCAGCTCAAGCTAAAGTGGATCCAAAAGAAGGAATAGGTGATGGAACAGGTTCTTCCATCCAAGGCAACCTGACAGGGGGAACTGATCAAAGAGAAGCCGAAACCAATTCCCTAAAGGAACCTGTTCATGACCCTGTTCCTTAGCAGCAGAACATGGGAGAAATATCAAGCAGAAATCAAATGGTTGTGAAACCTCACAAGTATCAAAGTTCTCATCCTATTGAGAATATAATTACTGATCCAACCTCTGGAGTCAAAACTAGATCATAATTAAAGAATCTGTGTGCTTTTGACATTTTCCTATATCTTATTGAACCTAAAAATATTGTTGAAGCTTTGCAGGGATGCAGACTGGGTAAATGCAATGCAAGATGAACTCAATCAGTTCGAGAGAAGTCAAATTTGGCATCTAGTTCCAAGACCCAAGGACAGATCAGTGATTGGCACAAAATGGGTCTTCAGAAACAAGCTTGATGAAGATGGAACAGTTACAAGAAACAAGGCAAGACTGGTGGTCCAAGGTTACAGCCAAGAGGAGGGTATAGATTATGATGAGACTTTTGCTACAGTTGCAAGACTGGAAGAAATAAGACTTCTTATAGCTTTTGCAGCACACATGGAATTTACTCTTTATCAGATGGATGTCAAGAGTGACTTCTTGAATGGCTACCTAAAAGAAGAAGTGTTTGTTAAACAACCTCCAGGGTTTGAGAGCAAAGAGTGTCCTGAACATATGTACAAGTTAGACAAGGCTCTCTATGGACTCAAGCAGGCTCCTATAGCATGGTATGAACGATTGTCCAAATTCCTGCTTGAGCATGGCTACAAAAGAGGTAAAATTGACAGTACTCTATTATTGAGGGAAAAAGGTAACGATCGTCTTGTGGTACAAATGTATGTTGATGACATAATTTTTGGGGCAACCACTGACAAACTAAGTAAGAATTTTGCCAAATTAATGGGGAGTGAGTTTGAAATGAGTATGATGGGTGAGCTTAATTAGGCTTACATATCAAACAAAACTCAAATGGAACCATGATCCATCAGCAGAAATATGCAAAAGAGTTGATCAAAAAGTTTAAAATGGATGAATCAAAGGAAATAGACACCCCCATCGCAACTGCCACTAAATTAGACATAGATGAACCTGGTTCATCAGTTGATCAGAAGTTGTATAGGGGTATGATTGGTTCACTTTTGTATCTTACTGCCAGCAGACCTGACATAGTTTTCATTGTAGGGCTTTGTGCTTGCTTTCAGGCTAATCCAAAGGAATCTCACTTGACTGCTGTCAAGAGGATACTGAGACATTTGAAAGACACTACTGATCTGTGTCTTTGGTACCCTAAAGGTAGTAATTTCAATCTAGTAGGGTATGGTGATGTTGATTATGCAGGATTCCTTGTGGATAGGAAAAGCACCTCAGGTATGGCTTATTTTCTTGGTTCATGTCTTGTATCATGGGCCACTAAAAAGCAAAGTTCAGTGGCCTTATCTACTGTTGAGGTTGAATATGTTGTTGCTGCCTCTTGTTGTGCTCAATTGCTATGGATCAAACAGCATCTGGTAGATTTTGGCATTGAAGTTGATAGCATTCCTATCTTCTGTGATAACACTAGTGCTATAAGTATGACAACGAATCATGTTCATCATAAGAGGACTAAGCACATAGATATTAGACACCACTTCTTTAGCGATAACTATGAGAAAGGATTGATCTCCATAGAATTCTGTGCTACTAATAAACAAATTGCTGACATCTTCACTAAAGCACTGAGTAGAGAAAACTTTGAGAGGAATAGTTTGGAAATAGGGATGATTAAGATCACCTAATAGGACCAGCTCAGAATGCAAAATGAAAAAAAATTGGCTAGGAAATCTGAACTTGTGTAAATATCTAGATTAATTTTTACTCAGCTTCATACTGTAATTAGTATACTCCTGTGGCATGTGTTAATATGACTCACTGATCTCTTACAAAATTTTCTCTATTATGGTAAATTGAGGCATGTTCAAGAGAATTCCAAATGAAGAACCTGGTTCATCAGTATGGGTTCATCTGAAAGTTAAGGTATGCTTTCTATACTCTGCACAATTAGAAATATAAATATTTAAATCATGAGCAGAAGTCCTACAATTGTTCAATTCTTAGGTAATTCTATCCGTTAGCTTTGAACCAGTTCCGTCTGCCTTAGAACTCTAAACCACAAAAATTGCCTAGAATCTAGAGAAGCTCAACCGATCATTCAAACCTGGAATTTCAGGTTGATTAGACCTCTAATTGACCACTGCTAAAGCCGTCGTTATACATTACATGTGTATTTCTCTTTAAATACACATCATTACCTCCTGCCATCTTCATAATCCCAAACTGTCAAAAATCCCTCTTCACTTTTATTTGCTTTCTTCTCCAAAATTCTAACTCACCAATTTTCTCAAGAAACCAGCGATCATGACAAACCTACAAGACAAACCCTGGAACTCCTCCACAACCCACTCCCTCTGATTCATCTACCTCTCCTCCGCCTAGTACGTCTCCCAAACCCAGGCTGAGAAGGGTGAAAATGCTTGTTCGGAAAACAGTAGCGTCTGGGGCTCTCAAAAAGAAATTAAATGAGAAATTAAAGGCAAGCTAGGTCCAAGACTCTGACTCCAACTCTGATTCTGAGTCATACAAATCGGCCAGTGAGGGGGAAGGACCTGGGTCTTCTGACTCTGAAAAGACTCAAGAATCCCCTTCTAAGGTAAGTTCTTCTTTGTCTGAAAATATAGAAACTAGGTTTGTTCTGGTTGGTCCTATTAAGGATGTAGAATTACCTGAGTTACGATGGAGTGGAGGTAAAAAGAAATCTGAAAAAGAAAAAGAGAGAGGGTGCATGTGGTGAAGAGAGGGGAAACGGGAAAAGAGCGGTTGATCATTCACCTACTATTGATTTGTCTATGCCTGCTATCTGTGGGGTTGAACAAGAAAAGGTAGAAGATAGTGGCAAGAAGTCAGGGGAAAGTGGTTCTGGTGAAGCTATTGAAGGGTTAGTTCATCTAAGCACACAAAGAGATGAACCTGGTTCATCTATTGAAGAGACCCTAGCTGACCTGTTGAAAAAGGCTGGGGAAAGTTATGATCCTAAGAAACAAAGAACTCCCACACCAAAAGCCCCAAGTGCTCCTAAACCCTCCAAGAAAAGAAAGGCTTCATCCCCAACAACTACTGAAATGTCATTGCTAAAGGGAAGAGCTACAAGAAGCAGGGTGAAGCAGAGTGAGAGTGATCTTCAAAAGGCTCTAGCTGAGAGTAAGAAGAAAAAGGTGGCTAAAGGAAAAGGGAAGGTTGTAGAATCCTCAGAGGCTATGGAGGTTGAGGAGATGGAACAGGTCCATCAGGAGGAAGTTCAAACATGGAGGTTCAGACCCCCAAGCCCAAAAAGTCCAAGACTTCTTCCAAGAAGTCTTCCTCTGTGTCTGAGGCTGTTGAACCCTTATTAGCCAAGAGGAAAAGGTCTGTAATGAAAAGTAAACAATTAAGAATTTCTGAAGATGAGGAATGGAGTGGAGAAGAAGAAGAAGAAGAAGAATATGAGTCTGATGGTGAACAAGACAAGCTTGCCATGTTTGGCAAAAGAAAGATTTCGAGTTCATGGCAAATGCAGAGGTTAAGGATGGCAAGGTTAACGGCCTGGTGAAAGGAGTTCAAGTATCCTTTGATGCAGAAAAATTGGGAGAGATCCTTGATATACCCTCTGAAGGGTTTGATGACTATACAAGGCAAAGGTGGCCTTGTCTGGACTCCCTTCCTACTGCCCTTGACATTACCAGGAGGTTCTATGATGCTGAAGATGTGAATGAGGCTAGGGCTGTTCAGAAAAGTGAAATGAGGCCTCAGCACAAGGTCTTTTTTGAATTTGTCAATAAGTGCCTATTGCCTAGACAGGAGAGAAAACATATTGCAAATTATATTGACCTAGCTCTTATGGAGTGCCTGGAAAGTGGAAGGCAAATTAATTGGCCTCCCTTCATCATCAAGCTGTTGGACAGGGTCATCAATGGATCAAAGGCTCATGCTACCCCCTATGGCTTTATTCTGACTACGATTCTAGATAGGTGCAATGTGCCTTTGAAGAAATGGGAAATGGCTTCAAGCAAGGATCACTTTGGCATTAACACTCTGATTGATTGTGACTATTTGGTCAATGCCATCCCAAATGAACCTGGTTCATCAAAGAAGACTCCTATCAACAGTAAAGTCAGGGCCCTTGTTCAGGAATGTGAAGCCAAGGATGCTGGGATAGCTAGGCTCAAGGCTCGTGTGGTAGAGGTGGAATCTGAGAGGGATGCTCTCAGAACTGAGCTTGCCAAGGAAAAGGAGAAGAATGATGGAATTCTTCATAATATGCTGAATCTTCTCCAAGCCCAAAACCAACCCTCTAGCTCTCCCAAGCCTTAGGAATTCTAGCTTTTGTCTCCTGAACCTGTCTAGTACCTTCAGTGACCCGGATTAGGGATTTTTCTATCTTTTTGCTCATGGTTTAAATGTTTTTTGTTTTTTGGTTGTGGATTGTGGTAGCAACATATCATCTATCAATGATATCTACTGTTTTTGCTCTTGTTCTATGTTAATCTTTCCTTGATAGTTTAAATATGTTTGCTTGATTACTGATGATTAAACCATGATTGCACTTACAGTTGCCCTAGTGGCCATGAGTACTTATTAAAATCTGGGAATCACACTTTGTATGCAACTTTTTGATGAGGCCAAAAAGGGGAAGAGATAGTGTTTTACACATTCTGAATTAAGTGATATTTATAACCTAATTAACCTGGTCCTTGATGATAAGTGAATTTTCTAAACTTTGAATTGATGGTTCAGCTGAGTTCTTACAGGATCCAAGTAAGTAAAAAGCACAGAGTTTGTCATCATCAAAAAGGGGAAATTTGTTGGCCCAATAACAGGTGAAGTTTTGAAGATTGACAAAAGATCTCAGACATGGACCAGGTCCATCTTGTGAAGCACAGTCATGATCGACCTATACATGTGAGATGTACATGAAGGATATAAATCTAACTGATCAAGAAGAAATATCTCCTGATCTGATCGAAAAGATTGCATATTGGATAAAGAGAGAAAGACTCCTTACTTGAAGAGAACACAGTTTAGGAAGAAGATAGTGTTAGAGTTTGAGATCACCATGAACTCTTCTGCGATAGAAGAATAGCAATTGAATCCAAGTCAAACTCTGATTACTAACCTATTAAATGTCAGTGTTGTTCTCTTTTACAGGTAATGCACATAAGCAGAAGTTAAACTTAAATTGAGAGCAAAAGACCAAGGCGATTTTGCAAGCAATTTATGTGTGATTTGAGTGTGCAATCCTGAAGCTACTTGAACGAGATAGAAGAACCAGTTCCATGTGTCTATATTTTATTCTAGTTCAATTGTAGTAGCTGATTTTACATTGTACCTTTCAGCTTTCATAGAGGCAATTGTATTAGGTACCTAGAGTGTTCAAGTTAGAGTTAACTTGAAGTTGTCGCAACAGTTGAGGCTGTGTGCCACAACGGGATTAGAGTTAATCCTTAGGTTTACAAAGAGTTTTGAAATGCTGTTTTGGCTCAGTGATTTTAGTGGAAGTATGGGGAAAATCCTATTGAGTAGTTGGTCGTGGTTTTTTCAACTTTTGAGTCAGGTGTTTTCCACGTAAAAATCTCTTTGTTATTTATTTTCTGTATTTATTATTTTGCAAACAGTAGTAGTTGGAACACCTAGAAGAACTAGGTCCTTCTATAGTTCAGTTGAGCAAAAATTGGGTACCACACAAATCACCCCGCCTCTAGTGTGGTATTGACGTTTAAAACAACAGACCGAAATTGAACTTTGGAGTAAATGGCTTTGGAATGGGCTTTGGATGATCTTAACATCTCCATATGGTGATTTTGGACTTAAGTGCGCGTTCGGATTCGGATTTGGAGGCCGTAGTGTAATTTGAGGCATTTCGGCAGAAGTTGGAAAAGTTAAAGTTTGGAAAATGGAGAGGTATGACCGAGAGTTGACTTTTATGAAATCGGAGTCGGAATACAATTCCGGGAGTTAGAGTAGGTTTGTAATGTCATTTCTGACGTGTGTGCAAAATTGGAGGTTATTCGAACGAGGTTTGATAGGTTTCGGCATCGATCGTGAAAGTTTGAGGTTTAAAGTCCAATAAGCTTGAATTGGTGCGCGATTCATGTTTTTGTTATTGTGTGAGGTGATTCGAGAGCTCGATTGAGTTAGTATGGTATTTTAGGACTTGATGGCACATTTGGTTGAGGTTCAGGAGGCCTCGGGTGAGTTTTGAGCGAGTCCGGGCATTACTAGAACTCAGGCATGGTTTTGGTGCTTAATTTTTGCTGAGCGCGAAGGAATTTTCGCTGAGGGCGATGAAATTTCATTGAGGGCAGAGTAGGGGCAGGGATAGCATAAATCTGGTCGTGGAGGCGCTCCAGGGCAGATCTGCAGATTCGCTGGTCCGACTTCGGAAGCCTATATCTTTTGATGTACAAAGATTTTTGAGATGATTTAAAAACGAAAGTTGTATCCCTTCGTGTCTAGTTTATAGAAATGTAAAGAAATCATCATTCGGAAATCATTAGAGAAACTTATGGCCAAAATACAGAAGCTTGTCACTGCAGCCACCAAAAGCGCGGACAACGCTACTTTTCGCGACCACAGGGGTTGAATTTTCGCGGTCAGCGTAGTGGAGATCAGAGAGTAAACTATATAAATGAGGGTTAGGGTTTTATTTCACATCTTGGACCTTGGGAGCTCGGTTTGAGGCGAATATTCGGGAGTTTTTCAAGGAAATCATCTGGGTAAGTAATTTTATCTCAGTTTTGGCTAATATTCATGAGCATATCATTGAATTTATCATTTGATTCGTGATTTGGGATGGAATTTGGGGAAAATTTTTAAAGTCTTTCAAAAATGTAAAATGATGATTTGAAGGACCAAATGGTATCGGAATCTGATAATTTTTGCATGGGTGAACACGTATCGGAATGGGTATTCGGTTTTTGGGGAGTTGAATTTTGTTGACTTTTTTTGCAAAATATATAAGAATCATAGCTTTATTAATTGAAATTATTTTCTCTTGCATTGTTTGATGTATTTAAGTCGCTTTTGGCTAGATTGAGCCGAGCGTTGATGAATTGGTAAAGGAAAAGCTAAATTGAGCATTGAATTGGCCGGATTGAGGTAAGTATCTTGCATAACCTTGTGTGGGGGACTTCCCCTTAGGATTTAAATCTTCTATGTTGATTGTAGTTCGTGTACGCGAGGTGACGAGTGCGTGCTCGGACTTATTTGTGAAAAAATTAGCCACTTAGGGTTCTTAGGTCTTTATATTCACTGTGTATGAATGTATTCCTGAAATGTCTGAGTTTTCTATTTACTAGTTTCACCTCTACATGCTTAATTGGAATTAATTGTTTCATGATTCACTCTTATTGCCTAATCAACTCCTATTTGACTTAACTGAAGAATTTCACCTCTCCTATTGTTATGCTATCTTTTCATAGCTGCTTGTCTTATTTGAGAATTATTTTTATTATCCCTCCTGAAATTGTTTAGTCTTAAGTGAAGCTAAGGTCATGTTTCCGTAATTAAATTGTCGAATATCCTCGTAACTGTCCAACCTTAAAAGGAGTTAGATAACCTATATCTTCGTTGACTTGCCTTTATTTGGGTCTACTTGACTCGTGTTGATTTTCCTTGTTATTGACTTGTATATTGTGGGATCGTTGATACATCTTAGTTTTCCCTTGTTGAATTGTTCCCTTTATGCCACCATTCTTTTCTGTGGTTATTCCTTGTGAGTTGGTTCTACTGTTTCCTTGTGATTTACAGTCCTTGAGTTGATTACTTGTCTTACCTTGTATTATTGTCATTGTTGTTGTTATACGTATTGTGGTGATGTACGAGCTTTCTGTTGTGATGTAACTGTTGTTTCTGTTAGTTGTGCTGTGTATTTACTTTGGGACTACGGAACGGTATTCCTGGAGATCCCCCTGCATGTTTACTTTGAGACTACATATCGGTATTCCGGGAGATCCCCCAGCACATTTATAATTGGGACACGATATCCCGGGATATCCCCCTGTACTGGATATTTACTTTGGGACTACGGATCGGTATTCCGGGAGATTCCCCTACATATTTATGATTTGGACTACGGGACGATATCCCGGGAGATCCTCTGCACATTTACGTTTGGGACTACGAGACGATATCCTGGGAGATCCCTTGTTAAAATCACTGTGTTCTGAGTTGTTGTTTTCATTGATGCTATCCCTGTGTAAACATTATATGTGTTGTCTATTTTATTCCTTATACTTACTAGCTCGTATGAACTATGTTAGGACACTTGCACAAGCATACACGTGGCTAAGCACCCTAATCGGATTGGAGGCTCCTTGGTATTGTCGAGTATAGACGCACACCCTTGTTTATTGGCCTTCCATGTGATAGTGGCTCCATTTGGCATGTGAGTTGTCAGTATGATTATGAGGTGTGACGACGGCACAGAATGCCAAGTGTTAGGGTTCCAATACTGAGAACCGTATTGTATGAATATGAGACGAGGTGTCTCAGGGTGACTTATATTCGAAGGTTATCTATTTGAAAAGATTATATTCGAAGGTTATCTATTTGAAAAGATTATATTCGAAGGTACTTATTTTGAATTAACTATTTTGAAATGTCATAGGGTGACTTATATTCGATGATTATTTGTTTGAAAAGGATTATATTCGAAAAGTATTTATTTTTGAAGAACTATTTTTGAAAAGAACATTTATTTGAAGGAAGTATATTTCGAAACATTTTTTTATCACTTGAAAGGTTCGACTATTTGATTGACGTTTGCTGGTTAAGACTTAAGGTGAAAACCGTCGGAGTTGTTGAGTTATGACTTGTCTTTACTGTATTTGTGATTTTGGATTTGGGTTGTATTCTCGTGTACCTTTTCGTGTTTTCCTTATGATGTTCCACTGAGTAGTCACTGTTTTCTTCCCTTATTGCAATTACTGTATTTTAAGCTGTATCGCGTAGTCTCTATATAAATATTATGTTCTGTTGTTCCTATACATATACTTGTTCTGTTTATGAGACCAGTAGGTGTCTTGACTGTTCCTCGTCACTACTCCACCAAGGTTCGTCTTGATACATACTGGGCACTGCTGTGGTATGCTTATACTACACTTCTACTCATTTTTTGTGCAGATCAAGGTTTTGTTCGTTAGTAGCTGTGCAGGCCGTTGTTGTGGAGACTCGAGGTAAACCTGTTGCTGCGTTCGCAGGCTTCGGAGTCACCTTCATATTTTGTATTCACAATGTTATACTTATTTATATACAGTTGTGTTTAGAAGTTGTAGAGAAACTCTGTAGAGCTTATGACTTGTACCGCCGGTTTTGGAAAAATGTATATTTCATAAAGATTTCTATGTTGAAACTGTTAGACTTTTCTTATTATGGTTGATATCCAATAAGTGTTAGGCTTACCTAGTCCTTAAGACTAGGTGCCATCACGATACCCAAACGGAGGGAAAGTTGGGTCGTGACAAGTTGGTATCAGAGCTCTATGTTCATAGGTGCTACGAGTCATAAGCGAGTTTAGTAGAGTCTTGCGGATCGGTATGGAGACGTCTGTACTTATCTTCGAGAGGCTACGGAACTATTTGGACAATCTCAATTCTTTCATTCCCATCATACTAGCTTGTTGATCTTGGAGTTTGAACTTTTATCATTCTATTCTCTCACCGACGGTGAGGACACGAGCTGCGGTTATCGATGATGCTGCTCTCGAAGCAAGTGTCGCCAGAGGCAGAGGAAGAGGCAGAGGCTGACGAGGAGCACGTGCCACAACTATAGCACTTCCAGAGCAGCGTGTTCATGATTGGTCAGGTTCCATGTGTCATGGCGACACAACCTATGGTTCCAGTTCAGCCCAAGGTCAGGGCAGCAGCATCTGAGGAAGGGTAATTTAGATTTGCAATGTTTAAGGACTATGACCCTCCTATATTTAGTGGTTTGGCTTCAGGGAGCACACGGGTTTTTGTAGAGGAATGCCATCGCATTCTCCGCACTATGGGTATTGCAGAGACAAGTGGAGTTGCTTTTACTACATTTAGCTTTAAGGAAATAGCTTATCAGTGGTGGCGGGCCTATGAGTTGGGTAGCCCGACCAATGTAGCTTCACTTACATGGGATCAATTTTCAGGGATGTTTTGAGAGACTTTGTACCTCAGTCACTTCGGGATGCATGGCGCGCGGATTTTGAGCAACTGTGTCAAGGCACCGTGTCAGTATTAGAGTATGCCGTCAGATTCAATGATTTGGCCAGACATGCACCTGCCTTGGTTGCTACAGTTAGAGAGCGAGCATGTAGACTCATTGTGGGGCTCACGCATGATATTTGGTTCAGCATGGCTCGAGAGTTGGAGCCAGATGTTTCGTTCTAGTAGGAGGTATGGATCACTCACCGTCATAGGGCACATGGGACCGGGAGCGAGAGGACAGAAGAGATTATGAGAGAGAAAGTACAGGGAGGCGAGGAGGCCTTGTAGAACGGAGAGATTTTCTGTTCCTTATTTTGGAGGCAGGTGCAACATGGTAGAGGTTTCGCGAGTCAGCCAACTCAGTTTGCGCGTCAGGCTTCACATAGTGATTCAGGTGTCCATAGGTCTTAGAGTACCCGTACCGCACAGTTTCCACAGCCACGTCAGTAGAGGGGTTCCTTTGAGTGTGGAGATACTAGCCACGTGGTGAGAGATTTCCCCAGATTTCGGGCAGATGTGTCACAACGAGGTAATTCAGGCGAGTAGAGGGCGCCCAAGAGGGGGAGGCCCGGCACGTTGATAGGTTTCATATAGTAGGCTTAAGGTCGTTACGCTAGATGATGTCATTCAGATATGATTTTGGTTCGTTATACAGGAGCACCATCCATATTTCATTGCGGTTCTGCTTATCGGGGCGAGTTTTCCCTATTTGTTGCTCCACTTAGGGGTGCGTTTCATGATTAGCACTTCGTTTATGTGTTGTCCTGTTAGGAGGATCTATGAGTGATAGCCCGTGTCTATTATTTGTTTTATTCATTATTGAGAGTTATGAGACTAGTAGTAAATTCCTATTGTCCATTATGGTAGGCTTGATGTGATTTCTGAGTATTTTTAGTTAAAAGCTGTGATTTTTATGCTCCACCGATGTGGGAGCTAGTACGTGTTGTAATTTTGTTGATGGAATTGATCTAGTGAAAGGTCCCGGTTGGTTTGATGTATATCCTACTTGTGATTCAGAGTTGAGGGCGGGACCCTCGCGATTTCATGTGATTTGATGCGTTTGAACCAGGCTGTGTACCACGGTGGGAGTTATATCAGTATGAGATCCTTGTGATCTGTTCATATGCTTTGATTATTTTCTTGTTATATTGTTTTGTAGGTTAGTACTGATAGAAAATTGTTCCTATCGGGCTTATTTGATAGTTCTCTTATGTGTTTCTCTTTATATATCCAGTCATTTTCATTTTGTGCTTCTTAAATTCTAGCTTTGCGGGGTGTGCGTCCAGTGGTGTTAGTCGTGGCTTGTTGATTCGGGTGTTAGTTATGAGGTTTTCGTGGTTCTTGTATCATCATTAATGTTGTGGAGTTTTGAAACGGGATCCTATTGAATATGAGGCTAGTGGCCGGTGCAGGAATTGATTTCGGGAAGGTATTGTGATCAGGAATGTTATGCAAGCCTATGTGTGGTGTGTATGTTGTGTGGTTGTACTCTGTGGGTAAGTCATATGGGGTTGCAGCTAGTTGAGACTAGTACTAGATGTGGATTTAGAATCGGGTCCTTTGAAAGTGAATAGAAGGTGAGGATTTTGGCTCTAAGGCTTATTGGTATTGGTAGAAAGGCTAAATTTTAGTTGAGATGGTGTCGTCAGGTTTATGTGGATTGGGATGACGTGGGATCACCCGCGGGTGTATGTTGGAAGTGTCATTCGGCAATTTGAGGGCTTCGAGGCAAATCTTGGCACGTTCGAGGACGAACATTTGTTTTAAGAGGGGGAGGATGTAACGACCCAGTCGGTCGTTATGAGAAATCAAGCTTCGTTCGACGGTGTAAGGTCTGGAATAGCTTCATAATATGAGTATCGACTTGCGTGCATGGTTGAATTTAGTTACCGGATGATTCAGAGCGGAATTGGAAGAAGGAATCTAGCTTTTGGAAGTTTAAGCGGCAAGAATTTGACCGTAATTGGACTTTGGAGTAAATGGCTCCGGAATGGGTTTTGGATGATCTTAACAGCTCCGTATGGTGATTTTGGACTTAGGTACGCGTTCGGATTCGGATATGGAGGCCGTTGTGTAATTTAAGACATTTCGGCGGAAGTTGGAAAAGTTGAAGCTTGGAAAATGGAGAGGTTTGACCGAAAGTTGACTTTTATGAAATTGGAGTCGGAATACAATTCCGGGAGTTGGAGTAGGTTCGTAATGTCACTTGTGACGTGTGTGCAAAATTGGAGGTTATTTGGACGAGATTTGATAGGTTTCGGCATCGGTTGTGAAAGTTTGAGGTTTCAAGTCCATTAAGCTTGAATTGGTTTCCGATTCATGTTTTAGTTATTGTTTGAGGTGATTCGAGAGTTCGATTGAGTTAGTATGGTATTTCAGGACTTGATGGCACATTTGGTTGAGGTTCCGGAGGCCTCGGGTGAGTTTTGAGCGAGTCCAGGCATTACCGCAACTCAGGCATGGTTCTGG